>NC_139316.1:3600000-4175588 GCF_051148585.1 Colletotrichum jinshuiense
CTTCACCTGCGCCAACGTCGACTCTAGCAAGATCTCCAGCGTTGCTGCTCACTGTTCATATGTATGGAACCATGGAAAGAACCACAACCTGCTCGACTACAAGATCGCCATCAACCCAACAGGCCAGGACTCCACCTGCTGGTGCAAGCAGATACTCAGCGCCGTTCGTGCCCGTTGCCCGCTCGGAGACGTCGAGCGGGCGTACCCCATCTACAAGTGCGACACCAAGCACATCAGAAACGCGTTGGGTTGGGGCATGTTTATCAACTTCTATGCCAATGTTTGGGTGGCTGGCGAGGACAACAGAAGCTGCATCAAAGAAGCCATTGAATCTACCACCTGCGGCATTCCGATTAACTTCGAGAAAGGCGGATGTTTCAAGCGGGAGTAGCTGGCCGGGCATGATTGTGAGACACTTGTAGGAGGGGTTAGGAATGGCCGGTAAGGCAGTGACAGGATGCAACGAGTTGGTAGCCGGGATGGGACTGAATAGAGTTCCCAAAATGGAACGAGACAGTTCTTGATCACTAAACATCGACCATCTGAAGTTCCATAGAGTCGTCATCACATCACCCCCAAGCCTTGACAATAGGGAAGACCTGGCCGACTCCGGGCCAACCTTGTCACTGTTGCGCTAAAACCATCGGATTTTATCAGGAGAGAGAGAGAAATAACTCAAACCCGACTATTCTAGGCGTTGTTGATCATTTGTACTGAGTCGCCCTACCCTCAGTCAATCACAGCACTCGTATCAGCTCTTCTGCTGCTCGGTGAACGTCCGAAAGAACTCTGGGGAAACGCGGAGCTTCGAGGAGCCCCAAATAGAATCATCCCAATTAGATGGTCTTGAGACAAGCTTCTTCTCCTGGCATGCGGGGCGCAACCTTGAATGAGGCCATTTGGCAGATGGAATCCTCAAGACGGCGGGGAGACTAACTCCACGAGTCGCAACCTACCCCGTACCAAACAGAGTCGCTGTGACTCGGTCATCCTCTTGGCGAGTGTTCGCCCACCGACCACCCATTGGCGCCTTTCAACCCGGCCCTTCTATGTTGACAATTCCACAAAGAGGGCAGTCTAAAGACAAGACCATATCGGTCCTGGTACCAGATAGAGTCCACGCGGACGTCGTTTTCCTGCCAGCTCTCCCTCAACCCTTGACAACACTTGTCTCTCTTGAATCCGAAAACTGCGAGGGGGGATGTGGAGTTGCAAACTGTTTCGGAGACTTGATACAACTCATTGTACCGGGACGGCCTGGTACCGCTGTTGTTCAGAGTATCAGATGCAAAGAGACACTACACAGAGGTTGCGTGTGTCTGGTGTATACCACCAGACGCAAGATATGCCAACCTATGAACCTTTCACTTGGTATCACATGTAGCGCTAGAAATTCATCTCGGGGACATCATCAACAAATAAGAAATTGGCTTGGAAAGATATACAGTGAATCGAATGGTCAATTCCCCAGGAACGCTCAACCCAACCACTCTAAAAAAAAGAAAAAAGCCCCTTCCAACACTTCCTCCCCCGCTCCACCGTGTTTGACGAAAAGGTAACCCAGCCTCGAATCCTCAAGAGTCGCCAGAGGTCCAGCCCGGTCAAGAGAGGGGAGAGAAGTGCCAGTCGACCAGGACAAAAAAAAGGGGGACCGACCGCCGAGTCCCCCGAGAGCCAAGGGCGGTCCCGCCCTACATCCTTTAGACCGCCTTCTTGCCGCCGGTCGAGAAGGGTGCCAGAGGCGGGACGGACTCCTGCGGGTCCTTCCTTCTCGTCAGGTCCGCGTCCCTCTTCTCCGCGGTCGTGGAGAAGGGGTTCAGGGGCGGGGCCGGGTCGTTGTTCCCGCCCTTGCCGCCGTCCTTGCGCTTCTGGACGGCGTGGGTGTTGTGGAAGCGGACGGGGGAGCGCTTGATCTGCGGCGCGGCGGGGTGGCCGGCCTCCTCGCGGCGGATAAAGCTCACGACGCCGCCGATGGCCTCGGATGCGCGGATCTGGAGGTTATGCATCGGACTACGGGGGTTTCGTGTCAGCTTCTTGTCCAAATTCCCAAGGCACAGAAACAAACTTGGGGAGGGAGATGGCTTACCCTTTTTCGACAGGGACGGCGGAGACGCCAGCCATGGCGGCAGCAATGACAGCAACGGCGGACAACTTCATCTTGTCTCTTGATGCTTTGACGCCTCGGCGAACTCGTTCGTTGTGTGTTGTGGATATATGTGTATATAACGCTTTCGTAGTAAAATCGTTCCCGCCGAGGTGATGATTCGTATTCGATCCGGCGATAACGTGAAGTGTATGTGTTTTTTTTTGTGCTTTTTGCTTTTGTTTTTTGGTATTGGACGCTTTGGTCTCTTGTATAGTTGATATGATGTCGAGTGCAGTACGCGATCAACAAATCCAACATCAGACGCAACCACAATGGAGAAAGACCGGACGTCCTCTGTCTTATAACTGCCTCTTCTCCAGCACATCCTCCACCCTGTCCCCGTACTTCCCACATGTCTTCCTACGTCCAACATCCCAGTCGGCGCTGACGGGGGCAGCTCGGATCCCCCAGACTATCAACCGACGCATCACCGCGGCCGCCCGCGCCCCACGCCGCCTCCAGTTAATCACGACGCAACGTGGCGCGGCCGTTGGGGGTCCTCTGTCTGGAATCGCATCCACAGATGGGCTTTTCGGGGAAAGCCGAGAGCGGGATGATCCCTCCTCCGCGGGTGGCCCATGGGATGCGCACTTCTAACTTCCGCCAGCGCGTTTCCAGAGTTTCAGCCCGCGACAATCCACCCAGCATCACGGGCCAACGCACGGCACAGACGGCGGCGGCGGCGGCGCAACGAGGGAAGGGCGTGTGGTGTGGGTGGGCTTTTCTCGACGACCTTTTTCGAAGTCCCCCCCCCCTCCTCCGGTCTTCAGCTCCACAAAGCCCGCCCGCCTCAGAGCTTTGTCAGACCGATGTTGGGCTGCATGCCTTGCTCCGCTGGACGTTATACGTTATTCTTTCTTCAGCTGATTCCGTCTCGTCTTGTCTTGTCTCGTCTCGTCTCGTCCGCCCCAGCAGCCCCAATTAACCAAAAACCAGGGGAGAGAAGCGGACAGACAGAGAGACAGAGAGGGACAGAGAGAGCAGGGCCAGGCCACTCAGAAATCTCTTCAACATGATCCAACTGTTCGGTCATCCCGACTCAAATCGCGGAGGGGCTTTGTCATCTGTCCGAATCGCGATGGCGCAGAAAGCCGCACACAACCACCACCCCGACTCAGCATCCACCTCGTCGCGTCCGTCGCACGACTCAAACGACATCTGCATTCCTCTTTGTGAGGAAAAAAAGAAAAAAAAAAAAACCGGCTTTTTTCGTTTCCCTGCAAGCGGTTCTCTAAAAACAACCACAACAGGGGAGCTGCACGGCGAGGCCACCATGGCAGACCACCCTGACCCTTCGCCCAACGATCACGTCACAGGCAATCCGGCCCATGCCACCCCCCGGCGACTCCTAATCCATATGATGCCCTCCCTGCCCCCTTCTCACCAGCAAGCTCCGGTCCCATCTGGATTACGCCTCATGTTGATTGCAAGATTCTGATCTCCAGCCCAGCAAAATTGTTGCATTGTGCTTACCCTTCAACTCTCATTGCCGCGTCCCGAGAGAACGCGTGTTCAGTCCGAACTCGACAAGTCCGAGCCCGAGAAACTGGATTAAGCGTCAGACGAAACGGACTCATGTCACGGCACAGAGCCGGCCTCCTCGGGATCGTAACTTTCGTCTTGTTGCGTCCGGAGAGGCCTGTCACCAGTCCGCCCCAATCTTCAAGCATCCTCTCCCCTCGAGAACGGTTACTCGCCAATCCCGACCTGCCAGTGTCCAGAGCCCCAGATCTGCCATCCCTCTCCCCGGTCTTGGCCGTCTCCTGCAACTATTTGAATGAGATGCCAAGGGCCATGGCCTTCCCCAAGTTAAGACCGGCCTCGGCACCAAAGCGGACCGTACTCCGCACAGAGGCGCAGGCGACAAATACCTCGGACCCCTGCCCTTGATGCATTACTGCACGTCAGCCGTCGATCATAAGCCTGCTGCTCCTCGGCAGATCTAAGCAGCATGAACCGCACCATTTTTTGGGGTTCCTTGCACGTCCTCATCCAGAAGAGTCCACCGCATGATAGCTGCCTCACCATCATCGCCGAACCCCCGGACCCCACTACTGTTGCCACATCGTGAGGAATCACACCGTAAGGAAAACACAGGTGAATTGAGTGGGAGAGATATGGGGGTGAACAAGTCTATTATTCATCATTCCTCATGAGCAAAACGCCAGAATAACCTCCTGGCGCCATGCAACGCGACCCACGAGGCCCAGACACGCAAACGATACCACGTACAACAGCAATCTTCTTGTCTGATATATATAGAAAGCTCTCTCCTAGCTCCTTGCCCAAGGTCATATCCGGCACGTTCACGCGTAGCGAACCTCGTTGAACATGGCCGCGCGCACCTGGATCAGGGCCGCGAGTTCAAACAAGAAGGATTGTAGCACGATGACGTTAGTGATGACATGGGAGACTGATGCCTTACGCTCCTCTCGGACCTCCTCCTCCTCCTCCTCCTCCTCATGCGTATGCTTCGCGTCTGTGGCGTCGTCGCTTGGCTCTGGCTCTGGCTCCTCTTCCTGCTGCTCCTCTGCTGGCTCCTCATCGTCCTTGGGCGGCGGCATATGGAGCGTCGGTTTCTTCTTCCCGAGATCCAGCGGGATAGCCTCAACCTTGCCTGGGATGCCAACTTTCCGCGCAAGAATACTTTGATCTATAGCTGCGAACGCAGCAGCCTGGCTGGCGACCGGGTCTCTCGGTGTGTGAGATGAGCCACTTTCATCTGTTACACTTCGGCCAGCATTGTCGTAGCCTCCAGGAGTGTCCTTTGGCGGGGGTGTGGGTCGAGATGTCGGTGTCGACAGACCATACCCGCCTGAAAGGTTGTTCGGTGCCGGACTACCCGTTCCGGAACTTCGGCTATTTTTCCTTCCCCTTGGGCTCCCTGTCCGGCTGGGCGTGCTCAACTCCGACACCAAGCGCTGGGCAAAGCGTTCCAGACCCGATGGACGCGCCGGCGATCCACTGCGGGTTGCCTCGTCTAAACTCGACCGTTCCGGGGTGTTGGCTGAGCTATGTCTCTGGGGTGTCGGCTTGCGGGATGGCAAGGGTGGCGGCTGGCGCGGAGTATCTGCAGTCTGGAATGCTTCCCTCCGCCCTTGCAGCAGATCTTCAAACCGCGGTACAGTCTCGCGGTACTTGGCCACTTGGTAACATAGCTGCTGGAGGATGACAAGTATGCGAGGAAGGGACGACTGTGCCCATATTGGACGACGGCGACAGGCATCCAACAACTCAAGGGTCTGCTGTTCCGCAGACGTCGTGGAGTCGGGATCCGTTGGAGGCCTGAACGACGTCGTCGAGGCATCAGGAGACGTCGGGCTTAGTGGCTGCTCGTCGTAGGTGTACCTCTGTGGATTCCGCAACAACCATCCCTCGGGTGTCATATAGCCACAAATAGCCAGGTCCAAGATAGTCTCAGTGAGTGAGAGGTTTGTGTCGACCGGGTTCATGAAGAACGTCTCGAGAAGATCCACGACTGAGTTGAGCAGGGGGTCGTCGGGGCGCAGCGTGTGCTCGTGCACGTCGCGTGGCGCTCCAGGCAGTGTATCAGGAACAGCGGGTAGCTCATGGTTGTTGGTGGAGATTTTGGGTGCAACGAGCTTCAGTGAGCAGGGGTGGCTCTCCAACCGGGACATGGTGTCTTTCAAGACGTTATCATAGACCTCGTCAAAGTCGTCCTGCCCTCCGATGGAGCCCGCCAAACTCATGAGATAGTCCACCTCCTGCTCGTGTGCACCAACTGTGCGGTGCATCTTATCCCCCAATACCGCCTCGGTACGCAGTAGTGTGCTGACAGCATAGCGGTGGTGCCTCCTAAGAATGACCGAAACCAGCTGGAGTGTCACGCGAATGGTCTGGTGATTGTGAGAGCGCAAGCATGCTTGGACAAGATCAACAAGGTTAAAGAGAAGAGGTGTGGCGGTGATGTCGGATTTCGTTTGCGCCAGCATCGTGGCAAGGTCTAAGGACTTGCGCTTGCGAGCTGCACTAATTGAAGCACGGGAGCCTGGCACACTGGAGGATACGTGGTCAGGCAATCCGAGAAGATAGTGGAGGATGAGGTTAATCATGTCAGGGTGGTCGAGAGATTCGAGGATTCGGCGGAGGTATGTCAAGACGGCGACAGACGAGCCTCCGTCAATATCGGACGACTCGAGCAACGAGGGGTATCTGTAAGGTGGTTAGCATGGCATTGCGTGATAATAAGGGGCTGCCCTTACAGAAGTTGTTGCAAAAAGATGACCTGGAAGTGTTCCAGTAGCGTCTGCTTTACTTCCACCGACTTGCAGTGGTCCAGCACGTCCTGCCAGAAGAGAAGATGGGAGAGGAATGTTTCCAAGTGAAGTTGGAAGTCGGGAGAGCATGAGCTGATGATCTCAAAGGTAGAGTTCGGGTGTTGGTAATCGGACAGGGCGAGAATAGGGGGGAGGTTGTGAGTAGGATAATCGATGACGAGCTTGCGACTAAGCTGGCTGTAGAGCGCCCCCAAGCCGGTCGCCATCAGAGTGGAAAGATCGCTTTCGACAATCCATTGCTCCAGGGACTCGTCGCTAGATGCCGACTCGATGATGTACAGCAGGCCGGTCCTGGCAAAGTCTCCAACCTTGCCCTCGTGGTGGATGTAGTCCATCAAGATGTAAAACAGCGGGAAGTCCTGCCTCTGAGTTCGACCGGCGAATGTCTCATGAGCATCCTGTGGCCTATCGTTGGAGCTGCCATCGTGGTGGCTCTTGAACCAAGCATGCAGGATGTCCCGGTTCAGGCGGATCTTGGTGGTGATGTTAAAAGCCAGCTCGACGACCTTGGCCTCGGTGTCGGACCCCAGACGAACGCTGTTGACTCCTGTGATGCGCACAAGGAGATTCGTAAGACTGGCGGAGAAGGTGGTGTTCTCGACGAAAGCCTCCTCTTCGGTTTCGAGCAAGGTCGCAAAAAAGAGCACAGCTTCCTTGATGATCCACTCATTGTAGGAGGTGGTCGCTATCTTGCCAATGGGCACGTAGACTTGTTTCTTCGCGGCATACTGGATGCAGGGATGGGGGAGGGGTCGTCGAGACTCGTCGTTTAGGATGCTAGTGAGCTCTTGGAGGCGGAGCTCGAGGGTCTCGGCGGCGTCGACATCGTGGGCGAGGTTGGACGAGGATCTCCAGATTTGCTGCCAAGTCAGCACCCAGATAGCATCGCCTTGGATGGAGCTTACCTACCAAGATACGATTGTACTCTTTGTCGAAGCGGTGCAGACGTTTCGTGGGGTTCTTTGCTTCTTCTTTGCGATGAGCCGAGGGAGACAGCGAGGTGCCGGCTAGGAGGCGCGACCACTGGCACGGATCGTCAGGAACAAACTTCGTGGGGGCCAAGTGCAGCCCGGTGTTTCGGGGCAACTCACAAAGTCCATGGTGTTGTCTCTGAAGGCATCTCCAGCGGCGCCGGATAAGAGGAGGAGGCTATTCGCGCATAAGACCGGGAAAGGATAGTGGATTGGTGGGAAGAAGAGAGCCGGTCAATCACCCTCGGTGGGTGATGTGGTTAGGGGAGCAGGAGGAGGAGATGACGCTCGGTGCATAAATTGTCAAGTGTCAGGCGTCGCGAAATGACATTCCGAGACTGACCGCGTCCTCTGCAGCTGCAGAGTGGGAGAGCTGCGGTACGTACCCTCATCCCGTAGCTGCACCTTGCCGCTTGCCCACGTTGCATAAGACAGCTAAGCCTTGGGACGCCTGATCCGATGTGGCTTTTCGGCTAATTACCTCATCATGCATGTGGCTGGTTCGGTAGCTTAAGCGAGCGGTACGTACCGTCCATCTCTCCCTCGCCCTCATTACAGTCTTTGATTGCGGATATCGCTGTACCACTAATCTGACGATGGCTTCGTGTAAGGGAGTGGGTCTTACAATGCCAAGTCACCGTTCATAAAACTCATAGTGAGTAGACAGGGTGATGGAGTACGTTGACACATCACTTGCATGGAAATATCTGCTTGCACTAAATCCTGTAAATGCATTCTTCTGAATAAAGGACCTGGTGATGAATCTATTTATCATGCCCTGCTTAATAAGTTGATGCCAAAAGCCCTGCATGTAAACACGGAGTCACCGTATTTTAAAACGTCTGAATCTCCAAATGAACTCTTTTTCATTAGGAAACTTGTTGTATTGGCACCTTCTTAGCACAACTGCCCGCAGTGCTGAGACCATTTCCTAATTCTACACGTTACTTATTCAGAGGCAGCTAGGACACATGGTGTGCCCTAGCAAATTTAAAAGGTTTACGGATGCTTCTAATGCATCATTACATACGGTGGATCTGTCTAACCAGCGTACGTTCCGATGCGTGGGCCAAAGTACTCGCCCTTGGGCAATGAGAGCCGCGTGCAGGCCGTGGCCTCACATCCGCTCTCCGCGTCGTTGCCCCACCAGTTGATTTCGAAGCCGTGGTAGCTAACGGCGAAGAAGATGATGACACCTGCAATGGCGATGGCTGTCGAGAAAGCCGCCGACAAGACGTAGTTGTACTTGGACCAGAAGGCGAGGTAGCGCTGGCGGAGGTACACCATGCTCACCCAGCCAGGAAGAACAGCAGGCCACATGTATGCGATGTTGTACTGTATTTGTCGTTAGATCACTGTTCTCGGTTCATGTGGATGAGGCTTGGGGCAAATGCTTACGGGAGACCAGCTGATACCACCGCTAAGAATCATGACAGGGTGGATCTTGGCAAACCAATGCGTTCGGGGAAACTTCCTCTGGAAGTAGTAGAAGATGAAAGGCACAGCAAAGCCAACGGGGAAGGCCGACAGGAGCGCCGTGTAAATGCCACCGGAGCCAAAGACCTTGCGAGCCCCGAGACTGCCGAACAGGACGGCCGCGGTGAAGTAGGTGTTAACTCCGGGGCAGGTGAAGCGGTCCTTCTGGTTGCTACAGCGGGGGTTTTCATGTCAGCTTTGACACATGCCTTCCCAAGGTGGACGGAAAGAAACTCACGTAGCGCAAAGATCAGGAATATTTGTAATCTGGAAGTTCATGACACCCGTGCAGACGAAAGCCGAGACGAAGACAGCCACGACTTGGGCCGCAAAGGTGTGTCGCTGGGGAATCTTGAGGTAGTGAGCCAACTTGAGATCGTTGGCGAAGTCGAGGGCATGAGCCGTGGTAACATAACTAGAGAGAGTGTGAGTCAATTACCCACCCCGAACCACGGTGGACTCTAGCAGTTCACTTACCCAAAGCACTTGAAAAAGTTCATGGCGAGGGCATTGCCCGGCTCCCAGGCACCTCCAATGAATTCGGCGAGAACGCTGGAGAAAATTAGCTCAGTCGTTGTCTAGTTGATATCGGTTTGGTGCATCATACTTGAATTCAACCTCCATTCCAGTGGTGGCGAAGATGATTCCGGTCGGGATGACGAAGACCAACGCAAGAGCGATACCGAAGAATACAACACCGACACTGGTCTTAGGGGATGTTAGTCATTATTATTCGTCCTACGGTCCAAAGGCTAGCACGACGTACCTCAGTTGGCCATGCAGCGACGGCTGCGACACCAAACGCGATGGCAGCAAGGTTGAGGATGAGGTACCACCACTCAGGGACTACAACCAGTAAGCATTTTTAAACTCCAAGCCTCGAGCTGTAAAAAACCTACCTTCTGGGTAGTTGGACATCATTTGGGTGTGAACATCCTTGAAATCATGCGAGGCCTCCTTCTTGAAGCTGCGCATCAAGCTCCGGAATCCGAGGGCGATGTCGGAGCGGTGGAAGAGAATGGCGTAGGATACCGTCGCCGCGTAGACGGCGAAGAAGTAGTAGTACATGGTGATGCTACTAGCAGCGAGGTACACGGGAGAATAAGCCTGGTACTTGGCCTCGTCGAGCCAGCCGCGGCTGTCCAAGATCTTGGAAACGTTGTAGGAGCCGCCAAAGTGGTTGTACATCAAGTTGGAGTTGATGGGGAGGTAGCCCGTGTTGTACGCGTTGGTCCAGTACAACCCGATGATTGTGATACCACCAAAGAACACGCCGACAAAAGTGTTAAGCGTGACGCGGAAGGGGACGATGAGGGGCTGGACGACGTGGGTCGCGACATTCCAGTCAAAAGTCGGCAACGGGTTGAAACCGAGACCCTTCTTGACGCCCGTGATGGCGGTGAGGGTGAAGTTGTCGGGGGCAATCCAGGCGATCCAGTTGAAGAGAGAGAGGGCGCCGAAGATGTAGTCGGGGAACCAAAACCAGACGAACATGGCCCCAAACGCGGCCAAGAAGAAGCGGTATCTGGAAATATTGTATATCTTCTTGAAAGGACCGGGAACCGGGTGATTTGCCTCTGAGAACGATGCCAGTTAGCGGAAATCGACAAGTGATTCATTTACAGGTTGGCAGGTTACCATTATGGAGGGAACTGTTCAGAGCAATGGTGACAAGGGACGCGGGCCAAAGGCAGAAAGACGGGTAGACCAAAAATCTCCTGGTTAGACCGGCCAGACCGAAACCCATGAGGTTGGTCGAGAGAGCTAGCAAGATTTGGTAGGCGAAAGATTTGGCGTATTTCTGGCCAAAGTAACGATCCATCCACTGGGTGAAGACTGCCAGAGTAACATGGTTAGAACTGTACATGATGAATGGTTCAGCCATCTGCCGGCAACTTACTGATATACCTGGAACTCGGAAGTGTCTTTCCAACACTCGCCATGATCGAGATAAGCATATGCTCCTTCTTGTTGAACGGACCAGGGTTGAGGCTATGTCGGACCCCGAACAGAGTGATGCCGACATCTGGAAGCCATTTCTCCGCGGCTTTGCCCACAGGGTACGCGAGCAGTTGGACAACTTCAGCACGAAGACTGATAGACGGTTGGCGTACACTGAAGAGCTGGTTGACGAAGGCAATGAACACAACAAAGAAGAGCCCAATGACCCATGCACGGATCGTGCTCACGGGGAGGGACGGGTCATCATGTGGATCGACAACGGCTCGCACCTCAGCGTACGGGCTGTTGGTCGTCAGGAGTGAGACTTCGATCTTGGCTTCCGAAACCTCGCGGGCGTGGGACTCTGGGTTAAGGAAGATGTCCTCAGTGGCTAAGAAAGTCTTCAGACGCTCGAGGGCACCTGCGGGGAAGTTGGGGTCGAGCCCATGTTGGGTGACCAGCCTCTGAGCGGACTGTGAAATGCATTAGAAGGTGTTGGGTGGGGAGTTGCGGAATAGTATCATACTTCTCTGGCCTCCTCAAGCGAAAGGGACCGAGAATGCTCCTTGGCCTCGAGGACCTCTTCCGGAGTTGCGTTGAGTTGTCTTTAAATTGTTAGTCAATACCGTTTATCAGGCACAAAGATCAAAGATTATACCTTGCAATGTCGTCGATAGAAATCTTCTCGTCAAAGCTTTCCTTCTGCAATGGTGTCAGCCTGAAAAAGTGACGAGGCTTTCTGCGAAGGTCTTACCTGAGGACTCACATCGGCCGCCGTAACGGTGTCGATGGTATCGCCCGTCTTCTCATTGAGAGCCCCCATGTTGGTATGAACCAAAGCCAAGCAACAGTGACAATTCAAGGCAAGACTTCTTAGTCTTGAGAGAGTTGAGATACAGTGCCACTGGAGGAGGCAAGCTGGAGGGACACGGACACTTTAGGCCCCGGAACGACACTGGGAGTCCTTATCTTTATTTGTGTTCCCCATCAGAGCGCTACCAAAATTGACGTGGGCCATAGACCCTGCCAGGATTGCCAAGATCTAGTGGCGTCAAAGTCTGCAGAGCTCACGTTGCGCGGACGTATTCCCACGTTGGAAAACCATCACGGAAAAGATGCAATACCCGTTCGTGTTGGGCTGGCTAGAAGTCGCTCTTGCCGGCGGGAATTGCCGACGAAGGGTGGCGAAGGGGGGAGGGGGGCATCGTCTTTTGGCCGTGGAGATATCACCGGACGTATAGTCCAACCTGGATAAGCGGGCAATAAAGGTACAGGGACACTCTTGAGTAGGTTGAAGTATCAGTACCAATGAAAAGGTGGTTCATTCGTACAAAAACTTGTACCTATCTTCTTAGTAACTTCATCTCTCAACGCCCTCCTGCTAAGACCATCTCAAGAATAGCATAGATACTTTTCAAATAGCTTGCGTGTAACCCTCTTTTTTTGTCACCGACTTTGCCAGACTATTCTAGGATTCGTGAGTAGTGATTACAATGAATTTCCTGAAACTAACTTGTACTGACATCTGCTGGCCAATGATGCACCAGACTAAGTGCTTGCGCCATTCAACCGTAGAATTACAAGCAAGGCGAGTACTCGGTTTCGGTTTATTGTTGTCGCCCTATGGCCAGGTTCGTGGGCATTAGCGCCGACGTATCTCCGTGCGTTACGTATCGGTAAGCTTAATCCGTCCTATCTATCCGCTCCTTAATACCGCTCAACTGGCGATTACTGGGGTATGGCGGGCGCGCGCAAGCTGGGTCCCTGGCTCCAGGCCACACGATATGTAGCAGTCGGCCATAGCCACAGAGTTTTCTTTGCTACGTTGGCGCTACGCCAGAGCCTCGAATAGCATGCCAAGCAAGCGGGCGGGAAGTGGGGGATCCCTTTAGTCGCGCCATTCGGATGGGAAATGGGAAAATGGTGGCTGCGGCACAGATATTAGAGGTTGGTCAAGGTCAAGCGCGTTTAGAAACCGTACATGATTTGGATAGAAGTCTACCACTTCCCCGGGTTCTGCAAGTTACGGAGGCCGAGGCACACTGCTGGGGTTGGATGTCGGAGCAAGTCCGACGTCAGTAAGCCGATCTCCGGGAATAAACCACAGCCGACGAACGATATCTAGTGTTGCCGTCGCAGGAGATGGCATGCGTTCCAATCCGGAGGCATGTAAATTCTGATTTCCATTCGTAATCCGTGTCAACTCGACGTGTCTCCCTTCGTTCGGACATGATTCGGGACTCGCCAAGACCTTCAATGCCTGTCAGCTTGCCTTGCAAACGCATTACTCGGCCGAGTGCTGATCCCCCTTTTACTATATGCGTCTTTTATTACTCCGTATTTGCACCACAACTTAATAAAACACTACAAAAACCCCTTTGAAAATAGTTCAACATTGGGACCAAATGGTGTATTGGAACGTGGCGTTTCTGCACCATCATATAGTGCGTTTGGCGAGAAGAAGCCTTTATTCATCCAAATCGGCAAACACAATTTTGGCATCGCGAAGACCTTCCTGATGAGAATTACGAAGTTGGGAATTGGCTTGTATCCTTACTTTTGTTCGTGTCATTGCGTGGGTCGCCATTCGCTGACGTGATTTATCCCCACGTTGACGCCTCCGGGATCAAAGAGGCGCTAAGCCCAGATCCCAACTACCTCAAATCGGGCAAATCAACCCCTGTTACTGCACGTGTCGTCGGCCGGGCCGGAAGACCGGTGCGGCGTGTCTCGTGTCAGGCTACAACTCCGGTGGGTGGCACAACTGATTCAAGTCTGGGCCATTTCTCTCTTCAACCTGCCTTTGGCGAACGTCAACCCAATAGCGAAGAGTCTGACACGAATAATCTCCAAGATGGGCGGCAAAGACGAGGGCCTCTTCGACTTGAGTCCTCCCCCTTACCAACCACAGCCGACAACTCGACGCTTCTTCATTCGGAGACGCCGAGGACATCTCACGGCAATCGTTGGACTCTTTGCATTTGTCCTGTTTTTGTCTCACTATAACAATGCCGTTCAAGGGCCGGCGTTGGACCAGCAGGCGCAGTTCCTGAAAGGACTGAGCAAATGCCACGAAAATGGTCTTCGACGTGATGTGCGACGGTCGCCCGACCCGAACAGGGCCAACCCGCGCTGGAACTCAAAGTCTGGACAGAAGCAGCCCATTGTGCTTCGCAATGCAACCCTATTTGATGGGGAGTCGGTTCTGGCTGAGGCTGTCGACATTGTGTTTGAGGCAGGAGTTATCAAGTCC
Source organism: Colletotrichum jinshuiense (assembly GCF_051148585.1). Classification (NCBI taxonomy): domain Eukaryota; kingdom Fungi; phylum Ascomycota; class Sordariomycetes; order Glomerellales; family Glomerellaceae; genus Colletotrichum; species Colletotrichum jinshuiense. The sequence continues at coordinate 3,614,086 of NC_139316.1, forward strand.
GTGACAAAGACTCAAGCTCGGGCAACATTCCCAAGCGATGCGGTTGTTCACGAAGTCCAGGGGAGATTTGTTACCCCGGGCCTCGTTGATATCCACTCTCATCATCTCGAACTCCCATTCTCTTCAGTCTCTGCCACCGCAGACGTGAACGAGAAGCCTCTGCTGGGCCCCATCACGCCATTCGTGCGCGCGATCGACGGCTTCAAGCCGTATGATCCCGCCATTAGAATCATTGCTTCCGGTGGCGTCACGTCTTCCCTGAACCTGCCCGGCTCCGGTAACATTATCGGCGGCCAGGCCTACCTGGTCAAGAACCTGCCGTACCCAGGAGAAAACGGAGAACCCGTCGTCGAGGAGCTGCTCCTTGAACATGGCCTTCCGGAACAGGGTCGCCAGCGCTACCTGAAGATGGCGTGTGGCGAGAACCCGAAGCACTTGTACGGCCACACCCGGCTTGGCAACGTCTGGCTTCTCAGGCAACACCTGGAGAAGGCACAGAAGTTCAAGAACAAGCAGGACGCCTGGTGCCAGAGCGCGCAGCAGCTCGACTCTGGCAGCCTGTTCAAGGAAAGCCGGGCCTCTCGCTTCATGGCCGAGTATGGCGAACTGCCGGAAGACTTGGAGCTTGAGTCATCGGTTGCTCTGCTGAGAGGCGAATTCAACGTCAACATCCACTGCTACGAGCCCGAGGACTTTGAGCGAATGCTCGATACTCTGCATGAGTTTGGGGTTCACCCGCAAGCCTTCCATCACGCACTTGAGGCCTGGCAAGTCCCCGAGTTTCTCAAACAGCAAGAAGAGTAAGAAAGTGCTGTCCAGAATGATGTAGAAGAGATTTCTGACAGCTTTTAGAAACATCACTATTGCTACCTTTGCCGAGAACTCCCTGTTCAAGCACGAGGCTTACGGGGCCAACCTCCGCGGCCCGAAGATTCTCGAAGATCACGGCATACGCGTCGTGTTGAAATCGGTAGGTCAAAGTGACTGTCTCAAGCCTTTTTATTTATATTGAACGGTGAACTGATGTCCGTTCTTTGTAGGATCATACCGGCGAAGGCAACCATGCCAAGTACCTCGTGTAGGACAGCCAGACAAAGGAACACGTATTTGTTTGGGTGCTGACAGTTTAACTAGCTATCAAGCCGCTGTTTCTCATTCTTTTGGCTTGTCCGAGAAAAAGGCTCTGCAGTCTGTAACATCCGTCGCTGCCCAGTCCATTCAGCAAGACCACCGCATTGGCTTCGTTCGCCCTGGATATGATGCCGATCTGGCGATCTGGGACTCCCACCCGCTCTCCGTCGGGGCAACAACTGTTCAGGTGTTCGTCGATGGCAGGGAGGTTCTGGACGCCGGCGACGCCCTCGAAAAGTTGGAGACGTCCATTCGTTCTACAGATCTGTCTGTGCCCAAGACTCGCCCGACCATCCAACAGGAGAAGAGGGAAGATATTTGCGGCAAGGCTGTTGCCCCTGGATCGAAGATTGCCTTCACCGGAATCAAGAGCGTTCTGATCCAGAAGCCAGTCCCAAGTATCGGCACGAATTCCGTGGATGAGAACAGCCTTGTAATGCTGGTTTCCAACGGTGAGATATCGTGTCTCGACGTTGAGTCCAAGTGTCTTGCGCCTCATATCCAGGGGTCCGTCCTCAAGATCCATCTCGAAAACGGGTATGTCACACCAGGACTCGTTGCTTTCGGCAATAATATTGGCATCGTGGACATCCCGTCAGAGCCATCCACGGGTGATGGATCATCAGGTGGGAAGAGCAACGCGCTCAACCAACAGAAGGACTTGCACTTTGCCAAGTACGGCGTCCACTTTGGTGGTAGAGGCTTTGGTAGGGCCAGAGTTGGAGGTGTCACAAAGGCGATCACAACGCCAATTTCCGGGGGTGGCGCTCTTCAGGGTGTCAGCGTCGGATTGCGGACGAACGAGAACGCAACAATTCTCGGGGGCGGTATCTGGAAGAACGACGTCGCTCTCCACTTTGCTGTTGGCCAGGAGGCTAAAGGTAAGCTTCAATTCAATCAGTCCAAATAGAAGGACAATGCTAACATGATAACAGGCGATAATACACCGACGGTGTCTTCCGGTATTGAGCGTCTGCGCCAGGTCCTGGAGGAAGGCCAGCAACAGGCAGCCGAGAAGCCAGGCAGTGCCTATGTTCGCGCAGCCAAGGGATCCCTGCCTGTCGTGGTGTACACCGTCAATGAGGTGCGTGAAGCTTGCCTCGAGCCTTGAATAAGAACCCGAAGGCTGATTGATACAGGACGATATTTCTCAAATCATTCTCCTTAAGCGGGAATTCCCCTCGGTAAACTTTGTCATCTTCGGGGGACACGCAGCGCCATTGGTATGTTGCTTTGCCATTTTCTAGGCGAGGCTTTGGCTGACTTGATGTTTCGTAGGTCGCGAAAGAGCTTAGCGAAGCGAAGATCCCCGTTATCCTCACCGGCAACAGAGGTGCGCCAGACAAATGGGAGAAGAAGTCGGCCTTCGCCGGCCCCCCGCTCTCACCTAGCCCCGCGCAGGTGCTCATCGACGCCGGTGTTCTTGTCGCCCTTGCCGTTCGTGGGGACTCCAAGGTCCATGGCCTTGCCCAGGAGGCGCAATGGGCGGCCAAGTTCGCAGGATTGACGGAGAAGGAGGCGATCAAGCTGGTGTCGACGAACTTTGATAAGATTCTCGGCTTGGAGGTTGATAAGGAACAGGTGAAGAATTTGAGGGAGGAAACGGTGAGCTATGCTGGCGACTTTGTCGTGTGGGATGGAAATCCTCTGAGAGGAGAAGGTAGCGTGGTGTTGACCGTACAAGATGATGGGAAGATCGGCGACTGCTGGCCGGATTTCGAGGGTGCTGTGCTTTGAGGGCAACATGGCAGTTCCGAGAATGTTGAAGAAAGGGAGAAAGTGTGAGATTTACTCTCCGTTGGAAGGAGAGTGGGAAAATATGATTATTTCCAGGTGATGGATATGTGAAGGCTACGCTGAACAGACCTGGCACACGCACGTGGTTTAATAGGCCGCTACTTTTAGACACGGGTGCATTTTAATATCTTGATTGCCATCTACAGCTTGGCTCTTTCTCTACAAACTACATTCTGTACTTCTCTTGGGGACTTGACCAAAACAAAGCATCGCGTCCAGCGCCCACGCGTGTTCTTTCCTCTCCCTCCCGTCGTGGCGCCTTTTTCTCTCACACAAAACAACTCTCGCCTATCGCCCAAACAGCTGCCGACTTGACGAATTTCAAGAGGCAACGGCTGTTCGTCATTTGGATCTGCTTTTCTCATCGCAAGAGACGTCATAACCAGCCAAGCTCACCTACGCCTACTTCACCTAGTTCTTTCCCACATCGTCGCATCAACGCCTCTTCGATCCAACGCCCCCCCCAACAACCTTCATCACCACTACCACAGGCGATCAAGACTGAGAACACATCACTTCAACATAGATCCTGAACAACCATCACGATCTGTTCTTGTTTCGACATAGCCTCCTTATTGTATAGGCTGCTTCATCGCGTCGACTTTCGCCTTCCTTCTCAAGCACTCTGACTCGTACAAATCGTACTGAATACTGCGAGGTCCCCTCCGTCAAGATTTTGATTACAACCCCAATTCAGTCTCAATCCCGCATCGGCTCATGATGAGAGTCAGCCAGTCGCCGCGTCGGACTGTCGAAGAAGCATCGGACGAAATTCCCGAGACGATGCCCGAGCCAACTTTTCATGTATTCCCAAATCTGCCGAACGAGCTGAAAGCCGAGGTCATCGAGGCTTTGATGAATGATCACCACAGCCCCTCGGTCGCGAGCCAGGAGCCCAGCACCTGTCCCAACCTCAACCCCTGGCTTGCCCAATGTCTCTCTATGTTTTACACCAGCCGCGCTACCGTCGCCAATGTCTGTCTCACGTCCAGGCTCATGAGATCAATTGCGGAGCCCATTCTCTATCGCCACTTCTGTCTCCATCAATACTGGCTACGTGGCAGCCGTTACAGCGTTGACATGATTGAGGTCCTCGCTGGGTTCGTGGCCACTCTGCACGAACGACCCCAGCTCGCACGGATGGTTCGCCAGGTTGAGATAATAGAAACGTGTGATCCGGATTTCGAATCCTACATGGAATTTGGTCAGTTGCCCGAACGTCTCAGGAAGCGCCTGCGTATCAGCGTAATAGATGCCAGCCCTTCAAACGTTCCTTATCACTACGACGCGCAACCCCCCACCATGCCTGATGACTGGGCGGACATGCCCATATCCTTGTCGCTGTTTGCAGGCCTGGTACAATTCCTCATCATCATGTCACGGTCAATCGAGCTTCTGAAGCTGGAGATTGCAAGTGGTCATTACGGCTTCTCTTGGATTCCATTCGGCCGGGACATGAAGAACAGCTGGCCGATACCCACTCTCAAGGGTTTTCGAATCAGGCACAACGGTAATAAGCGGATAATTGCCAGTGACTTCGTGTCCCTGGAACAGCCTGAAATGGCGAGAGACATGATGCTGCCGCTCTTCTGCCCGAACCTGGTGGATCTGGACCTTGACGTATGGACCCATGTTGACGAACTGACTGCTAAACTCGCCAACATCAGGTTCCTAGCTGTTAGAGACGTCTTTATGCATCAACGAGACTTCCGAAATCTCGTCAAGATGTGTGTCGGTCTTGAAACATTCATCTATCAGTCAGTGTCCAGGCGAGCAACGGAAGAGGCCCGCGAGATTATGGAAGCCTTGGAAGAGCTAATGACGACACAAATCTACGGGGCCGAGCGAGAAATCACGCCGAGAGAGATGCAAGAGTCTCTCATGGAACAGAAGGACACTCTCAAGTATTTGGAGATTTGCAGAGGCACCTTCCCCACGTGATCCATTGAAGTAGACGGTACAGTGCTTTCCATGAAGCCGTTTACTGAACTTCGCACCCTTATTCTAAAGGGAACTGGTTTTCTACACAATGAGAACGCCTCGGATACATTTCCTGAGCGCCACCATTCAAGCAGTCGCTTCGCCCACTTCTTCCCCGATACTCTGCAGAACGTCATCATTGAAGGGGTGAGGGCGATCGATTTGAGAGGCATGGATCAGGAGATGAATCAAGGTCTATTCCCAAGCCTCAAGAGCGTGCTGTTCGAATGGCATTTGGATCTGGATGAGCTGGTTGAACACGAGGGACATGCGGAATTCATATTGACCGCCATTCGGATTCAAGAGGCTATGAGGATGCGGGGTATCTCGGGTGAGATGAAAGCCCTCATGAGCCCCAACTATTAAGCAAATGCTCCCACCGAATGCCGAAATCTGTTCTTCAGAGCGGCTTCTTCAAGCCAGAGAAGGCATTTTACCGCCCGGAATTGCTGGGCTATGCGTGGATAGGGGTTTACAACTATGCCTTGAGAGCTGACCGAGGACGCCGTGAAGGGCTGTTTGATTAGTTACAGAACGATGTGTACAGTAGCAGTGGAATGTGATTTACACTACTCAAGGATAGACGGTGGGGAAGAGGGCGACAGCTAACGACGGGAAGGGTTATCGTCAAGCCCACTCGCCCCAAATCGCAGTTCTATCACTTTGAATCTGCATCCACCATTTTTTATGGATTGTAACATGATCCGACGTGATTTGATGTCCGTCAATATCGTAACAGCCGTCCACTAGCTCTTCTATCCTGGCGACTCTACTCTTTGTAGCTCTCTTGCCGCCTAGGGTGAGACGGTCTAGCACCAGCCTCAGCCACGTCATGATAGAGATACTAAAAGACTTGGGTAAGAGCTGTATACAGGCTGTTCAGATGTTGAACAAACAGGATATGTTCTAGTGACTTGAAGTTGGCGTACGGACTAATCACGGGACTCCAAATAAAGCAACCAGAAACCGGATTCCTCGACCCCGACACGTAGATTAAAAGATGTCCTCTCATAGAGTACTCAAGAGTTTCTAACAAAATTCCATTAGCGAAGGGCAGGCCAAGAATGTGGCACTATTTCTCCATATGTTTACTGACCTTGAGTGACGCACCACGATGCGATTCAGAATGCAGGCTTTCTTCATTTCCATCACGCACATTTTGCCGAGAGCTTCCCAATCCAGCGTGTGAAACATCTGGTGCTATCCGAATGCCTCGGAAGCGCCCTGTATCATAAATGAAGCATCGGCAATCCATCCTCGAAAAGAGTTTAGGGTTTGATTTGGACCTTCTCTGAACGGCACAAACTGGGAAAGGTGGCGTAAACTTCAAACCGCCCTTAAGATGACGCGGAGATGCCTATTAAGCGTTTGAGACGAACCCACGCCGTGACGCCAACCACAAAAAAAAGCCAAAGTTTCGCGTGGCTAGAACGGCAGAGAGAAAAGCGTCATCTTGACTTTATATTTTGTCATCCTGTTGAGGCTTTGTAAAGTTACTTCTTCGGAGAAAATAGCCAAGACTCTTGGATTTCGTAACATCCTCATGCAGCTGCCCTCTCAGCGCCCCACGAACTCTAACATTACTGATCTATTCTGCCGCGCTTCGCTGGCCGAGGCCTGCGCGGAATGGGCTGTGCGCGGCGAACAATGCGACTGCTACCAGACAGCACGGCTGTTACCAGTGGAGATGTCCATATTCGAAATTGAGTGAACCTTCAGACGCGTCATGTAGGTGGGCAATGGCAGCTGAACGGCGTGATCTTTCTTGTCATTTCGAACGAATGTGATGAGTCAACGCCCCAACCAAGCGACTTCGAACATTTGCAGTGCCACGTCGAAATAAGCTTGAAGAGATTTAGCAAAACCTGTTTAGATGCCAGTATTTAGAATGTTCTTAGGGGAAGAACAACCTCGACACCGACAAATGTGGGCACAATGCGTTCCAACCACGCGTCGGGAGGAGCCGAATAGTTTTCCTCGATGGCTCTACGATAAACTCGGAGCTTACTTTGGCTCGGCCGTGTAGAGTTCGTGAGGGGTTCCCAAGCTGTCATCACTGCCACTTAGTTTTCAAGGGATACCCTAGGAGTCAATATCCCAGTTAATTTCATATGGAAAACTATGCTGCTTGCAGACAACCGGTATTGTGAGGGGACTCAGCAGAAAATGTTTAATGCTCTTTGATTGACATGAAATCTAGTCGTCAGTTTTCGGTAATGCCATCAATTCCGTTCCGAACACGGATATGGTTGCAGAAGCGATTGCGACAGGTGCTACTCTTCCGCTAGAACCTTTCCAAGCCGACATAAAATATTCTCGGACAGGAAGAGCGCGAGCGATAGTTTGCTGTTTTGGTGACAACTGTTCTCAAAGACGTGTAGAGAGCGATAAGCTCGCAGCAGGTACCACTCCCAAACGTGTCAGAGCCATGTCCATGCTTCAGATCATGTCCTTAGATTCCACTGCCCAATGATCACAGGCGTTTATCAAGGATTAAGTTACATGACGTGCCTAAACATAATCCCAGCCTGAGATTGGCGTGCCTGGGCGTTACAGGCGAGAAGGTGGGCTTGGCGCTTAAATATTAACCACCAACCTAGTAATTTATCAGTCGAGCTAACGACATCTCAACCTCAATCTAGGAAAAATAGAAACCTATTTCGCAAACCTTTTCCTACGTGGCGTCCTAGCCGCGACTTGATGAATAAACGCTGTTCTTGTCCATATGACGACTTAGACGGATGTTGAATATGGTGGGAACACAGCCACCGAGGACGACAAAAACATACGTACCTGAGTTCGCCAACAAAGGTATAAAGAAGTCGGATACAACCACATATTCCATTCTTCCACATCTGCTTATCACATTGATCAGCACACATCTCAACAAACAAGCCATATCCACTAATTTCAATTCATCATGACTATCTTATCGTGGAAACATGCACTTCTCGGGGTCTTGCTTCTCGAGTCGCTGGCATCGGCCCTTGCAGTGCCTCCAAGGCCCGCTATGATGGAGGAGCCGAATGACCCTTACTCAAAGACTCGTCGGCTCAATCAGCCTAATGACTACACTCCGCATTCTGGGCTCTTTATACGAGACGGTGATGATGCCTGTAAGTTATAGTAACTGGCACGACTGTACTAATGTATGAGGCACAATTTTTAACATTCGTTTCTTACAGTCCGGGTGCCTCCGCCTCCAGACAATGTACCGCAAACTCCTTCTCAGCCTGATGACGACAGCGATAACGATGATCATAATCGTATGTGTATTTGGGGTTTGACAATTTGTTGATGCCACTGGTTAACTTCAATCCAGCGCCGAGTCCTCCTAATCCGCCTCCTAATCCTCCTCCTCCTCCTCCCCCTCCCCCCAATCCCCCCCCTCCTCCTCCTAATCCTCCGCCTCCGCCTCCTCCCCCGCCTCCTCCCCCGCCTAATCCAAACCCACCACCACCACCACCACCACCGCCACCTGCGGTAGACATAGATGATCATGATCATGATAGTAAGCACGAGTTAACACTGTAAACTAGAACAGTTAAGGCACTGACGTTTTGATGAAGATTAACCTGGCCGACCTGACAGTGATTAAGACGGCAGCCATTGAGGTATCTATGGTCTAAATAGGAAGGGAATCTATGCTTCTTCAAGTATTTATTTGGGGGCCTTGACTGGGTTCAGTTTATCGGAGACCAACGGCCTGGTGCAAATTCGCATGCCGGTGATCAAATTCGTTTGCAATGTTCAAAATTGTAACAAATCGACGGGTCTTGGTTCTATTGCAATTTTTTATTTGTGTATTAGTATAAGTTTACGGTATTCAACATACATTCGTTTCTGTACTATCTCAAGCCGCAAGTTCAAAAGAAACTACCAACAATGTTGGCTTAGTGCAGTTAATTGTTAAGCGGGTGAAACTTGACATTTCGAGCCTTGCGTATCGGCATGTTTGGATGTCACCCATCAAAATGATATCAAACGTGTTTCAACATTCTTGTATTGTTGGGTGGCTAGAGTGATGGTTGCGGAGGCATTATACGTCACAGAAATACTCTAGTCCAATTTCTGTGCTTCCAACAGTTTCAGCAAGATCACAGCCTTACTAGTGACATCTCTATAGGACAACGCGATTACGGATGCACCACAATTTCGCCGACACTAGGCAATCGGGACGTCACTTGAATCCATCTTGAATCAATCCAGGCTTCACGGCAAAGCTTTGGTTATTATCCGCGATACTAAGTTCCACCCCTGCCGCTGTCGGACTGTGTAACAGTCCACCTTGGAACAATGCACGGAACCCAGAAAAGTAATTAGATGCACCAATGCTATCAAATAGTAGACTCGGTGGCTCTGCGGGGTCATAGACGGTGAAACAATCCTAACTCTTCATAGTCGCTAGTTGGCAGTAATAGTACCAATCTGATATGAGTAGGGATTCTTCACGGCAATTTATTTTTGGCTTCAAAACAAGCTTTCTCCGGCCCGCCCTCCACTCTGCATAGCGGCACAGCAGAAATATGAAACACCCACACGGGGCTCTTCGTTGCTCCTTGCTGTCGCCTTTCCGGTAAAGAGTTGATATGATAAAGGCTTCATATAGCACGCAATGGTTAATTTCAGCAAAAAGAGAAGGTCAGATCAACTTCCCCTGACGCTCATAGTGGCCTTGTTCATTGATTAGAGGCCTGCCAAATCAATCCTTCCACTGCTATCAACGGAAGAAAGATTTCCAACGTATGCGCAAGCATTTCCAATATTTGGAGAACAACCTCGGAGAATAATGCATTGAGTTTGTTACAGCCTTGATATAATGCCTTCTTTGAACGTAGAGGTTGGAGTCCCTCACCTGAAAGCAACATGGGTATATTTGATGCAAGACTCTGACATTATTTCCCCAGGAGACTGGAGAGAACATGGATGCGATTGACAAAACTTGGGACCAATTGCTTTCACGGCAGGATATTGAAAATGAAAATGAGCCTGACGAAAAAGACGATGAACAAGACGAAAAAGATGACGAGGAGAAAACAAGCAGCGCAAGAACAAATTCATTCGCCACGACACTAACGCGAGGAGAATCCCCAACAGCATCGACAGTCACCCCAAGCATTACACCCGTTGTATCTCTTCCTATATCAGCTTCTTTGCCTCCACTTCTGCCTCAAACTACATCAATGACTTTGACGACGTCGGTGCTGGTTGTCACTCCCTCCTCAAAATCAACTAATCCGCCTGCACCAAGTGTTCCGATAACCAGCGTGCCACTTGGAGCTGACACCTCGGCATCTCATTCATACATCATTTCGTCGATGCCAACAACACAGACCTCGGCCTCATTAAGCACAAGTAAACCAGGTGCTGCGCCGGCTAAGAGCACTACACTGCCACCAACGCAGGCAGCCACCAACTCAAACACAGTGAGAACGGTTGGGATAGTATTTATCATTATAAGTGAGTCAGCAGATCTTTGTGTGATAGTGTGCTTGTAAAAGCATACACTAATCAATGGTCGATCTGTAGTCTTCTTTGGCTCGTTCATTGGAATTTTTTTGTTCAGAAGGTGGCGGAATAAACGTAAAAGTCGGGGAGCCGCGAAGGCAAAATCCATCGTAGAAGGCCCGGAATCAGCTCCCAAACTGGACAGACCGCACCTCCTTCCGCTAAGCTCCAATCCTCCCATGGCTTCACTTCCACCAGAGCCACCAATACAAAGATCTGGTAGCAGGCGTCCTATACTGTCGTCAAACTACCCCGACTCATCAATTTCCAGCCACTCCATCGTTTTGGGTCACTACTCTCAAAGTCCCGGCATCGAGCCCTCGGACGTAACAGCTGGCAAGCCAGACAGCCACCAATTCAAGTTCTTCGAGTGATGAGAAGTCGAGTGCGACATACGGGATTGTCCCATTTTCCCAATCTGAAATCGACCGGAGGGCGCGGCTTTGGCCCAGGGAATGGTGGAACTTGGTCGTCTCCTCTAAGCTCATGATCCTTGGCAACTGTGCTGACACTGCGCCAAGCCTGGTGTGCCTTGGTTACCTGTTGCGTTCTCGAATATTGGCGAATAGAATTTATGATAAAAATAAGAACTGCTGAGATGACTTGCTGATGTCATTTATTGGTCTTTGATAGCACTGCCAAGTTTCATTAGATGGGTTCTTGTCCCCACACGGTAAGGGTGTCACAATGATTCATTTCCACTCATATCTTCTCATAATGTACACATTCAGCCCAGGGTCACAATGTTTTACATCAGATAGTAGAAAGTCATTGAAATGAGTAACTTATGGTACCAAATGATTCATAGTGACTGAAGCGCTATGCAAACTCTGCCCAGTCGCTTGGCTAACCGCTGTATGTTAACATGAGCGAAACAAGTTGCAACTTGGGATGTGGAGTGATATATAACTAGTGAATGCCACACTATATTCATCTGGAACAAAGAATTTTGAGACATGCATATCAAGTTTTAGTCGCAAACTGTATATGATCTTACATTGATTAAAGTCAAAACCGGGCACCAGTCAACACCACGTGGCATGCTACTGCCGTTTCAACGATGGAACGCAGATCAGCCATCACACTAGGCAAGTTATTAACTCTCTGTATTCCTTTTTCAATTTTTTTTTCAATCATGATGAGAATGTTTTGCCGAACGGAACTGTCTCGCCACATGCGGGACCATGAAGACCCTACTAGTCGACATCGCCTGAGTTGCTCACCACCTCCTCGCTACATCTGGATGCGCTTTACGGACATTGTGCTGACAGCTATTTTATTGAGCCTAGATTTTACTAAACTATCATTATCACCATATATCGAGAGAATTGGCAAAGTACAAAAGTGCTAGGCGGTTAGTTGATTACCTTCCATTGGCAACACGCCTTATTCTCCGTACTGTTCACAGCTCGGAGCCATCTCGCTTCTTAACAAGCTCTGTCTCAAACGGGAGACCAGCCTCCTGTCTCAACACTCCATACATTGATGAAGAGTCGAGCGGCCTTCCCATAGCGTCGGAAATGCTCTTGGCCTCCTTCAGGTGTTTCAACGCGACTTCGGCAACTTCCAGCCTCAAACCCGACTTATTTGCGCAGTCGATGCCATGGGAGCCGTCTTTTAATGCCAGCGTCAAGTCAGACCAAGGCCTCTCGCCTCGCGGCGGTAAGTAGGCTCCGGTTGTCAGACGCTTTGACATCGATAGGGCCAGAGGTCCAAATTGCTGCTCGATCAGCTTTTCCATCGCTTCGGTGCCGAGTCCCGTCTTTTCGGCGAAGACATGTGCTTCAGCTACCAGTTCCATCATCCCCGCCGTCATGAAGTTGCTGCAAAGATTAATATTTGCAGCCAAATACGTTATCATTTAATACGGTGTTGTTGAACTTACCCCGCTGTCTTCATCATACTAGACTGTTGCACGTCCTCCCCAAGCCGAATGACGCCTCTTCCCATGACGCCTACAATGAATGGACTAATAGCCTCAACAGCATCGTTAGGCCCAGCTACAATCCAGAGCAGCTTTCCTTGTGCAGCGATTGGGCTTGCTCCAAACACAGGGGCTGCGATGAACTTTGCGCTTCTCTCTTTCAAACGATCGTGTGCCTTGGCGGACGACAGCGGATGGACGGTCGAAGTATCGACGATGACCTTATTGGTCAAATCGATCGGCGAGGAGGCTTCAAGTATCGAATCCAATGTCGCCTCCAGTGCCGCATCGTCACTAAGGGACATGAAGACGATGTCTGCGTTCTTTACAAGATCTTTGACATCGGGACGGGCCACCCCTCCGATCTCCTGCAGAGGGGCACCGCGGGACAGCGTTCTGTTATAGTACTGGAGGCTTGGGGCTTTGGCCTTAATGAGGTGATTCTGCAAGTTCGTTGCCATCCCAAGACCCATGGAGCCCAGGCCTTGCATGGTCATTAGTACAAGGTGCATGAGATGTGAGACTCGGATACATACCAATCCACCCAAGCCGGGAGGGCGGCGTCGCTGACGTTGGGCCGGAATTGCTCTCCATGTCTGCTTTGGAGATGATTGTAGTTCGTAATCGAAATAAATACTATGGTCAATTTGAAAATAATTCAATCCGATCAATCGTAGGGTCTACGTCCAGATTATATCAAAGAAGAGCAGGTTTGGATGAGTCAATTGGCATGTGAGATTGGCGAATGACAAGTCGCCGGCCACCCCGCCTTCGGCCTTTGGCCCGAACCGTCGGTGACATCCGAAATCCCGATTTCTCCGTCGGTAACCATAATGAAAAACATAATATCGGTGCTGTTTAGCCAAATGTTTCACTAAACCTCTACGGAGTCATCAATTGGCCAAGTTGGAAGATGGAAAACCTTAATTAAGTGTTCCTTGTATGCTGTATGTTGTATATTGCACACGGTCTACTCAAATCTAATGGAGCGGCTTTCTGGCGGTTTGTCACATTCGACTGTTCATCTAGAAGCCGACCTAACGCCACCAATACGATCGTCTGTCTTCGAGCGAACATCATGATCACCGTCTCGTCCCAAAGAGTAGCAGCCCGCCGTCCATCCCTCGGTCACCAAGTTTTTCTGACTGTCATCGTCCTCAATCGCAACTGACTTCAATTCGATAGACTGGTGAACTTGAATCTTCATCCCACTCCCGTCGTTTTCGCGATTCGTGAAATTCGTGTTGCGGTTCTCGAAGCTCTGCAGTGGCATGTTGCCATTCGTGCTTCTCCCGTACGGTGTCTTGGAGGAATTGTGGTAAGATCCAAGTTTGGGTATGATCTTGATGAAAAGAGCCTTCAGAGCCGGAACAGAGGCGCAGATGATGGCAATGTTGATCTCGAGACACGACCAAAGTGCGATATCAACGCCAAATACTAGGTAGTGTCAACGTGTATTGCGAAAAATCGGGGGCCGTTAGTTGACCTACTGGGCTGTTGATCGATGGGGGCGGAGTTGTTGACGTATAGCGAGTTCAATCGCACGATAGCAACAATGCATGCACTTCCAGCAGTCAGCAGTTGTGGATACCAGCCCCTAAGCGATAAACTCACAATACACCGCAAGTAAATACCCCAATGAGGACAATTTTTGCCCGAAAGGTGACCTGCAAACCGCGGAGCCAAGGAACCGGCACGAGGAGAATAATCAAGTCGTTCAAGATGTTGAAACCAGCTATAGCATAGTGAAGGTTCGACCGGTTAATGCATCCGCCTGGTATGTCATCATTCCAGTATTTGGACACTGGCCAGCAGGTAAATATGCTGCTTCCCAAACAGAACAGTGCATACAAGGCCAACCAGAGTATGAGCCCGAGAATGATTTTCCGAGCTCTATCGGCTTGGAATATGCGACGATACTGGAAGAGGATGGATGCTTTGACCATTAACTGGGTGAAGTTGTAGGACACTACTGTGGCGTAGAGAGACTTGAGAAAATTCTGAAGTTGTTCAAGTCTCACCGCATCTCCCAGTCCAAACTGTATTTCTGGAAAGGTCAGAGTTGTAGGTCAGATAATGGAAACGGAACGCAGGGCTTACGTCGGACTGCGGATATTAAAAACGCGATGGCGCCTACCTAGACGCACCAGGGTTAGTCTCGCGGTAACGTTTGCCTTGATAAAAGAAAGACCTTACCAGGGCTATAATCATCAGCACATCGTCCGCTCCAACATTCTTTACAAGGAATGCACGAGTGTACGTCCTCATACCCACGACTAGGGCCGCGAGGCTAGTGAAAAAGAATACCGAGAATACCAAGCCATAGTTTCGCTCAACGATTGGAATAGTCCCAATATACCACATGACCTTCCGCGGCGCAGAATTTTGACAATGAAATCGATGGTGACTAGTAGACTAGAGCTGGAGCACTCGCAGACTCGCAATCGCCGGGTTCTCCGTCTGATGGCAAAGGATGACAAAACAAAAAGAAGAAAAAAGGCAGGACTCCGGGGGACGCATGGGATAAGAGGATGAATGGGAGGATTGGCTACGGTGTACTCCTTCGCTCCCACTGCAGAATCATTGGTTTCTTTAGCATGGAGCAGCAGCAGGCATTGAAAAAGAAAACAATCACGATTCGACAGACTTTTCCTCCTGACATGGGTTCCAGGTTCAGATGTACATATGCACATCTGTTGCTTTTTTGTTTTTTATCCTATTTTAGCTATTCAAGCTCGACTCTTCCGGCAAATGAACTTCGCCGCACTGGCGCTTCTCGTCAACGCCGTGCCATCACACTTAAGAGCCAGGATGATTTGACGAGGGCAAAGGCCAAAAATCCCAGACGAATACAAATTTCCCACACCATTTGGGCCACCTGAAAACCCCCCAATAACGAGCACAGTGCGGCTTGAAATCGCCTCGTTGCACCATAAAATCGGGGCCTGCACGAAACCTGGCCTCGCCTATGCAAGATAACCCTTAAGGGCAGATGAGAGACATTGATACAGGAGTCAGGCGCATGTGAACGAAACTGCAGGTAAAACTTTCAGGCTGTTTTATGGATCAAACGAGGATTACTTCCAGTTGTTTCAAAGCGTAGTACTATCCCTCACATTTGATTCAGTTGGTACAGTTGTTGTAGTTGAATCGTCCGCGATGGTGAATAATATATCACCGCTGAGGATTGTATGGCCAAATAGTGACTCGTAGTCGAACAACCTCGCTTCCTAGATAACAGAAACTCATAGAAATCCTCATACGAAATGAGCCAGGCTGGTTGCATGCATACTGGTCTGAAAATCAGTTGTTTTCGACTCTTGGTGGGGGGCCTTGACCGAGGGTGCGAGGGCACCAGCTTCGCGAAAAAGAAATATGAATGCAATTACATCCTCAATGATGAGCTAGTAGTGATACCCCTTGTTGGCCTGCTCCTACGGGCTGCGCATTGGAATTATGGCTTGCGATACCACGATGAGACCGGTAAGGCTCAAGCTGCCTCATCTGGTGTATTCAAAGCCGATCAGCCCTTGGGTGTTTAACCTCATTCGATCACCGATGGCGAGCATTACCACGGTGCCTGGAATCTCAATGCTGCAATCATACGACAAAATACTATGCAGCAAAGGATCCTGTCGGGGGCGGCATACCCCCCATGGGCCATGGTTCTAGCCGCATCACTAGTGCTTGGTTGCCCTGGCGCTTGACCCGTTTTTTTGCCGGCCACGGTGCCTTTCCTGGCATGTTGATGGTTAGGAATCGGAGGATTCCAAGTTGGCCAAGAGCATTAGTTGGTCGAGGATTCCGTTTCAACCGAATTTGACAAGAAAAGTCTTCGAGTGACATGGGTGCGAATCCCTTGCTACCCCAATTCTAACCATGCTGCCGCGCTGTTCCCCGTGTTCGTTGGTGGATTCGCTCCGTGTTGCTTGGCACCATATGCTTATCTGGACCTGCACCAACCAACTAGCGTCCTTCTCAAACATGGCGTACGTACTCCCGATGCAATTTCGCATGGAGAACTTCTGTTGCCGCTCAGGTCCAACGTTGTGAAGCCAGCACACTATTGATACGTGGTGAAGGGTTGCTCTTGTCGTGGCCCCTTGCCAGACGGCAGGCACTGTACAATGCAAAGCAAAACTACCGGGCAAGCTCGAGAAACCCAGGCAGATAGGGCGGAAGATAAATATTTTCAAGGGACCTATTTTAAATCTATTCTCTGAGAAACCCAAAGCATGCGTGAAGCTATGCAAAGCCCCCACGCCATCACTATCTATGAAGACGCATTATGCAGCATACAAGCTATCTTGCTTTTCGAGAGGAGCATCGATATGGTTGTTGAACTCCTTCTTGGGGTCGAAGAGAAAGCCAGAAGCTAAGGAAGAGCAATTAGTTAGTTATAAACTCAATGGCAGCTTCGGCAGGAGAGGAAAACCTACCAACGGTTGCAACAGCCACAAAGCAGGCAGCCGAGATCCAAACATGTCTGAAAGATACAGCGTAAGTATCCAAAAGAGCATTGGCACCCTTCGTAATGATCTCCGGCGTTACCCCTGGGATTTCCGAGATAGCAGTCGTATTGTGGGCACTGAGCGCGCCTATCAGAGCGGGCAAGTTTTCCGGGGCCAGACCCGCGGGTAGGACTGCTTTGGCAATGTTCTCAGGCATGTGTCCCATGCTGTCGTTGAAAATAACGTTGTAAATGGCGACGCCGATGGTGCCTCCGAGGGAACGGACGCTGATGATGAGACCGCTAGCAACGGAAATCAGCTCGGACGGAATACAGAGCTGAGCGACTGTGACCAAGGTCGTCAGGGTCATTCCTAGAGCGATTCCAAGAAGGACCGGGTAGCCCCAAACGGGAAGGCTGGACCCGCGGTTTGTCGTCGCCATGCAGATGAAGAAGATGACGAAGATGGTGAAAGCAACGACGGTAACCCAGCGCACCCGCTTGGTAACAGCACAGTACAAGCCCGCAAGACTTGCGCCAATGCACGCAGAAATGAGCATCAGACTGTACCTAGTGCCTACGATGATAGCATCAGTTTCGTACAAGACGCTGACCTGGAAGGCAAAGTAGGTATTGGCTGCGAAGAAGGCAACCCCTTCGGCGAACACACAAAACAGGGAGATGGAGAAGTTGCGGTTGCCGGTAAAAAGGCCATGATGGAACATTCCGTCCTTCTTGTAAAACGTCTCGTAGCCGATAAGACCGAGAGCAAAGGCAAGACCGACGGCAAAAGTGGCAGACACGTGAGGGTCCGACCACTCATATGGGTTCTTGGACCAGGAAAGTCCAAGACAAAACAGAACCAGACCAGCGGCGAGCAGGAAATAGCCAATCCAGTCGAGCTTGGCCAGCTTTTGCGTGGTGGTGAGCTCTCGCTGCACTTCCGTCTTGGGTGGGTTGTAGACAACAGCGCAGAGGATAGCCGCAACGAGATACCAAGCCATAGCCATGTAGAAGTAGTAGCGGAAGCCATCGGAGGCCGGATCGTTCGTTCTGTTGAAAGCGCCGCCGACAATCAAGCCCGTGATGCTACCGAGACTGTTGGAGACCATATTAGCAGCCTGGCCGTACGACCTCCATTTCCGCGGGAGGACCTCGGAGGTAACGGTATGGAGGAGCGGCTGGGTGCCGAAGGCAATGCCAATGACGCAGAAGCCGGCGATGACCATGTTGATGTCTGTGGCCCGGGCGACAATGATGGAGCCAACAGCGCCGAAGAATGTCGGAATAACGAGGAACCACTTGCGGCCCCAATAATCTGCTGCCTGAGAGACGATGGGTCCGAGAACGACTGTCAATATAGTGATCGTCGCCGAGAACCAACTTGTCTTGTCCGTGGCGCCGAAATGGCCTGCAATGGTTTGACCTTGCTGTGAGGCGTTCAATTTAGCAATCAGTGCAAAAGGAATATGACGGGGGTAATGAAGCATCACTTACAGCGCCAGCGCCGACCAAGCTCACCAACTGCGCAAAGTAGATCAAACAGACAGCGAAGACAGCAATGAAGGTCTTCGCATGAAGCTTGTCCTCCGGTTCATCAAATGTTGCGCTCACGTCCGATGAAGAGACTGCTGTGGGTTTCTCACTGCCGGAGGTGACGGCTGTCTCTTTAGGTACTTCCGCCATGTTGTTCTCCATCGACACACCTATTTACTAGGGCCACAATCGTCGGGGTGCTATCAACAGCTAGACAGCTAGTGCAGACAAGTGAAGAAAGCAACGCCCAAGAATGCGTCGAGATAAAAGGTACTCAGATTAACAGATCGTTTGAAAAAAACGAAAGAGTATGAAAGAAGGAGGTGTCATAATACAAATACATGGCGAGGATCGTCCTGCTCCCCTTACATGTATGTATGTATGTATGCACCTTGGGGGCTCGGAGGTCCGTGGCATAGATCTGAGGCGGCATTAGGGGTGCTTCCAAGAGGTCGATAGCACATGATTACTAGGATTGATGTGCATGCTCCCTATGTTGGACGATCATGTTGGCGCTCGCTGTTCAGGGTCGCCCATTGGTTCACGTCACAGACTAGCTGGCTACCGCGTATGTAGCTAGGATTTAGGAAAAAAGCAAGTTGAAGTGGCTGTTCCTCAACCTTACACCAGCATTGCCAGAAGTACTCCGTATTGTAACACTGTGATCGATATCTTGCTAGTTGATATGCGGCATGCACGTAAGATGCGAGGTGGGGGGTCCTAGTAGACCGGTCCTGTCACCAAGCCGAGGGTTGCTGTCCTGGGAGCGGACTTTGGAAAACCCACAGGACTCCCCGGCGGTGTTTTCCAACCTCGGCCACCGGTCAGAGTTGCGCTCTTTACGGTTTAACAACACCCTGGAACTTGGTTATCGCCGGTACACTCTCATAGGCGCAGTAGCAGCGAATAAGATCAAGGCAATGGTTCTTCAAATCTCATGTGCAGCTTGCCACAGCACAGACTTCTGCGGCCGAATTTGCAAGGGTCGGCCCGTGTCCAGTGGCTTTTCCGGGACTCCCCAGTCGATACGGCAAGGGTGCACGGCCACAACGTTATTAGGCGGATCTTGATCCATGGCCCGTGGCGGTTGGATGAATGGCACCCGGGACGATTTACTAGGGAATATTTGGTAGGGTAAGCCGGCATGCCCGTCCGACGCCCTGCATCCGTCCTGTGCCGCAGGTAATGTTAATGTCGATACGAATGGTTTTTAGCTATGGCGTTTTCCTCGACGATTTCGGAGGACGCATTCCTTAGCCATAAAACGCTGTTTCAAAGAGAGAAACCCCCCAAGCTGAACATCCCCATCGACCGACAGACGGGTCCTTCGCTCGGAATTTTCACAGCATGCACAATTATATCGGACATAACAACCGAGTCAACATGGTCCAAAAACCACTCACTGCGGATGAAACGGTCTCTCCAGCTAACGGTGAACCAAAATTTCTTCGACATGGGTTTGACACCCCAACGATGGACATGGGTTCGGTCAAGCGAGCTCCAGTCAAGATCGCGCGGTCCAATAGGGGAGTTAGGGGCAGGATGCCGACGTTTTGCTACAGTGGAACTAATTTGGCCATCCCCTGCCGCATCTCCTCGGATGATGAAGCTCATCTACCCCAAAGCTGTGTCCAGAAATGAAGGCAAACCGCCATAACCTCCAACAGTCTCGCATCAGGTCTCAATAGCAATCCTTCCAATCCTGCGTGCGTCCGTGAAAAATGCCCTCTTAATGCAGTGATTCGACATGTGAAGCTAACATCAACGGGAACAAGCTGCCAAGTTTCCGAGAGAAGAGCCGACCACGCTTCTTCAACGGCGCAATTATGACAAAAAATGTTACCAGGCCTCCGCACACAGAGACGACAGCCACGCCTATCGTTGCCTCCTCAGCGCTCCTCTTGTCATTTCCCTCTGCGGAACCATGCTGCTGCATCCTCAGGTTGATGGTGAACCCTCCTCCCAGGTAGTAGCCGTCCAATAGATACGCACAGCCGCGAGCCGTTGAGTTCCGATCCCAGGCCTATGTCCCCATGAAAGAGCGGGTTGCGCCACAGATCGCCGAGCTCTGTGGTGGAGAGGGCGGTTGTAACCCTACCAAATGCAGACGAGTGCATCTGCTCCTTTCCCCGTGTTGGTTCTCCCGCTGAGACGGCGGAGGCCAGTTGTTTTTCTTTTCTTGGCTTCTTCTCTCGAAGAGGTGACAGATTGCATGCACGCAGTGGTCCGATACCATACCTACAAACTCGGGACAAACGACAACGGGGAAACATCGCTTGCTCTTCTTATTTCCACTATCCCAGAAAACAACTAGCGCCATGTTGGACGTAGTCATCGTCGGGGCAGGTATCGCCGGCCTATCGGCCGCTATCTCACTCCGCCGCGCTGGCCACAAGGTGCGCATCTACGAACGGTCCGGGATGAACAACGAGGTCGGCGCCGCCATCAACGTGCCGCCGAATGCATCACGGTTCCTCGTCCGCTGGGGTCTTGACCCTGAAGCCTCGGGCTTCGTCAAAGCCGGGCCCGTCCACTTCCAAGATCCCGTAACGTTCGATACTATTTCAAAGATGACACACGCCGAGAACTACGAGCTATACGATGCCGATCTCTGGTATGCCCACCGCGTGGATCTGCACGATACCCTCAAGAAGATGGCGACCGATCCTGCAGGGCCGGGCACTCCCGCCACTATCCATCTCAAGTCGTGGGTAGTAGGATATGTGAGTGTGGGGTAGATCCCCGCCCCGTTAACCGATCGTGAAGTTGCTTTTTTCCTGACTTTCTGCAGGACCCTGAGCTGCCGGCAGTGCACCTGTCAGACGGCGAAGAGGTTCGGGGTGACCTTGTCGTGGGCGCGGATGGCATCCATTCCATTGCCTGCGAGACGGTCCTTGGTCGAAAGAACCCTCCCGTGGCCCCCAGTCACTACAACTGCTGTTATCGTTTCTTGATTCCTGCCGAAGTTCTCGAAGAGGACCCGGAGACACAATTCTGGAATGAGGATGCTGATGGTCTCATCCGCGTTTTCCCCGATAACGAAACCAACCGTAGGCTGGTATCGTACCCATGCCGCAAGTATGTGTTCCACGCCGAGAAAGATGGCCCTTTTTCTGACCAAATAGCAACACTATCCACAACTTTGTCGGCATCTTTTACGATGAAGAGATGAAATCTGCCAGTAGAGAAGGTTCGCTGAGTGCTTGAGTCTGTTGGAATCCGAACATTCTGATGCTGATACCGTCATTTCAGATTATCAGGCAGACTTTGACAAAGCGAAAGTTATTGAAAAGTTTGCTGGTTTCAACCCCAGCCTTTTGGCTGTGATCAAGTTCGTCACCGATACATCCATACGAGAGTGACACCTCCCATTGACCCTGACTCTAGCAAAGCAACCGACATCAAGCGTTGGCCCTTGCTGTACCGCGCCCCAGTGCCAACATGGCGAAAAGGCAAACTGGTTTTGGCTGGTGATGCAGCGCATCCGATGTTGCCTCGTGAGTGCTGCTTAGAAATGCACGTGAACAAGATTCAAGAGCTAACGTAGTGTTGGCGCAGACCAAGGCCAAGGTGGTGCTATGGGACTCGAGGACGGGCTAGCATTAGGCGTCGTAATGGCCGGCGCCACAGATACCTCCGACCTCGAAAAGCGGCTAGAGTTGTACGAGAAGATTCGCAGAAACCGCGCCAGTGCAATCCAACTTCTCAGCAACGTTGGGCAAGACCAATCATATCTTGTGGAAAACGAGCTGTTGCAATTCCTGGAAAAGGAGGACATCCCAAGTAAGTCTATGCCACCCACAACTTAGAGAGTTACTTTTGTAACTAAAATGAATATTTAGAAAACCCTAAAGAGAACTTTGCCTTCAATTTCGGTTACAACGTTGTGGAAGAGGCCATCAAGATCATGGAAGACTACGACCAGGCGTTCCACCTACCCCATGACTTCTTCGAAGACGATTCATTCAACATGGCTCACGTCAGTGGAGAATTATCCAAAATGAGTGGCTTCATCAAAGTCGAAACGCACATCAGCGTCGAGACTGAGCCTGTTGCTTAACTATCTTGGTGAAGTACGGAGTTATTTTAGAGGCACCGAGGCAAGATTGGGGATATTGAGTTATTGAACGAATATGAAGAATCTTGGTGATTTGATGATGTGCTGGCTCGAGAATGGTGTGAAAGAACCTTTTTAAACGGAATTGCGACGCGGAGAAACATTTTGCAGCAACGAATTTCTCACTTTGCGCTACACGGTTGCAAGGGATTGGTCTCCCGGCCGTAATAATCAAGCGAGGCTTTGTGCAAATATATACATTGAGTGGTTGTAAGAAAGTGCACATATGATTGGGAACCTTCGCCCAACGGGATTTTGGGCACAACTTACCGTGGACTGCATGCATACTCAGAAACCATGCCATCATGGCCCGCGACCCATATGTAGATTCCCATAAAATGGCATAGAAAAATCAAGCAAAGACCCAAGCTTGGGTCTAGGCGAAGGAATGGCGGGAAGGGCCAAGGTCACCGGGTCAGTTATGGAGCACCGGTCACGCTTAATGACGGCGAAACACTTGACACTTGTTTTCAGAGGCAGTGGCTATAATTTTCACTGATGAAATTCCTCCGATCAATTTACAATCCAGCGATATATCACAATACTCTCTCTGATCTCAACGTCTGTTATACCGCGCCACCTTAACTGTGAACGCGCAAAGCTAAAATAAGACATCCGTAAAACTAGTCTCTCTGGACTGCCTTATTGTCGACAGAATGGACCACAGGATTGACACCATCACCATGCTCGCTATAGCGTGCATTGTTGACTTGCGTCTCCTTCTCAATTTGCTGGATGTCGAGCTGGGCGACAGCAGCATCAGGGCCATCAATTACCTTGGCAAGCTCCTCCAGAGTAGGTCCTTTGGTCTCGACGTATTTGAAGAAAACGAAGCAAAGCTCGAGGAAGATCCAGCACTTGAGTTTGTTAGTAGTCTGATCGTAATAAAAGTGTCCAAAAGCAGCCTTACAGTGTAGATGAGATATAGCTTCCAAGTCTCTCCTTCGAAGAACTTGAGAGCAACCGGGTTGGCATAGTTGTTGAGGGTGAGTGCTGACTGAATCGCAATGTTCAGGATCATAAGACCCTTGGCTCGCAGCTGATATGGCAGGATTTCCACAGCGTATCCAATCAGCAGACCAGACCAGGCGATCGCGTAAGCGACGTTGAAAACCCAGATGAAAAATATCATCGCATGGTTGGCACCCGGAGAGCCATACTCTTCGTATAACGCGCACGTCAGTGTCCAGAAGACGAAGGTGCCAAACATCCCTCCGGTGGAGGCAAGGAAAATGGGACGGCGGCCGAATTTGTCGACGAGAAGTGCGAATGAGATTGAGACAAAAAGTGACACCATGGAAGATCCGGCCGAGAGCTAATGCAGAAGAAGTAATGTCAGCCAAGTACAGAACAATGAGCTACGTGAATGACACTCACACCGAGCCTTGCCGTCGAGTTGGTGATCCCGGCATTGGTGTATAGAATGTTGGTATAATTGGAAATGATGGCGTTTCCAGACCATTGCGAGAAGATACCGAGGGAGATCAGAATCATGAACCGGTAACGATTGCCAGGGGATCGGAAGAAGTCGAGGTAGCTGCTGTGCTGCTTGGCGGCCTGCTCCATTCGGATTGTATCTCTGATTTCACGATACTCGAACTTTACAGTGGGGTGGTCGGCATCCCCATTAGCGTGATACTTGGCCAGAATATGAAGTGCTTGATCGAGCTTGTCGTTGGCAATGAGATATCTCGGCGATTCGGGGACCCCTAGTGAAAGCAAGGTGAGTAGACTGACGAATATTAAAGGAGTTAGGGAAACACTTACACCAAATGCCAACGATTTGAATTACAGACGGAAGGGCTTGAATAAGGGCAGGAATTCGCCAAGACCATTCATTTTGCAAGAAATCGGTACCGAAGGACACCCAAGCAACGACTATTTAGTTACCATTAGCACACAAATCGCTATTTATCGAGATATGATGTCGATATACTTACTCAGAGCACCCACGTTCCAAAGACAGTTGTAAACCTAGGTTCCAAAGCAAGTCAGCTCCTTAAGATTCAGATGATTATGTCCTCAATGTTGATAATTAAGAAAGCTTTGAGTTGAGATGGTCATGGCCATAGTTATGAAGGAAGAACATAGTATAAGAGGTGAATGGACATACTGTTGTAAGCCTAGCACGATGTTGCGGGTGACAGATTTCGGTAAGTAGCATGGGTGAAGCCATTTGTGAAAAGGAGTTGCCAAACCCCAGTAAAACACGGCCTCCCATGAATGCTTCGACAAGGTTAGTCATCTACTTGGCGGGTGCTTGAGAGACGAATTATGCATACCACCCATGTTTTTGCAAAAGGCTTGGAGCAGAGCACCCGCAATCGTGATGACGCCCCCAATCACGATGGGAAGCCGTCGACCCCAGTGGTCGGTGAAGTAAGGTCTATAAGGGAAGGTTAATACAAATAAGATGTACTCGGCACGCATGGTGACGAAGACTTACACAATGGGAATCGATGCAAGACTACCAATCTGGTAGAGAGCAGCAAGAAGACCAAGAATGTGATCGGTGGGATAGTCGAAGAAACTCTTCCAGGACTCAAAGTTTTGGACAGAGTTGAAGAACATGCTGTGACAGGTCTCAATTTGTGGCTTTCATCAACAGATTGCACTTTCGTTTCTCTTACCCATCATAACCGGTACTGGCTGAGCCGACGCAGAGAATGAAGGCGTGCCAATACAGCTTCCGCAGACCAGGATCCTGGTACCAAGTAACACGCTCAAATTCAGGGGCTTCTTCTTGAGCATGAGCAGTGGCTTCTTGGTTGGGCTTGGAACCCCTAAGTTTTGAGAATGGTCCCATTGCAGCCGGTGGAGGAAGGGCGTTTACACGTATGAAGTTGAAATTTGTCGTCAATAGCGCTGCCGAGGCGATCGCAGCTGCAGAAGCTATGGAGATCACCTCTCCACCACGAGGCAGACAACTGTGGAGATCTCTAATTCTTATATCTGGGGAAACATGGCGCAGCAGCCTTCCCCGGATTATCGGGTGACATTTCCGTCTCCTGTTTCTTGGGGCCCTTTGTTAGAGTCACATGAGAACGGTTTAGGTCGTGCTGAGAGGGGGCCAAACGAGATTAATCATTGGACTATTGGAACCAAATTGGCTGACGGAGGCAGGCTGATTTGCGTTCCAAGCCGGCCTAAGAGCCGCCATGAACGCGTCCAAGAAGCTATCCTGGACATGTTGGAGACAAGGATAGCGGTTCAACCACACAGAAACAACCATTGATAGACGAGGCTGGCTGATGTCCAATGAAAGGGCTTTTCGAATTTAGCCGGGATGGTCTTAGACAGTGGAGTGCCATGAGGCCAAGTCTGACTTCTTCAGGTTATCGTTGGAAGGCCGAGACTCTGCCCAGTGTGCCAAGTAGCTTTTGTGGAACCCGCGTCGCAACATCGGCTGCTGGCCCGAAAAGGCATCCTATTCTCATCTTGTTGGCTGCAGCAAAGTTTCCTTCAAATAATTAAATTGTCACTACCAGCCAAATTGCAGTTTGTTCCTCATTGCTAGTAGGATCGGCATACCACATACGACGGTATCTGAGTATTTTGACTGCCTTTTCTAACTCGGGAACATCGTACAAACGCAAACGAGTTCATTTGAGAAAAAATTGAACTTCCTTTGTGCCAAGTTGCAATTGAAAACAGTGAACGCGTATGGCTTTAGAAATGTGATTGGCCTGGCGTGGCTAGCATAGTTTTTGATACATGGAATAAAATAGGTCGTGTTGTCACGCCATGTTCTAACTTAGGTACCGATGTTAACGGGCGGTATCGCTGAAAATTTTGACATAATCATCCTAAGGGAAATGCATCGTACACAAGAGAGACTTGACAGTGTTCGCAAATCGCTAATGGTGAAATTGACTGCACAGAACATGGAAGGCAACAACACTTCCCTCGTGTTTGATTACTATGGAGATTGAAGCGATCCTTCCCACAATGAGTGAACCCCAAGCATTAGGCAAACATCCAGACCGAACAGCTCAACTTGATTCCGCATCAGCCCTCCATTTCTTGAACTGGCGAGCCGGCAGCTTGATGTCGAACATGTGATCAATCTCGTCAATGTGTCTTCCCTTCATCTCCGGCAAGAAAAACCAGCAGAGCGCAACCCCGAGAGCACACAGCCCAACATAGATGAATCCTGTCTTTGCACCCCAGTTGCCTGCGTCGGGATTGTAGGCCAAAGGGAGCAGAATATTGATCACAACTGACGAAGCTTGTTGGGCCACACCGCCAATTCCTTGGCTCTTCGACCGCAACCTCAAGGAGCTCGTTTCGCCCATGATAGCGTAACCTGCTGGCCAAGCGCCCATCCCGCAGACAACGATGATGAGAATGCAGCCTGCGGCCGTAAAGTATGCGACTGCCGGTCCTTTCCAGATGCCGGAAATACCAACGCCGATCCAAATGACGGTTGAGATTGTCATGGAGATCAGGGTGACCTTTCTTCGCCCAACTCTTGACAATATCCAGAGGCCAAGGCCGTTGGCAAAGGTCCCCGCAACGATACCACCAATGAGGATCATGAGACTGGTGCTGGACTTCATCCCAATGACCTGCAAGAAGTAGCTTGACTTGGCAATGAGGTCAAGGCCAAACATTGCCGGGAAAAGATTGGCCATGACGACGATCATTGTTCTGCGGCGGTTTGTGCCGGTGAAGCAGGTCCAGTAAGTGGCACCGGCGGAGGTTTCCCGTTCCTCTGCAATGCTGACGCGGATCCTTTCAAGAGCTTTCAACGCGTCTGCTCGGGGAGCATAGAGTTTCCGCGAAGACTCGAGTGCCTTCTCCGAATGGCCTCGTTCCTCGAGGTACGCCGGGCTCTCGGGGATGACGATGGACAGGATAAGAGCCATCAAGGCAAGAAGCCACTGAGAGCCAAAGGACGCGAGGTAACCAGTCTTTCCCGGGGTTTTGTTGACGGCGAAGATGACGATGGATCCTAACAGTTGACCCAACAGGTTGCCCGTAGGCACCAATCCCATCGCAGAACCACGAAGAGCAGTTGGCGCCGTCTCGGAGATGTAAGTCATGGCAGTGACCTTTAGCATACCGATTGCCAGACCCTGGACGACTTTGCCAACGAAAAACATGGACCGCATCGCCTCGATGTTGGAGGGGAGGTATGAGAAGAAGATGCCGGCGACCCCGACTGCACAGATGATGCTGCCCGTTCTTAGGGTCATCTTGCGTCCGAAGCGGTCTTGAAACCATCCCGCCAAGACGGAGCCGATGGCCATGCCCAAGGGAATGGAGGCGGACCACAAGGAGACCCAGTATGAAGGAATGATCCACTTCCCCTTGTACAGCTCTCCGTAGTCATGCTGGAACGAGTCAACAGCAACAATTGAGCCAACGATGATCATTGCGTAGCCCCATCCTATGACAATGATGGCGAATGACATGCAGTACGCCACGACCTTGGGGTAGAGACGGATGGCCTGGCCAAGGGGCAGGTTTTCATCCTCCGCCCCATTGCCTATGGACCCACTGCTTGTGCTTGTCGACTTCATTAGAGGGTTTCTGGAGTGTTCTCGGTCATTTCTGGTTTCTGCTGGTCCCGGAGTCTGTTCTCGTCCGCTTCTTATTTCTGGTGCGTTCGTCGCGTTTTGCCCTGCCAGCTCGATGTTGTCGGTTGTGGTTGGATCCCCATTGAGAGGTCTGGCCTTATCGTGAAAGGGGTTCATCGCTCCGAGGGCGATAAAAAAATAAACTTTTTTTTAATCTATTTGGATAGAATCGGGTATAGCTGTGGGCAATTAAGATGAAGAATCCGTTTTTTTTTCGGCATTCAGTATCTCCGAAATCTCGAATGTAACGGTAGAGTATTGTTTGTTCGATGCTCAATTTAATCTTCACTATTTACAAACCAAAGGGATCCGAAGGTTTTTAACGTTTCGAATCCCTCATGTTCCACCAGCTTCGTACCTAGCGACACATGCGTTTTGCTAGACATCGAAATAGAAGGATTGCATACGAGGCAGACATTGCTGCACCGGATGATCGAGAGATATGCCGAGGCGCAGCACGGTAGTCAGCAACTACCGTGACTATTCCAACGGAATCTCAGATGCCAAGGAAACGGTTACGACGCGCTGCTTGAGGTGCATTTGTGAGCTTGCGGTCATGGAGTCCGCTCTGCATTTCTCACAACCTCTGGAACACAACCTCACTAGGCCGAACATCTAGATGATCGGCGTCCGTGTCAGAAAATAAGCATCCTAGAAGCATGCAGGGTGGAACGGCACGGCGCAGTGTCGAAGATTTTCTCCGTCACCTTCCGCCCAAAATGGATAAGCCCCTACGGGTACGGGGACGGATTCGGATCTGACACGCATGGGCCACAGCCCGGCAGCTCTTCACGATCCTTCCGGCTGACATTGTCGCTTTGATTGGAAGCCAGCCCCTACGGACACGGATACGGACCACGCGTCTAAGCCACTTACTTAAGTGACGACGAGTTCGAGAGCCAAAACCACACACAAGAAGAAAGTATTGTACTCATTGTATATGCCTTCTGCAGCGGGAATTTCCTATCAACGCCATAGGAGACGGTGAAAATCATTTTCTCCTAGTCACAGCCGGAAGGAAGACGAAACCCCGGTCAAAGAATGGAACGAAGAGACGTTATTCGCAGCCCTTACCTGATATCATTGACAACATTGGCTGTGAATGCGAGTGGTGTTTTATCCCACTGGCATTACCCTCGGGGGAGAGCGACACCAGTCAGTCTAGTTTGGGTACAGATATAAGCTTAATTCGCAACACGCAACTATAATAAGCTTCATTACAACAACCGGCAACGCATCCCAGATTGGCCACGCCATCAAAAAAACAAGAAAACATGTCTCTCAACCCCATATGCCATATCGTGGCTCCTGTTGGCTGCATGGGCTATGGCTTCGAGGAGGACCTCACCGCACAGGAGTTGGAGCAACTTGCCTCCACCGGCATCCCGACCGCCATCATCCTCGACGCCGGGTCGACAGACAGCGGCCCCGAGAAATTAGCACTGGGAAGCATGACCTGCCCGCGCTCGGCGTATGTCAAGGACCTGACCAAGTTGCTGAGGCTGGTCCATACCTTTCGTGTGCCGCTGATATTCAGCTCTGCCGGGGGAGATGGGGCCGACGAGCATGTCCGGCTGATGGAAGAAATCGTCAACGAAATCTCGGCCGCGGAAGAGAACCAGTACGTTTCACTGCATGCCGCGAGAAACTCGCCCAAGCCCTTTGGCCTCTACTTACACGTGCAGGCATTACTCGTTCAAGACCATCTCGATCTTTTCGGGAATCGACAAGTCGATTATCCTGGACCGCCTGCAAGCTGGCCGCATCAATGGATGCGGCACATGCGTCCCAGCTCTAACAGAAAAGGACGTGAAAGACTCAACCCGGGTGGTCGCGCAAATCGGGCCCGAGCCATTTATCGACGCAATGGAAGCCACCCCGGACTTTGACGTGATAATCGGCGGACGAGCGTACGACCCAGCCCCTTACGTCGCCTTCTCCATGTTCCAACTGAAGCGACAATACCCCGACCTCAGCCCAGAGCAGCTCGAGCTGCGGCAAGGTGGATTCCTCCACATGGGAAAAATCATGGAGTGCGGAGGACAATGCTCGACGCCAAAGTCGCATGGCGCCGTTGCCTCGGTATACGAGAACGGCGTCTTCGACGTCAGACCGATTGCCCCAGATTCACGCTGCACGCCGCTCTCGGTGGCTGCGCACTCGTTGTATGAAAACACGAGACCGGACATCCTGCGCGGTCCTGGTGGCGCTCTCCATCTTGATCAAGCTACATACGAACAACTGGATGACAATAGGACCGTGCGGGTACAGGGAGCCCAATTCCAATCTTCCATTTCAAATGGGCAGCCGTATCAGCTCAAGCTAGAGGCCGCGCGTGTGCTTGGATATCGATCGATAGTCTTGGGCAGTGTACGAGATTGTGAGCCAAACCTCCCTTCCACTGCCTTGCCCTTACTCACCTTGAGCCATTGCAGATATTCTCATCGGCCAGCTGGACAACTTGCTTGCTTTAGTAAAGGGTTATGTCAGGCAGCAGCACTCGAACGTGCCCGGAGAATGGAACCTTGATTTCCACGTGTATGGCAAAGGGCAGAGCACGCCATCCGGGCCAGGCGAAGTCTTCATCATCGCAGAGGCCATCGCACCAACCCAAGAGCTCGCAACGGGAATCGCTTCCACGGCCAGAGTGGCAATGATCGTGAGTATCTTCCGCTATCAATACCGGACTGTGGCTCACAACCGCGTTAGCACGGGCCCTACCTTGGCCAAAAGGCAACATCGGGCAACTTTGCGTTCGGCATTGCAGGAAAGATGGAAATCGAAACGGGCCCGTGTGCCCAGTTTTCCGTCTACCATCTAATGGACCTCGATCCTGGACAAGAACGGCTTTCTCCCGCTGCTCAAAGTCAAGGAGGATCTTCTCTCATCAGCTCAAAGGTTGCTGTCCTTGGTAAAGACCCACGACCCGAGACTGAACATGGAGCGAGTTTCGGCAGCAACCCTTACCGGGCCAAATCTTCGGACACCAATGGCAAGAAAGCTTCCCGTGCCGCAATCGACAGCAGCCAGGGGCAAAAGACACACCCCAAAGAGACACTCTCGGATATCTCACGGGTTCTTCGCTCCAAGAATGCGGGCCCCTACGAAATCACCATGGATATCATGTTTGAATCCGATTCGACATTTGAGGCCGTCAGACACTCCGGCTTGTTGTCCCCGGAAAATGTCGCCAAGGCACTCGATATACCCGAGGAGGAAATCATATGGTTGGGCTTTTTTGCCCCCGCGCTTGCGTTCAAGGTGACGATACCTCGCTTCAGGGCCGGCAAGAAGGTTTCGGCTGGCAGCTTCATGGAGAACGACATACATGGGTCTCAGCAGCACCGAGGTCTTTCGGATATCAAGCTGCCGCCGGGGTTTGCGGCTTAGACTGCACCGTTCAGACGGGCGCAATACGTGGCATTGACAGATATGACCTAGATCAGGACAGCTGGTCAGCTGGGGATGTTGAGATGGAAACTAATAGCCAGAGGACCGGATCGAAGGGGCAGTACAGAATAATATATGCAAAGGTGGATCAATGATTGCACCCGCTATAAATAGACAGAAACATCACATTGTATAAACAGATACATTTGAGACCGCGTACGTACGTGTCTCGACGCGGCGCTCGCGATGCCAGTCTCCGTCAGCGCCATCCATACTTCCTTGGTGAATCTCACAGGAGAAGCCCGAATCATGCTTCAAATCTCAGCCTTCAACCTCCGAATTTCTCTCCAAGTCTTGCCGCCGACTTCTCAGTCTCGACGAGGTGCATGCGCTATTGCCCGGGGTACAGAAGGTCCAGAGCCCATGGACCTGGGGCCGGGGAATGCGGAGAAATGACGCAAACGACCGGGATGGGCTTGGCCGCGTCCCTGCAGATTGATCTCCAACTCCCCCCTCTCCCCCAAAAGGGTCGAAACATCAGATGACTCTGGCTGAAACTTCGGTGACGTTCCCGCCGGCTCCGAGCGGCGCAGCGTCACCTTTTTCAGCTCCAAGACCTTTGCGTGTTTTCCGCCCAAAAGTGACATCCTTTTCTAAACCGACGGTCGTCGGGATACAGCACCACGTAAGGACGCCTCGACGACACCCGAGAGAGTTTCGGGGGAGAAACAAATACAATCTAGTGGCACAATTCCGGAAAAGAAAAAAAAAAGGAAGTAAAAAGAGAGAGGAAGAACAAAGGCCCCTACCATGTCGAACCAGACCATCTGCGACGTCGACACGCCCGACCCGTGGATCGTGGCCGCCAACGGCAGGTTCTACTTCACCTTCACGCTCGACAACCGCGTCGAGGTGTGGTCCTCGGACACGCTCGAGGACTTCAACCACTGCCGCAAGAGCGTCGTGTGGCGGCCCGCGCCGGGCTCGCCGTGGTCCGTCAACATCTGGGCGCCGGAGCTGCACTACCTCCAGGGCCGGTGGTACATCTACACGTGCGGCGCGCCGCCGGGCGTCGGCAACCCGGGCCACCGGACGACCGTCCTGCGGTCGTCGTCGCACGACCCGATGGACCCCGACGCCTGGGAGTTCCTGGGCCCGCTGCGCGGCATGCCGGACCACTGGTCCATCGACGCCACCGTCTTCAGCCCCGACGGCGGCCGCTCCCTGTACTGCTGCTGGTCCGGCTGGCCGCTGGGCGACCACTCCGACACCCAGCAGGACCTCTTCCTCATCAAGCTGGCCAGCCCCGAGGAGGCCGTCGCCGACACCCTGGTCTGCATCTCCCGCGCCGAGCAGCCCTGGGAGCGGCCGGACGGGGGCCGCCGCGGCGTCAACGAGGGCCCGACGTGGGTCGACATCCCCGGCGCCTTCAGGGGCATCATCTACTCTGCCGACGGCAGCTGGACGAGCGACTACAAGCTCGGCCTGCTGCCGCTCGTCGGGCACAACCCCCTCGACCCGGAGTCGTGGGCCAAGAGGTCCACGCCGCTGCTGGTCAGCCACAAGCGGTGCGGGGGCCCGTACGGCCCGGGCCACGCGAGCTTCCTGCCGAACCCGGTCGACAGGAGCCGCGTGTACTGCATCTACCACGCGACGGCCAACTACGGCGAAGGGTGGGCCAACCGGAAGGCCAGGGTGATCGACCTGGGCGCCAACTGCTTCGGCCCGCACGCGCATTCCGTCTGCTGCGCGCTGGATCGACACGTCCCGGAACACGGCCACAGCGCCGGCTCCAAGAAGCACAGGTCTTCATGTGTAATGTCATGACGAATTTATTTTTACGAGGAGGGATGGGATGAGAACTTACTTGGATTGGTTTCCCAACGTGACGGACCAGACTTTACTTTGTTGAATTACCTGGTGCGGAGGATGTTGCAAACTTGGCTTCACAAGCAGTCATTTGCCTTGTAGTCACTAATAAGGAACTCGACATTTCATATCTTCCTCGTTTCGTTGAGAGATACGCCCATTATTTTATGCCGCCGCAGAACTCTTGCTGAAGATGCCGGAAGAAACGCCTATACGAGCCGATATCCAACTGAGCTCATCTTGGCAGTCGTAGATACGATAAATAACTAATTTGCAGAGAATTGTGAAAGGAACTGCTATTTAAACTCTGGAGATGGACCTGGCTAGAGATTATGTGAACATGGTAATCCCAGAGTTACCAAGACCTTTGGCGTCAGACGTAATATCGACACGGCGTGTTGCACCAGCTCAGTTAGACTCTTGGTATTATACCAGGTGACGTTTGTGTTACCCCCTTTCTGCTTCATATGCGATAACCATGGAGAAACAACACGGACTGTAGGTCTAAACATTTGCGACGTAATAATCACTGTAAATTCTAATGGTATCGTTACTGGCAATCTCCGGCCGTATTACGGATTATACGAGATACTCGACGCAACCAACAAGCTGCAAGACCGCACTCTAATGTCCAATTTGCCCTTTCCTGGAGCGATCTTCTCAAAGGCCGTTGCTTGCACAGCCAAAAATCTTGCCGACGGTACCGGCTCTAAACTCCTCGACGATGCCCTCCACACTGGCGTAGGTGCCAGCGGTGAGGAACAAAATGCCAGTGAGGATGATGATAATGTTGAGTGCGATGGATGCGTAATCAACGATCTTGTTCGGTTTCGGGACACCGGCGCGGTTGTCGGCGCTTCTCATCCGGAAGTACGCAACGCCCCAGAAGATGAAGCCGAAGAAGGAATCGAACAGCGAGGACATGAGCGAGAGCACTTGGGACTTGTCAGTGGAGGTCAAGGTGGGTGGAAGAAGTTTGACTTACAAGAAGAGAAGAAGGGAATCAGCTCGGCAATCAAGAATGCCAGGAGCCAAAGCGCGACTGGTAGGACGTCAGTTGAAATATCGCAACATCAGGAGCGGTACACTTACGCAGGATGGTGGCCCAGGAGCCCCAGCCGATAATGGTGTGCTCATGCACGTGCTTGGTGCCCTTGAACAAGCGGAAGAAGAGGAAACGAGCCGAGACGCTGGCGTACAGGACGCCGAGGAAGATCAGGGTCGGGATCATGAAGGAGAAAGCCACCTTCTTGTAGACCTCCTCAAGGGATCCGAAAGCGGGCGCAGTCATGTACTGGTTGCCTACAAAGGCGTATACAACGGCTCCAACGATACTGAAAACGATGATCTCGCCAATTGTGACGGCCCAGAGAGCCTTGGGGAAGTCGCTGCAACTGTTAGCGCATGCTCGTCGCAAAGAGTCACGCTTCGAGACCTACCGAGGGTCCTTCATCTCAGCGATAAAACTAGGCAGCGTAATCTGGCCGATAAATGTGTAGCTGATGTTCAAAAACGCGTTCATGCCCGCGACAAAGGTGGTGCTCGCCAAGGGGAGGGCCGTGACGATCGGGTTGCCGCCGACCTGGGTAACGCCGTTGTCGTCAACGTACGAGGATCGCGGGTCGTAGCCAGCGGGGTGCGACTGGATACCGGCGAAGATGGTAGCCAGAAGCACCGAGATGAAGGTGAAGACGGCCGTGGCCGTGCCGGCCTTGGAGAGGGCGTCGAATGTGCGGGGAAGGGAGCAGACCCAGCAGATGATGGTGACCACGATGGAGAAGACGACGGTACGGCAGACGACAGGGTCCGACTCGGTCATAGTGTTAAGGTACTTGGCGCCAACCAGGACGTGGAGAGCCTACACAGCCATGTCAGCAGCCGATCAATATCCTCGAGGCGCATCACAAACCTGGATGAACTATGCAGCGTTAGCCAATCTGTTGTAAAATCTCTAGACCTCGGAAGAAACTTACAGTGTTGTTCAAGATGAACATGACTGCGGTGGCATACCACGCCCACTTCTTTCCCCAGAAGAGCATCTGGCCGATGTCGCAGACATCGCGAACCTCGGGGTGCCTCAAGCAAAATTGCCAGAGAACCAGGGAGCTGCAAGTAGACGTCAGCAAGGGCCATGTCAGCCGTGGACCGGACGGGTGACCTACGTGTACAGGACGATAAGTGCAATGACAGCAGTGAGGATCAGTCCGGGCACCAGTCCGAGAACGCTGTATGACCACGGGAAGCTCATAATGGCCTGAAATTGTCAGCGACCTGGTGCAAAAACGAAAAAAAGCGTAACAACACGGAGAAAGACCTACCAAGCAAATGTACTCGGAGAATAGCAGACCAGCCGTCTGCGCCGCGCCGTTAGCATGCATCCCATCGCGATTGGCATCTCCCGCGACCCTACCTTTTGCCAGCTGCACGTCCGGTACTTGATGGCGTGGCCGTCCTCCTCGGCGAGCTGCTTGCCGAGGATCGCATCGGCGCTCTCCTCGCCGTCGGAGACGTTCCCGACGCCCTCCTGCGACGGCGCTATTCTGGGGCCAACCTTGGTGTTGCGGCCGCCAAACCAGGCGCTGTAGCCCGTCGACCCGCCCGTCTCGGCATCGGCGCGGGCGTAGGCGAGCTCCGGGTCGGCCTTATCGACAGCGGCGGGCTCGGGCTGACGCAGGTCTCTGTCCATGGCGCCAATTGAGTCGCGGCGATGCGTCGCCGGTGAGCTCGGTGGGGGGAGTGTGAGGCGAGTTGGCGGGGTGCCAATGGGTATAGAGGGATGACGAAGGGTCGCGTGTTCGTGGTGGTAACAACTGTTTGAGGCGGACCGAGGCAGCCTACGCGGTAATGCTGCGGAACGACACGACGATACGACTACAAGACGATGTAACCGATCACAGACGTCCGGAAGGGCAGAGGAGATGGTGGGGGAGAAAGCAGACGAGAGATGAGACAAGAAAGTTCGGAACAGACTTCAGGCACAGATGGTGGAGAGAGAGAGAGCACGAGCACGTGGGACGTGCAGATATATGAAGGAGAGCGCAACGGCAAGGCAAGGCAAGTCAAGGTAGGAAAAAGATCAGCCGGGACTGCAGTCTCATCCCTGGCAGCTGGGACCCTGGACTTGGAAGTTGAAGGTAGGATGCGGATGCCTTCCGAGCTAAGGTCGAGTAGAATGGGAAACGGGGCCGGGGGGAGGGAGCGATGGCGCGGTGGTGGTGGTGGTGTAGTAGGATTTCGCCATCTGCGCCGTCCATCAAGGAACAGGCCGGTACACGGCAAGCCGTAGGTAGGGGGGAGTAGAAACGAAACACAAGACAAAAAAGGGCAAAATGCCATGTACACTGCATACACTTCTACATCCACATCCACCCTGGCCCCGGGATCGCTACAAGCATGGCAAAAGTCGCTATTCCTCCGCAGAGATTGCGATACCCGCCAACGGCGGAAGTCTTCCAGTCAGACGGCGGATAATAGGAAACACCAACGCGAGGGAGCGGGGGGCCTCGGAGACGAATGGGGTGGGAACTGAGCCCGCCACCGGTCAGAAATTTCACAGCTCCCTCCCTCGGAGCAGAGGGCTGGTGGTGGTAGTGGTGGTGGTATCAGAGGCCCAAGAAAGGGTGGCAGTCTGGCCGCGGCCATGGAGCACGTCATCGCGGGATATGGGGAAGTGTGGTGTGTCGTCGCCGACTTGTCGTCCTCCGCGTCGAACCACGACGGTGCATTTCCTGACCGAAGTTAGCCTGGGGTGGGCAACAAGATGCGATTAGCGTCAACCGGGGGGATGAATGGATGGGTGTTTGGGATGGGCTCGTCGTCTCGGCCGCTAGGGCAACGCCTGGTTTTGCCAATCTCTATCTGCACATAGTACGGAGCACAATCTGGTGCTAGAGTACAGAGTAGTACTGGTGTAGATGGGCGGCAAAGCTCCCACGAGCCAGCACCGACCGTCGTCGACACTGGGCATTGGACATTGGACATTGGACGTTGGAGGAGGCGAGGTGGGCTTGCGTCCCACGCTCTAGCGCCCGACAGGAAGAACGTCTCCTCTGCACACCGCGAGACCTCGTCGAAAAAAGAAGGGCGACATGGGGCGTTGGTTGGCGTGCGGCGCCGCCAGGGCCCGGCAAGGATTCCTCCAAGAGACAGACTCCTGTCGCTGAAGAGCCAATCGACCTTGTTCCGCGACGGCAAAGAGACAGGGGATCGGCAGAGACAAGCATCGGGGGAGCGCCACCAGCAAAAGCTTGCTCGGGCTAGTGACGTCGTCCCTGTCAGCGACCGCCCCCCAGTGGCAGTGGGAGACTGGGAGTAGCCCCTCGGAGAATCAAAGGGTGTCAAAGGGTCAAGAGATGGCCAAGAGATGAGGCACTTCTCGGCACGGGTACACGAGCTTGGCAGGACGACCCCCAACGGGGCGTCGAACGAATGAGCTAACATGACAGCCACCACTCATCCTCATGCTGGCTCTTGGTGACCGCCACATTCACTTCTTCATAAGAAACAAAGAGAAGAGGTTTGAACGACAGCAACGAAACAGTCTACACGTTGTTGCTCTCTGTGTTTTGGTTTGTTGCGCGAGGATACGAGTCAGATGAGATTTACGGTTCACACCACAGCACAAGGCCAGGCGGAGCACGGGAGAAGAAGAGACTTTTCAGGCTTCGAACCGCGGGACGCAAGACGCTGCCAACGGTGGTCCATCCCCCCGCCGTCGTTCCCTCCAGCCCACCAAACGTAGTCAGACAGCCGGGATGCAGCATGCGGCATGCAGGATAAGCGGAGAGCGCTAGATGCTACGTAGTAGCGCGAGTACCGTTATGTAGTAGCGTGGGCAGCGCA
Source organism: Colletotrichum jinshuiense (assembly GCF_051148585.1). Taxonomy (NCBI): domain Eukaryota; kingdom Fungi; phylum Ascomycota; class Sordariomycetes; order Glomerellales; family Glomerellaceae; genus Colletotrichum; species Colletotrichum jinshuiense. Next base: position 3,652,212 of record NC_139316.1, read on the forward strand.
CTGGACCACTCACTCACTCCCCGTGCCCGTACTGCACTGGGAGCACTGGGCAGATGTTGCGACGGGCGGCACAGTCAGCCATCAGGAACATGGCGACGGGCGCGTTAGACAGCCCTCAAGACAGCCTGACTAAACAGCTGAGGTAAACTCGTCTGGATGGACGGGGTTATCGGCCACTGAGGAGACGGGGATGACACATGGAAACGTCGCCAGACATGTGTGAATGTGTCTAAGTGTCAATGTCAACCAAATAGAAATGGCGTTCGTTCGTTGATAGTCCCAGCCCCGGAGCTGAGCGAGGTCAAGCGGCACTGGGCATCTGAACCCTGCAGAATGGGGGTCCCGGCAGCCAGATTGCGCCATCGGTTTCTGAAATTGCACCACAGCGAAGAAACGTAAAGTAAACGCCTTGATGATTTGACGAGAGACGTCTGTTGGCCGAAACCAGCGGCGTGGTTTGACATGGACAGCTGAAATGCAGGGTTCCGTTTGCTCCCCCCTCCCCAAGTCTGTCACCACGCGGACGCTGGTTGCATGCAAAAGAAAACTCCACCTTGTTATGCGTCGCCGGCCGCCATGCAGTGTGTAACCAAACAGAAAACTAACTAGTGTAGATAAATACATCGCTAGGTGATCACGCAACATCTCGTCTTCTCGCCTCGCCTCGCCTCGCCCTAGCCTTGCCTGAAGAAGGCTTTGAAGGCTTGGAAGGCTTGGAAGGCTTTGCCGGCCCTCGCCCTTGCTTTACACTTGCGTCTCGTCCCAGTCGCTCCATCGCCGGATGACCTCGTCCACGGCCCCGATGCCCTTCTTGGACGTCTGCACCTCGAACCACTCCTTGTGCACCTGGTTGCACCCGGAGCACGATATAGGCCCCGCGTGCAAGCCCATGCCCGACAGCTCAATGTGAATCAGCCGCTCGACGCGGTGGACGTGCGGCGTCATCCGCGGCTGCTCCCCCGAGGCCTGGCTCGCGCCCGGTATGTAGGGGTAGTATCGCAGCACCTCGATCTCGTACGAGCACTGCTTGGTCCACTGCTGCATGCGGCGCTGCACGTTGGCCGCCCTCCCGATCTTGATGAGCATCTTGTTGTCCGCCGACGCGCCGCCGTTGGCGTTGGCGAACGCCGAAACCACGTCGCTCGGCCGCCGCTGGCGACCCGCGCCCCGCGCCGGCGACGGCGGCGTAAGCAGCGACCTCGCCTCCTGCAGCGGCGCCGCTTCCTTCTTCGACGTCGGCATGATCCAGAACATATAGATGTAGCCCGGCTCCTCCGAGCTGCCGTACGGCCGCGCGAGCTCGGCCATCAGCGCCGACGCCGTCTGCGGGTCGGTGCTCGGCGGGATGAGCGAGAGGTATTGCGCCGTCTGGGACGTCGAGAGCGGCTGCGGGGACGCCTGGGAGCTCACACGGCTGTGGTTCGACGTGTTGGGTTTCGGTCGCGAGCTCGAGGGGGCCAGGTACTGGCTGGACGGACGGGGCATCGGCGCGGAGCCGTTGTTCTGCACCGGGCGCGGCTGGGGCCGGGGCGCGGGCTGGTGGTCCTCGACCTCGTCGAGGGGGATCTTGAAGCAGAAGCAGAATTGCAGTTCCTTGTCCTTCCTCGGCGGCGGGCGCGAATGCGCGGCCGACGGCTTCGAGCTCGTAGACTGCGGCCTCGCACCACCGGGCCGCGGCCGCTTGTGCTTCTTGGTCGGGTTCGACCCCACGTCCACCAGGCCGAGCCGGTCTGCCAGGGTGTCGATGCTTGTGCGTCCCTCCAAGATGGGTTTGCCGGACATCCTAGGCCCGGGGCTCGACTGGGCCGACCGACTGGCGGCCTGGTCCTTGTGGTGGTGGCAGTAGAGCGACTCCTCCTTGTCGGTCGGGGAGAGGTTCTTGCCGCTGACGGGCGTGATGGAGTTTCGGCATAGGTTGCCTGATGCCGTGAGGCCTTTGCACGTAGTTTTGGGGTTCTTGGAGTCGGACCGCCCGAGGCGGTCTTCGGGGGTGTTGGCGATGTAGACCATTGTTCCTTTCGGACTCGCGTAACAGGGGGATTATTCGTGTTCGTGTTCAGAGTTGCAGTTTGCCGGCCTGCCAGAGTCGGCCCTGGAAGAGCAAAGCGAAGCTCAAATATGCCAACGACGGCGAGGTAAAGACTGGTGTAGAGTTGGCAGAGTCACGACGCTTTCGGGGTGTGAATCAGGGCCAGAGCCAGAGCGGCCACGCGAATGACCTGCAGATGCAGCAACAGGAATCGACAAGGCTCATGGTGACTGAGGTGGGCGCGCAGGCTCGACGTGACGGGGACTGACTGCGACTGACTGGACGAGGTTGGGTCTCGACGGGGTCAGAGACAGGGCTTCGAGCCTGCTGAGGCGCCTGGTGCGGTGTGGGCGGTGGGGAGGCGCCCTGGGCACGATGTCATGGCCGTGGCCATCGCGTGGCAGCTTGCTGTAGAGTCGGCGTGGCTAGGCATGCGCACAGCCTCATTGGGGTGGCTGGCAGAGACAAAATAGCCGTGTGTGGCTTGCTCGGGCTGTTTTGCCTCAGCCACACTTGATGCCCACTAGCCGCCGCCACAACACCAAAAATTCCATCACCAAAACTATCACGGCCTCTGCACGTGCTTGCTTTCTGTCGCCAGCAGTTAATTGAAGCCCATTCTTGGATAGTCTTCCCAGAAGCACGATACTTATTGAAGACAACCACCAAGCTTATCACAACGACGGTGAGGGTTCATTCTCGTCATGTTTCTCCCTCGGGATGTCTGAGGCCACACGTTCGCGAATGGCAGGTGTTGTTCGCCAAGGCACAGGACCCGACAGCCATATTCTCAGTATATGTCGACATGAGCAGGGAATTCTGATGGTCCCCGCAACTCGTCTGCAACTGGATGAGGCTAGAGGCCAACGAGGATGTGACGATGCAGATGACATCGTTGATGACGGGATGATGGGTACGATCAGCAACCAAGTGGCATCTAAGAAGCAAGCGATGATAACCATTGCCAAGTATTCAACTCCAAGTTCTCTCGGATCTTTACTCCTCATGCCCACCAGTCAAAAGGGCCACGGCACATCATCTCTCCGAGCGTTGGCATTGGCATTGGCATGCGCAACTAACCATGCTCCGGCCTTCTGCGCCAACTCCACACCGCAAGTTCCGGTACTCACATGTCGATCTGCTCCGGCCAACCCAGCCCAAGAGCCGATAGGTCCCACCCCCGACCGCTGTGAACAGCTTCGGCGTGACTGCATGGCGAATGGAGTGACTGCCGCGTGTCTTCGACCGCATGGGGCGTGACGGTGGCCTTGGAGAGCAAATTGGCGACCCAGGAGACCCGTCCTTCTTCCGGAAAGATGCAGGAAGCTCAGCCGTAGTGGAGGTGTTCCCCGGATGATTCGCATCCGATGCGGACACCCAGTCGCGTCATGTCCACGGCGACAGGCTTCACTTTCCGTTCCTGGAGATGAAGCTGCCGCAGCATGAGCAGTGCTATTCGGGAGCTCAAGGAGCTGTTTTGAGCAGCCCATCGGTGGCGCACAACTCGCACTCTGAGAATACAAGCAACTCTGCGTCTGCCTACCCAGTCCGAATTTCTTTCCATAGTTGTTTATTTACACCGGCAGACGGACGGACAGACAGAGAAACAGACGCGTTCCGTGTATGGCAAGCTGCCCAGTTCTAGATGGCGCGCGCGCGTCTACACTTCTGCACTTCTGCGCATCTCCAGTTGCCCCTGAGGCCGGTAATCTCGGAGCCCAGGATGCGGCAGGCAAAAATCACACCACAAACACACCATCGGAAAGTGGGTCACCCGGGGTCGAGGCGGGCTTAGAAAATGGAGCCTCTGTGTGCCTTTCAGCTGGACAGGACGGCTCCGAGCCCGTGCCGCCCGTCGTCTGCGAGAGCTGCGGTGACTGATGAGAAGGGCGAGGCGAAACCAAGGCAAGACGATCAGTTCCTGGCTCCAGACTCGCCAATCTCATCAACCAGGCATTAAACCAATGGCCATTTGGCTCTGGAGACTGCCATTCGTATTCGGCTCCGTGGCCCTCCTTTACTGAGAGAGGCACACTTGGCTGGACTCACGGCAAACATGCAAGTTGTCGTACCACACTTGAGCGGATGCCGATGAATTTTCATCGTGCCATCGGCGTCTGCACCCCTGCACCACGCTTCAAACGACGCTCCAAAGCCCGCCAACACCAGTTGTAATTCCGCGTCTCCACCATATGCAGTTGATTTATATTTGCTATTTGCCCCCTTCGCCGCGGCCTTTGGTCTTTGGAAACGCCGCCATTGCAGCTTGAGAGTTGCCTCTAGTTTTTTATTCTTTCTTTCTCTCTCTGCGTTGCATCGGGGTGCGTTCGATACCATGGCGTCCTGGTAGGTCACCACGTCCCGCATGTGCCGTGCATCCTCTCCAACACGGCCAGCCCGCTTACAATGCCGCAGGAACTCGACCGTCGTGTTTCCCAACCAGACCTCTACCCAGAGCTACCTCGGCGTGCTCGACGACGTCGCCAAATACAATGTTCAGCTGAACGCCATCGAGCGCCTTTGGGCGGCATGGTATCTGTGGATGCAGAACGACATTCTCGCGACCGGCATCATGACGTTTGTCATGCACGAGGTTGTGTATTTCGGCCGAAGCTTACCGTGGATCATCATCGACGCGATCCCATACTTCCGTAGATGGAAGATCCAACAGGTGCGCTCCCCCGCCCCCGTCTCGGCCTAGTCGGGTTCTTCAAGGACTCAACGACGTGGCGGCTCTACATGCCTCTCGTCGCGCCTCGAGCCCTTGACGGACCCTCGTGAACATTCACTTACGTGCCGACCTGCAGCAAAAAATCCCGACCTGGAAAGAGCAATTCGAATGCGGTGCCCTCGTTCTCTTCAGCCACTTCACCGTCGAGCTCCCGCAGATCTGGCTGTTCCACCCCATCGCCACCTGGTGCGGCCTCGACTACGGCGTGCCCTTCCCCCCCTGGTGGAAGATGGCCTACCAGATCGCCGTCTTCTTCGTCCTCGAGGACACCTGGCACTACTGGATGCACCGCGGCGCCCACTGGCCGCCCTTGTACAAGGCCGTCCACAAGATGCACCACTACTACTCGGCCCCCTTCGGCATGACGGCCGAGTACGCCTCCCCGATCGAGGTCATGTTCCTCGGCCTCGGCACCGTCGGCTCCCCGATCCTCTGGGTCTTCATCACCAAGGACCTGCACCTCGTCACCATGTACCTGTGGATCGTCCTGCGCCTGTTCCAGGCCATCGACTCGCACTCGGGCTACGATTTCCCCTGGTCCCTCCGCCACTTCCTGCCCTTCTGGGCCGGCGCCCAGCACCACGACGTGCACCACGAAAAGTTCATCGGCAACTACGCGTCCAGCTTCAGGTGGTGGGACTACGTCATGGACACCGAGGCCGGAGCCGAGGCCCACCAGCGCAGGCGCGAGAAGAAGCTGACCCAGGTGAAGAAGGCTCAGTAGACGGGAGGCATCGTGGGAGGGTGGGTTGAAATGAAGGCTGTGAAGAAAAGAAAAGCTGGCATTGGATTCCTCGAGGGGACAGACAACCCAATTTTGCGCCTGGGCTCTTGAAGTGACGAAGTCGTCGCGAAAGAAAACGGCCCTTGGCAATTCGTTTTACGGCCGACACGACGACTTCAATATGACGACTTGTAATTGGACTACCTAGACTTACATAATTAATGCGACGATCGCTATTGTCAAAAAGCAATTGACACTGTACTTGCACTATTTCCAAACTCAACGACCCCATCATTTCGTGTTGCCTAAAATCCAAAGCGGGTTTTGGGACGCATGCTTCCAACCGCAGCACAGCCGCGGCCGCCTCGGCAGCAGGCAGTGCCCGTGTTGATACGCTGACGGCCGGGTTTGGCGAACTCGAGGCATCCGTTTCCAGGCAATGATCACGTCAGAATCGCTCGGCGTCCCCCTCAAAACCCCAACCTTTTGGCATTATCACAACAACAGCGAGGCCGAGAGACAAAGAGAACAAACAGCCATGTCGTTTGCCGACCTTCCGACGGAGCTCATTCAGAACATTGCCTCCTTTTGCGAGGCCGGGGATATACACTCCCTCATCTGTGCCAGCCGGGCCCTGCATACAGCGTGCGACACTGCCCTCGTCTTTCAGAGCTCATTTCTCCATCATGTGCAGCTCCTCCCCGCCGTTTGCATGGCCTAGACCATCGCCGCTAACACAGAAACCCAGGCTTCGGAGCCCAGCTCTCAATGGGTGCGCGACAAGCGCGAGCTGGTGCGGCTGATCAACGTCGCTCTGACAGCACCCCGGTGCGTCTCAGCTCCGGCGGGCTCCTCCCAGAGAACCCATGTCCGCCGGCCGAGGGCCGAGACCAGAATGGTCTGGTCCCGCCTGGCTGCCGCAGCCCCGCGGCTGGCCGACCTGTCCGACGAGCTTGACGAGCTGATGGTTCCGTTCCGGGCGATTTCTTTCGACAACGGCCTGCAGAATCTGCCGGTGCCGACCGTCGAGCTCCTGCAGAAGACGCGGAGCCTGGTCGGAGCATTTGCGACTTTTGCAGTCCTCGGATGTAAGCAATGCCACCCTCCGTCCCCGTTGCGCCCCCTCCCTCCTCGCTGTTTTCTGACCCCACGGCGCCACGGACAATAGACGCGCCGGCCATCGACCTCGGCGTCGCGGCCGCCATCCCTGGGCTCCTCATCACCCTCACGCAACCCTGCAATTTCGTCCCCGAGCAGTTCCCAGACATGGACCTAGACGTGCTGGTCGTCCAGCAGGCCTTCTGCCTCGTCCTCGGCCTCCTCCACACCCAGGTCCTGAACAACATGCACCTGCTGAAGACCCAGCTCTCGTTGCTGCACCAGTTCGACGAGCCGCACAGCAGGTTCTTCGCCTTCAAGCGCACGTGGGAGGGCCGCCAGACCATCCTGATGATGTCGCAGGCCTTCATGGCGTACAACCTCCGCAGCAGCTTCCCGGGCCGGCCGGCCAGGGTCTATCTGCCGTCCCACGAGGGGCTCCCTTTCGCGGCGCCGCCAGCCTCCAAGGACGACGCCTTCGTTCTCCCGCTCCCCAGCCCTGCAAGGCAGCCGGGAGGCGCGGCTGGACGGTCGGACCTCGCTTCGTCGGTGGCCTCCTTCGCCTCGACCAAGTCCTGGAGCCGGTGGCATCTCGAGTACGTGCAGCGCATCTCCAAGGAGTTCACCGAGGGAGAGTGGTTCGGGTACCACACGTGGGGCACGTCGCGCCACGACTTCACGCTCCACGACGGGCCGATGGAGAACATCCGGTTCAGGATTGTGGAGGACGCGGACGGAAACGAGCACGGCACGACCAGGGCCAGGGCCGACGGGTGCACCGAGCCGGGCGGGACTTTCGCCCTCGAGGTCAAGACCTACCGGGAGTCGGCCAGCATCGGGCTGCGCAAGATTCACTCGGACGGCTCGGTGCTCGAGTTCCCGGGGTGCTTCACCCCCTTTGGCATTGCGGCGCTGCTGTCGGAGCCGCAGAACCCGTTGGAGTGGCTCTGGCTGTGGAAGAGGGAGTGGATGGAGAAGGCAGCGTAAGCGGGCTCCAGGGTAGGCTCTTCTGCCGGCGGCCAACTTGACTTAGCTGATCGAAAGCTGTGCAACCGCGACGCATCTATTTCTCGTGCGAAATTCAACCCAAGTAACCCGGGAGAAAGAACCCTTGCCTACGGTCGTCGCGACGGCGATGGGCCGAAACTCAACATGAGGAACCCCGGCCAACTTGTTTTCAGCTCAGAGAGGCGGTGGACACCACGCGTGGGATAATTTTGGCCATGTCTATTTGCGGCTAGTTGGAAGATCTTTTGTCACCTGCGCCTTTATTAGCCGAGTGCATGTAGGGATTATGAGCAAGATGGGATGCCAGAGAAAAATGGTTGACCTCTGTCGCACAAGGGATGCGATCATCTTTGTAACATTAGTTAGCGAGAACAAACTGCATACTGACTTGATATTGCGTCGTCGCACGGAGTTATCAACAATAGGCAGCAGAATTCGGTCTTATTCTCTCACGACCGCTTGTTCAACGAGCCAAGCAAGGGTCCAGTTTACCCGTCCACGTCTTCGGAACCACACCCCTAGCTGGTCCGCGTTCTAGACCCAAGCCAAGTTTGCCCGGGTGAAATTGGACAATCGTCGGGGACGCCAACAGGCACCATTGTCTCTTGCTTCTCTCTTTTCCATCCCGCCCTACAGCGATGCAGCGCACCCTGATTGCATGCAGGCGATGCACCGATGCGGCAGGCCGTATCCCTATTTAGGCCGCCTCCAGGGGTATGGCGAAATTAAGCCAAGGGTATCGTAGGATTCTCATTGGGGGTCTTGCGCCGCACGAGAGCAGAATAGATTTGAAGGCGTCGAAGGATGCGTTAAATGTGCCCCAGAGCCCGGCCGCAGCGGTCACCGGCGATCCATCTCTCATCCTCGAGATCATCGCTTGACTCCATCAATCCCTGGGAACCCCGACGCTCGTTTGCCCCAAGCCATCCAATTCAGCATCAAGCCCAGGACTGCAAAAAGAGATTCTGCCCATCGGACCGGATTTCGAAGAAGAAGAAAAAAAAAAAGATGTCCCGCTACCTCCTGCCCATCCTGGCCGCCACGGCCGTCCTCGCCAAGACGGACACCAACGGCTGCACCTCCTTCACCTCGACCGTCACCGTCAACCCCTCCCCCGGCTACGGCAACACGTACGAGACCGTCATCTGGTACGTCCCCGACACGCTCGAGATCTGCCAGGGCGTCGACTGCGGCGGCGGCCGCGCCCCGCCCCGCAAAGTCCCCGGCTGCCCCGCCTACTCGGGCACCGACACCATCACCGCCAGCTTCCTCCCCACCGACCCGGCCAAGAAGCCCGCCCCCGCCGCCACCGCCCAGGCGACGACGCCCGTGGAGGAGGACGACGACGACAGCACGACGGTCACGGTCACGCCGACGCGCACCAGCACGGTCATCAAGGTCGTGACCACATCGACGAGCCTGCACTCCACCGCGAAGAACGCCACGCTTAGCGAGGGAGGCGAAACCACCGGAGTCGCATCGAAGAGCGGCGGGGCGTCAGCTTCCACCACGGCGGCGTCGGCTGCGGGCGGAACGCAGTCCGGGACAGGGGCATCGGCAGCGTCGGGCACGAGTACTCCGGCGGGGGCGGGGCCGACGGCCCGTGCTGGCATGATGGCAATGCTTGGTGTTGCGGCGGCGGCTGTGGCGCTTGCCTGAAATGGCGGGGTCGGATACTGGCTGCGGGATCGTACTTGAGGTGTGTCGGTGGTTCTTTTCAGCGGGCGTATGATTTGTCAGTTGTAGGTATGGGGGGGATTTGATGTTACGCAAAGGGCTTTGCTCCGAGAATGAGTAATGGTATGAAGTACGTGCTGCGTGTATCGTTTGATTTTGTGATTTCTCGGTCTGTCATATTCCCCTCCTCACTTGAGGTCACTCGGAACACATTGCAACGGCTTTGGTTTTCTCCATCTTTACCCGAGTCTTCCGCCATCTAATTCGGGCTCACCATGGGAACCCCTGATGGTAATCTATGCGGCAAAACTGACGAGCAGAAGTGGCAGCGCAATGCCAACTTGCCGAACGAGACAATAGGATCTGTGAAGCAGGATAAGGAGTAGATGTCTTTTAACAGCGTAACAGAAGATGTGGCGATGGCGAAAACCATACCATGGAGGGAGAAGGTGAGGAACGACAAAACAGGGTATCCATAAAAGAGATGATGTGTGATGAGCCTGGAATGACACACATTGAAGAAGTTTCTGTTGGCTAGAAAGTCTGTGGCACTATTGGCTGTAGACAAGCAGCCATTTCAACCACACTTTATCAAAAGGTCACAATGCACCAGAAAAGGGCCATCTCTCCGAGCGAAATCTTACCCGCCCAGGCAAATTATGTATTCACTGAGTTTGCCCCAACCAAAAACAATGCTCTTCAAGATACTTGGCCTTGTCTTTGGTGATCGCACGCTAAAACTACGTGTCTTCTGCACTAGAAGCAGTTATTCCATTGACGTTGACAGGGGTGATTTTGTGATTTTATTGCTTCCAGGAATGAGACTGAAGTCTATGAGGCAATGCGGGTAGTGATCAGTCTAGTTGACGGTTGGTGTCCAGCCGCAAGGGGAGGTATTCAACCATCGTCTATTAAGGAAACGTGTTTCTGACTGGAGATGGCGTGGTTGAAGAACATGTGCGAGACATTATTTTTACCCTGCCGGGTGCTTGCCTGGGTTGAAAGTATGATATCGTTGCATCAATTATGATCAGACCACTGTCATAGTCCTTACAATAACAGCCCAAGCTACATTGTGTCGAGATCAGCATCTGTTTTGTGAATTCTAGTTTGCAGTCCATACCGTCTCAACTCTTCCGGGACCTTCACCCGGGTAGTTTTGACTTTCGGCTTGGTGGAGGCGGCATGAATGGCGAAAGTGTCAAACAAGGTACCGAGACCGACGTATCAAACCCGCCGGCGGCCCGGGCTCCCCGGCAGGACAGATTCCCCGCACTTGAAAAGCCCAGGTTCCCGGCTCTGACTGGGTTTCATATCCTGGCGGAAGCGTTCGCGAGACGCTTTAGGCGCGGAGCCATTCATGCTACCTGTCATACCATTCCAATTGAACGATGGATAATCAAAGCCGAGTTGTAGTGCCGTCACTGACACCAGCCTCAAGAGGGGCTGAAGTTTATGCCCAATCGTCTTGCTCAGCATTTCTGTTGAATTCATAAGCCCCTTATGCGACTTCTAACACGCGTTCTGTCTTGCTGAGCCCAATTACCGTCATCATGCCGGCATTCTGATCCCTGGGTAGCTCCATATGTGGTTTGGGTACTGGCCGTATTGATATCATTTAAGTCCTAAGCGAAGTAAAAATAGTCTGATCTGAGAAGTATATAAGAAGATCATGTCCCTACCTTTTCCTGTTATCCCCAGAAACACAACTAGGTATTACACGCCGACCAGACCAATTCTTACACATCATTCTTCTTAGCCCACGACCATCCAGCCTTCAAGATGCCTATCCTCGTTATAATTACCCCCGACATCCCCGCCGACAGCAAGGATAAGTTCCTTGGAGCCTGGCCCACAATCAAAGATGAGCTATCCAAGCAACCCGGCGTTCTTGGTGTGGCTGGAGGACAAGTAGTTAATGAGAGCGGAGTACCCGTAACCGACTTCAAGTTTGTTCAGACGATGAGTAAGCAATGCCCAACAGATTGACATGGTGGCACTTTTTTTTTTACTGATTTCATTAGCCTTCGCATCCCTGGAGGATGAAAAGGCCTTTTCCGAATCAGCCTGGGCCAAGGAACAACAGGCAAAGTACAAGGAGCACATCAGCAGCGAGCCAAGAATCAAAAAGTTCCAGACGAGTGATATACCAGCAGAGAAGCCCAAGAACTTCACTCAGTTTTCTTTTGTCGACATCGCGGATGAAAGCAAGCATGAGGAAGCGAAGAATGCGTGGATGAATCTCGTGGCCGCTCTTGGCCAGACAATCCATTTCGGGGGCAAGAGTGTCGGAGATGGGCCATCTACCGGGCTGGGAGTTCTAGGATGGGACAGCGAAGATGTAAGACTCCAATCCAAGAGACGACAAACTCGGTGGCGATGTGCTTACACGTTATGCAGGAAGCCAAGGCAGCCTTCACTACGCCCGAAGCCCAAGCTGCATTGCAGAAATACCAGAGCTATGGAAAAGGCGTGGGCGTCATGGTTAAACTCCAGGTTTAGAGGCGGAATGGCATTTGATTTCTTGTGACTAACGCGAAGGTTTATGCAACTATCATACATCAACGTTGACCACAATGCATATATGGGATCCAAATTGCTGGTAAAATATCATCAGCTAAGACACATCAGGAGATCTTGAGCGTTCAGAAAGCGTGAGAAAATCAATGACAGATTCGCAGCTGGTATAAGCAAGAGAACAGGGTGTTTTAAAGCGTGCTTCACATCTCAATTGCACCTGTGATGTTGGTAACAGCTGTGGAACAAATGTGGCTGCGGTTATTGACCAGAAAAGATATCGACCTTTAGGTATCGAACGTCGACACCGTTCTTGCAGCTCGCCCGCACTGGTCGATATCTCTGACGCTACTCCTTCTGCCGACCTTCGCCTCTTCAGCTTCTACAGAATAGAACAAGCTTATGAATATCCCACGTTGATATCCTGCGAGCTACCAACCCGTTCAGGCATCCCGTAATACCAACGGTCACCAAACCTGCGACTTTTCTGCTGGCTTCCGGAGCGCTGAACACGTTGTGCCGGAACATTAATGACTTATCATTAAATATGAACCATAAAAAGCCCTTGAAAAGAAGCCGAGAAGTGACCCCAGTGGGAACAACAGCGATACAGACAGTTCTGGTCTCCCAAGCCATGATGAGTTCTTATAGAGAAGAAATGTATATTGGCATAGTGACCAATCTATTTCAAGTCGTGAGAATCTACCGACCAAAATGATTCGAAGTACTCTTATGGATAACCAACCTACTAAAATGATAACGTGTAGTCTACGCGTTTGTTGTTCTTCGCGAGAAAATCGAATATTATTCTTAGCATGCGCCTAGTCCTGGACAACCCCGTAGGTGCGGTCTCATTAGAGTAAACATAGCAGAGACGGAGGAAGGGGCCAGAAACTCAAACTTATCGAATGTCACTCTGCCTAGAAGTGAAGAGATGCGTTTGTTTTGTTCGCTTTACTGATGCGAGACCTTGTACCGCCTCTTCTGTCGGAATAGGGGCAAACACGTTCGTGGCTTCCGCCACAACATTTTCATCCAGTATTTCTCCTGCCTATTTGGTCCTCTGAAATTCAAGGCTATCCACTGCATTAATTCATTCGCCAGGCAAAGGTGCATATGGAGATTCAACAAGATCAAAGATGATGTCAATCCTCTAAGCGATATGTTTAGGCAACCTGATGCAGTCCCCGTTTTAGAAAGACCATTTCCTTATAAAGCGGGGTATAATGGTATGTTTGGCCTGTTGATAAATATCAATAAATGCTGACCACTGACTCAACTGTTTTCATGGGGGGCATAGTCGCGTGAAGCCTGCAAGTTGACAAACGCATAGAAAAATTCACTGATCACGACTTACTGGAGTACAAAGTGTTGTAAGCAGCAGAAAAAGATACCCCTTTGAGAATGGCTTGAGTACAGTAGCGCAAGATGACATGTGGGATCGTTCCAATCCCTTAGTTGGATCAGGTGGCAAGGCTGAGCAAAGAGGAAATACCATAGTATTTTTTGGTCATGTATTGCCACCCCATACACTACTACGATTGGGTTCTGTTGTGGAATAGAGTATGCACAAAACCCTAGAGCTACAGAGGTGGTGTGTTTGTATGACATGGGATGAGCGGCGATGGATCGACATTGGGACGAAGGTTATTGTTCCAAGACATTAGGGTGCAACTTCAAAACTGGTAGGAGAATTTATCGCGTATTGAATTGGTGTTCACTCGGAGGCCAATCATATCCGATTGAAGCCACACAAGTATAGTCGAGGGCATCCTTAAGATGTCGAAGATCAGCCAATCTCGACCAAGTACGCAAAGACGGAAATGTGTGGTCTGTTAGCACCAAAACGGTCGTCTTGTGATGCTTCGACAACTACAATGTCTCGATGAGGCAGACACGTTTACGGGTGTGGATGACGGGCTAGTTTGGTGCCGAGTTCTGGCGGTAGACGTGATCCCACTGTTATGTCTTGATTGACACATAGGTATTTCAAGTCTCGTTACGAGATTCTTATTCTTATATACAGCTGAAATGGTTCGAAATATATACTGAGTCGATAAACAGCACGCTTAAGCTTATCCATCGCATTCTAAGATTTGCCAGATATCACCCTCATTAGTAGGGCAATCGATTTAGTGGTTATCGCACCACTCGTTGCCAGCGCCAAACTCGCAAGCAGTGTTAAGGAAGTAATCCTTAGCGCGAGATTCCATGACGATGCACTATACAACGCATTAGTTATAAAAACGAGTCGAGGCTGTGGGGGTTACATACTCGTCCACCTTCCATCCATCCACTGTCACCCATCCTTCCGCAAGCACCGCGCGTGTAGCCGTCGTTGGGACCGCACCAACAAGAAAATAGGGACTGCGAGTTGACGGCAGAGACCCTTGGGTAGAGGTTAGTTGTTGTAGAGAAAACAGCCTCATCGAAAAATATCGAGCGGGAGAGGCAGAGGTTTGGAAATGGCTTACATAACGGCCAGGGCAAGAGCTTTGATGGAAACCATGATGGCGATTGATTTGTTGGGCTGAAAGAGTGACTTTGAACTGTAGACTATGTGGGTAAACATCAAGTCTATTCTTGAGAAACCCGACTGTTATATACCCAGAGGACGCAGGGACCGGACCATAGCCTTTCGTTCTTCAACCAATCAGTCTTCTTTAATCTAACCTGTTCATCTATATTTATTGAAGTCAGTTGTCTGCTTATGGATTCATGATCGTATACAACATTTGGTATATTTGAATCACTTGGCACTCTCGTTTAAGTTTTCTTTGCTTGGCCCACATGTTCCTGATTGATAACTTCATCGCATAGTTGAACAAAAAGGACTTGACTAGCTCTAAAACATGCTTAATTGTGCAGAGTTTTTAATAGCCCGCTTGCCTATATTATGATACCAGTAGGGTGTGTTGGACGTTGCTACAATCAGTATAGCATAAACCTTAAAAGACTCTGATGCCGCGCCTTGGCCTCTTCTGGTTCTTGTGGATCCGCAGGTCTGGAGTCATTTGACTTTTCTTATATTAGGTGGGGTTTTCCACTACTGTGTGTAACAAGAAAGCTCGTGTAAAGCCTCAAAGATGGGGACAAGAAGTCAAAATATTCGAGTGGCAAGCAGTCGGAAGAAGTATTAAATCTACGACTAATATTTGCGTTATCGTGCACAAAGCGTGCGACGAATGTGAGAAGAAGACTAAGGTTGTTGTGGGCGGGCAGTGAGAAGCATCTCATTCATCCCTGGTGGACTGACTCGTGCGGGCCTGGCACAGCCCACCAGTCTGTCCATCCTCAGGGATGATATAACATCGGTTTCTGTTTCGCACTTTAAGAAGCCCGTCGATGTCGTTTTCATAGCTGAAGCAAGAGGCCGACACCGTTAAAAATGCCCTGTGCATGGAATTTGTAAAGTGAACTTGGCATGATTTCCGCTCCTATGATACATGATCAATCACCGCCGTTAGCGTTCTCCGCGCGGGCAAGTCAGTCGGAACCGGGGCGGGGTCATTAATTATTGCTTTTTGAAAAATCTTCTAAGGTTACAGAGTCCTCAGGTAGTGGCAGCGGCACGGGGTTTAGGGCGATCGCGAACCTCAACTGCCCTTAATTCGAGACAAATGGTTGATATGCGAGGCTTAACCGCACACAACCATGTGGCAGAGCCTTAGACTGTACTTCAGACGGCGGCATAACTGTGCGTCAAAATTGCCGTCAGGGCAATTAAACTTAATCCGAGCTTAATTTCTGGAATACTCCGTTGACACTGAAGGACTGAGTCAGTGGGCAGACAGAATAACTTTAAAAATGATACTTGTTCATGATGTGCTTGGCATTCATTAACTAAGAATGTGATTACATTGATTTAAAGGGGGCGGTGTGCGTTTTTAACTTCTCAAAGTTCAGATAAACCGCTATGACGACGATGTCTTTTATCTGGTGAACTTATTGTTGATTGCTGTACGGATACAGATACGGATACACAAAACACTGTTTGAGGCATGTGGGGTTGGGGTGGTGCAAATACCGTTTAATTACATAATAGATGTGACTTTGGTTAGATACGGGTGCATATAGCTTCCCCCGCCACAAGCGACCACTTTGATCCTTTGCTTCCTTCAGTAGAACGATTTTGCTCTTCTGCTCAATAGTTTCGGTATGTACACGCCCCAACTGTTTTCCTATCTTTCACTCTATTTGAATCTTACTTATATTCAACTTTGAGATGCTTCGAAACTCTGAACTATGTAGTCCCACGCCCTCTCCTCGAATTAACAGACAACTCTTCGCTTACCTAAAGCAGCGCGAATGCTGGCAATACAGCATGCCAGCAACTGAATATGCATCGAGGACGAGA
Source organism: Colletotrichum jinshuiense (assembly GCF_051148585.1). Taxonomy (NCBI): domain Eukaryota; kingdom Fungi; phylum Ascomycota; class Sordariomycetes; order Glomerellales; family Glomerellaceae; genus Colletotrichum; species Colletotrichum jinshuiense. Next base: position 3,668,353 of record NC_139316.1, read on the forward strand.
CGGCATCCGATATTTTAGAGACAAAACACAAACACATGAACCTTGCAGATGAAATTCGTCTCAACCCCTCCCAAGATGTTAAAGACATTGTTGTCGCCGAGCCAAGAAGTTGGGTCCCACCATTATGCAGCTCATGCTACATGTAGCTCGTTCGACCTTCCGCAGACCAGTTCAGACTAAAGCCGCAACTGCTTAGAAAGACAAGTTAAACTTATAAGCTTGAAAATAGCACACGGCAGAACAGCATGAGCATTGTACAGATTTACACTTGGATCCATACATTGTGCTGAATTTAAACCGAGGCGCAATGGTTTGAGGAGAATCCAGCCCGGCCTTGATGTTGTCGCGTGTTTCAAAGTGCAAACACCGTGAGATTTCATGGCGTTTCCAAGAGGTCCCCTACCATCGTCATTGTTTGAACATCCAAAGATGCTTTAGTCAACTATTGCATCTATGTGATTTGCATATAGAAACACTTGCAGGGAGCTATGAACACTGAAGGATGTGGGGCACATAAGGAATACAATTACCACCGCGTATGTGTTCATCTTCCAGTTTATAGTTTAAAACCCTCGGACTCAACAAGGCTAGTGTTTTCTACAAACGTTTGTTGATTTGAGGTTAGTGAGGCTTTAGGATGACATCGCCAGTTTACAAACATAAGGAAGGGCGTTTCACATAGAAATGATTATCGACTTCCGATGGTCTTGGAGACTTCTTAAAGTGACGAGGGCAAAGGCATAAAGTTCACGGCAGCTCCTTGATCCTAAGTACAGGCACAATGCATTCCTAGTGAATGTCTGTTCTAAGACAGTGAATCACTCATACAAGATAAAGTATGAAGTGTTGACTGGAAGATGCCACATGTAAACCACAACAGTGATTCAATACGACAGCTAATGCCTAACTATCAATATAAAAGCCCCAGCACCGCCGCCAGCCTCAACACACTCTACACCAAACACAAGATAATCAACTACAACTACCACTCAAGCACGACATCGAACATACCCAATTTCAAACCTACAGCTTTTGCATCTCAGCATCTAAAACATCAATGTCTTCCTCAGGCGGCGGTGGCTCGAGTAGCAGTGGCGGTTCTAGCAGAGGGCCCAGCATGGGTTCCGGCGGCGGATACACCTCTGGCGACAAGTACGCATGGGGTTCCAAAGGTAAGGACGCCACTTCCATCGACAATAAGGGCTACAAGAGGAGCCAGAGCGATAACTCGTACACCTATGAGTACCCACCCCGCAAGTATAACGCAGACGGCACTGTCAAGACTTCATGAATAATCACTTTGTCCACATCTTTCAGACATGGTGGCGCCAAAAAGCCCAAGCTCCACGGCAACCAGGTTTTCATAGAAGTAGCTGAAGTAACAAAACCAAGGAATAAATATCAGTATAACCTTTACGTGTCTTAACAAATGTTGGAATTACGTGGTTCTATTTATACTTGCCATTACAGGTCGCCGCTATGAACTAAACAACCTATTGTACGGCCGGTCTATGCCATGGAGGCCAGCAGAGTGATGCATAGTAAGTTGTCACTGAAAGTCGTATTTCGCCTTGTTGATCTGTATATCCATAGATGCTAAAAAGCATCTCCCCTAAAAATGAAAAAAAATCGTATTTTGTGCATTAGCTTGGGGAATGGACCCTTAGTTACGATAAGGGAACTTAGTGTGCTCCCATTTTACCCATTCAATATCTAATAAACCTCGGCACATATGATTGGAAGCCATTTGGGATATCAGATATATCAATGAAGGATAAAGTTGGGTTCTTGAAGGAACTGCTGGCTTGGGAAAGGTTTCTGGAAACCCGAACATTGGCTTCAGCTGCAGCTCTGCTCGAAACGTTCTCTCCGAGAAACGCCCCAACGTAGTTTGAGAGCGATAATAGGCTTCACTAAACCAATTTTTATTTTGATATCAGGAAGCATGTCACAAGCGTGATACTCACTAAGATAGCATCAAGTAGATTTGTTTGAATTGGGGCAGCCAAATATATGCTATAAATATCGACGACCCAATAATCCTTATTCCTTCTGATCTTTGCCGTCATTATCGATGCATTTCTGCGTGGCCACTGCTCTAAAATACTCAGCGCGCCAGTCCGGAAAAGCGGCATCATGAGCCACACCCATCCGTACTCCAACTTCACTAGGTACTACTGCTCTCCACCCCTCACCCACAGCCCATGGTTTCATAGTGGTATCCGGGTCATAACAATGAGCGCCGATTCCCCAGAAAACCATTTTCAGGCATTGAAACTTCTTTTTTTCCATGGCCTTGAATAATGATCTAAAGCTTTCATCGTCATGCGAATCCCAGCCGTCGACATGAAGTTGCTCCAAGGACTCGGGTAGGAACCTTGGCAGAAGCAGCAAGTCGGACTCTACCTCCTCTACAGTTGCCCCGCCGTCTCTGTTTGGCCAGATCATGTAACCGTCGACATTGATTGTCTTGAGAGCAGTGAACTCGGCAAGAGACGTCATAGCGTACCGTTTCCCAGTACGTGGCTTCCAGTCTGTAGCCATCCACCTCTGCTGGACCACATTGAGGTACTCCAGGATATTGTGATGGCCGACCAAAGAGTCCTGGATATCTCTCGGGGTAGGAGAACAGTGATTGTTTGAGATGTAGCTGAAATGAGTAAGACGAGGCAATCTCTCCATCAATTTCGGCAGCATGCCGTCCCAAGACCCCTTCAGCTGGATTTGCAAACACCTGAGTTGAGGTAGAGATGGTAGGTTATCTAAAGCACCTGCAGTGCAAGATAAAATCTTAACGTTGGGTGCAGCATGAACTAGCAGACGTTCAACAGGACTGGGCGTAGTTGGATGGCCACACGAATCACACCAATTATCGTCGTGTTCCTCGTAGCACGTATCTTCGTGATCCTTTTCAATATCCAGCTCCATTTGTTGCACATGATGTAGAAATGCGCGTGAGTTCTCTGTTTCTTTTTCTTGCTCGTGGCTCCAAGTAGCGAGAGGCTTGAATGTCCACCAACGCGGTACACAAAGATTCAACTGTAAGAGGTTCGGGGCCGAGACAAGGAGCAGCTGAGTAAGCGCCTCGGGAAGGCTATCCCCATCAAGATCCGAGGTGTCAATGACAAGACCTGTTTTCTTGGCGAATTTTACGACAATGTCTTCTTCTTCGGAAGTCGCCCGGGGGACATACTGAGGGCAGCATGTGCACTTCTCTTCGTAGGCCTTGATGTCCAGTGACTTGAGGCCAAGTGCCAGCCTAGGGCTTTCATCGATAGTCCTCAGTAATTTGCAGAGGCGCGGGATGAGATTCGTCTCGGTGTTTTGCCAGTTCAAGTTGCGGTGGTGGAAGAAGTTATGGAAAAGGATCGGTTGAGCTACGTTGCGTAATGACTTTGAGGTCAAGCATAAGTTGAGAAGCGCTTTACGCTCGAGATTGTCCGTGTCGATTGGGTTCCAGGTCGGAGCTTCCTGAATACTTGGCTTAGATATTTTGATTGTGTACGGTCGGCAATGGCGGCAAAGCAAAATGCAGACCTCGTCGAGAATCTCGACTGGAAGATCTGTAAGTGCCATCTTCTTAGCAATTCGGCGTGATGAATGAGAAGCCCTGCTAAAGTGCCGTCAAGTACATCGTTGTTAGAGTTCTGACTCGCAGAAGTCGTTCTGCAGTAATTTTCTCGATAATATACAGAGGAATGGTTTGTATGTAGCGGAGACGTAGCGAAGTGGTCTGACTGTATGTACGTAGCCGTTGGGGGGTTGGAAAATAGTTGACCCTGGGGTGACTCACGCTATGAACGACAGGTGCCAAGGCCAGTTCCGCCCGAGGCCAAATCGTCCCCACCAACCGAAATTGTTCGCCAAACACCTCTAGACCCAATCCTAACAAACCAGCGTTTGAATTATGTGCCTCCCAAGCTGCTACACTGTAGCTAACGATGTTGGTTTTTGTTGGCTATGATATCAGACACATGCTTGCGCTCGACAGCCATGTCACCAGCAGGACTGGTGAAGACTTGGATGTGTTTTATATTAATCCTAAATTTAAGAAGCTATCTTGTTGGCATTGAAAATGTTTCATTCTCAGGTATTCAGCGTAAATGACGTGATGTTTGATATTCAATGGGCTCCAATGATGAGGCCATCAAGCAGTGCATTAATATCGCAAGGTGTTTCCCTGATCAGCAGTCACTCCAACATCCGCTTCGCCCTTGGATGACCTCTCCGAATCGGCAACGTGTCGACGACGCAAGTTGCCGGCATCGTCGTGCTCCGCATCCCACTGAGCCAGATCAGAGAGCGGTACCTTGACAAGACGGTGGGTGTTGGCGCCGTTGTCGGTAACATCGATGATCTCGGGGCGAATTCTGTATCCGCGCCACTTGGGCAGCAGCCACATCCAGACAGCGTAGTAGAGAAAGCAAACGATGAGGCTAGCACACTGGTCAATTTTTGATCGTATTGCGAGGTGCAAAGGGAGGACTTACACAGCAATTCCAACAACGCAGTACGTGGCGTACCAGAAAGAGACGCTGCCGGCGTACGGGCCACCTTTTGGTGGCCACCAAGGCATAGCAAGGATGTATACCTGGAGGAGAATGAAGAAAATGACGGTGACGTGCCAAGATTTGAATTCAGTTCGGCCGAGGTTCGCGCGCTTGCGTCGGGCTCGGATGAGGTAGACACCCACGGCCATGGCGAAATGGAAGATGCCGTCTGGGTACGTTTTCAAGCTAATGACTGCAAAGATCTGAGCGATTGAAACCACAATCAGAACATTGATGTACTTACCGAACTGGAATGCATCTCCTGCCGGAGGGGCGGCGATCATGATGAATGTCATGATCCACTTGAGCAAGTAGGGTCCAATAGGAGTCCCGAAAGGCTTTGTGTTTACCCAGAACTCTGTCCATGGAAGCACTCCTTGTCTATTGGAAGTAAGTTAACAATGGAGATGATCCGGAGACACAGTAAATAGATTAAAAGGGGAACTTGCCTTCCAATCTCACGAATAACACGAGAAGAGCCAATCAAGACGGCGAGAAGGTTGCCGAAAGCACTGAGAAGCACAAGGAAGTTGAGCGCTTGCTCGGCTGGTCCGGTTCCAAAGACTTTGGAAAAGAACACTGCGGCTGCGATTTCTTTGGCACCCTTGAAGTCGGCCTTGGGAACTAGAGTGTATGTTAGCTCCGGCTTGGGGGAAATGATTGTAAGGTGGCACGATCATACCAGCAGCGAAGTATGCAACGTTGCAGAACATGTAGAGCACTGACACAACAATAACTGAGATTGTCGCGTGTCTTTTCAGCACCGGAATGGGATTCTTGATCTCATTGACCATGTTGAAGGCATTGGAGTAGCCTGTGTACGAGAAAATGACATTGACCAAGGCGCTGGCCAGGTCATTGCCGTTGTCCGTGGTTCCTTCGAAGGCGTTGCGGAAGTTCGCGGTGGGATCGGGAATATGGTCCAGATTTCCGCCGAGGACAACAAGCCCAGTGATGGAAATGAAAACCAAAGTCGTGACCTTGACGACGCCGATGATGTTTGTAGCCCAAAGAGAGTACTTGTTATGGGCGATGACGCAGATGACGGCAAAGGTGTAAGCGGCGATAGCAACTCCCTTCAATTCCCACGGCGATGGCGTCTTTCCAGCAATTCGCCAGAGGTATCGTGATAAAACTGGGGCTTGTCAGCGAGAAGTATGGGGAAAGGTGTATTTGTACTCGTACCGATGGCGTTACTGCTGCTGAAAGAAAGTAGGACGGATTGCACAGCAAAGGCCATGGGAAAAAAGTGCTTAGGTCGCGGGTACGCCTGTTCGAGATAGACGGCCTCAGAGCCGCTGCGGTTGGGGAAGTAGCTGGCCAATTCCAGGTACACGCTCAGCCCAGCGAGGGCCATCAGAAAACCCAGCGACCAGTATATAAACGCGAGGCCAACGGAGCCGGTGCCGTTCAACACAGATGCAGCTGTGCCCGCATGTCAGTACTTGTGTCAATGTTTGGCAACCGGGGCTTCATACGCGTAGAGAAGATACCAGTGCCAATCATCTGGTTGACGTTTAGAAAGATGACGGTGATCCACCCCACATGGTACCCCAACGGCGAGTGTTTCTCAACCGGCGCTCCAACTGCTTCTTGGTATGCGGGCTTGGATCCATTTCCTCCCTTTGCAAGTGTGTAAGCAAGGTCTCCATCCCGGATGATTGAGTGTTCAGAGTCGGACGCTTCGATATCGGCGGTATGAATGTTCGTGTCGGCGGTTTTGAATCGCGACGAGATCTTGGAAAAGACCATGGCCACACTTTAGCCCGCGAAGGCTATATCAAACAAGAGGAGACTCTCCACTAAATAACCGTGTGGGCACGGAGGGGCTAAAGAGATGGCGGCCAACCGCAGCTTGAGCCTCTAGATGAAGCTTTCAAGGATGAGATGTCGTTTGCGGGGCAAGCGTGCGGTCAGATGCGTTCCACCGCATCGTCTTTAAAGCATCGAAACGTAATACGACCCGTTCGATGATTCTCAAATGGTAATGATTGCCAAGTGCCAACCACAACCCTCGCCGGAGCGGACATGGGGCGTGAATGGCACGATGCTCTCTCACATCGCTCTAATTTCTTGATGGTTGGCTTCTGGTGCAGGGAGCAGAAATTCCACCTTCCTATGTGAGCCACGGCCAAGAAGCACGCAATGCTCGCCAACCATGACGACGGTTAGAGCAAACTGTGTGGACGCCCGCTATGCGTGCAAGGTTACAGGGCTGCAATAAGCTACTTTTAAAGTGTAACCTTATACCAACCTTGCTATCGCTTCGATCCGATAGGCCATGCTTCTTATCTAGAACACAAGACGCGGGCAAAGGTCACATTCAGAAGCTCTGTGTCTCACTCGACCAAGAATCCAGCTCGTGTTCTGGTGTCTTGGCACGGGCTAGGATTAGACCAAGACGGGCTCTCGGGTGGCGCGTACCGATGAGAGCTCCTCAGCGAGCAGGTTTATTCGAGGGTTCTAGATTGATCTTCTTCGGTGCTCAGAGGAAAAACTGAACAGGGAGGAGACACATTTTCGAATACCCTTCCAATTTTTCGCCCGGTGAACTGCCAGATTCGCGTGCCCAGAGGCTTGGTACCGATTACGTGCAAATCCTATATACTGCCTAATCACTGCCCCTTACCCTTGTTGCCTTCGCTACGAATGAATGGCTCAAGGGGGAAAACCTGACCCTCTGGCGTGATGCCCTCGTACAACTGAGCCCACCGCTCCTTCAAAGGGCCGGGCGTCTCCCATGCATACTCGGGATCGTACAGCCACTGTCTCAGCAGGTGGCGTCTACGTAGAAGGGAAGTCGTTCTGTCAGCTCTTCGTTTCTCCCCTGCGACGTGACTGGATTATTGATGATCAACTTACTGCTTCTCTTGGGTGTCGGTAAAGCCATCCCGGGCGTGGAAAATGCCCATGTTGTTCGCGTATTGGATGTCGCCCTTCTGGAAATCCAATTTCACCGCAAACTTGTCGCCAAGGTAATGGAGGGTGTCGAGGGCTTCGGCCTGCGCCTCGGAAATTGGAGGGATTTCCTCACTTCGAGGGAGCGCGCCATAGCCTACAAAGTATCGACGAGCGTATTGAACGGCCAAGCGTTCGGGAGTCGACGCGGTGGCAGGTTGGTAGTGAACCAGGGGTCGAGACGAAAAAGACTTTTCGGGCCCGCCGAAGCTGAGGCGAAACTTCTGTCAATCGCCACATTTTGGATTGGCCGAGATGAATCGGGCGACAGATCAGAGGACTTACACTTCAAAATGCCAATCCTGGGTGAGGGTGTGAATAAGGTCTGGACGCGTGCTGGCGATCTCGTTGTAGACTCGGGCGATGCTCGCCAATTTGCTTGTGCCACCCTCGGCAGCAGTCTCCAGTGCAAAAAGTGACACAATGTCTCCGGAGTCAGTATGGAAAACCTGCTTGTCTGCGGTATATGCAGGGCTGCCTATTTGGCCCTTGTCTTTCGTGAGAGTCAAGTCTTTGATGTGGGTGAGAACGACATCGGCTGGCTTGCCGTCGTACTGTTTGTCCTGGCGGCCGCGCACTGGCGCAATGTGGGAGGATAAGCCTGCATAAATAATAATGTTTTCTTCTCTGGTGTGCTCATCTACGCGCAGCCCACGGACCACGAAGAATCCATGGCCATTATGCAGCTCATAAGACAGCTTGCGAAGCTCCGGGTGCAGCTTCGGCAGCGGAAATGTCTCGACATTGATGTGGCCGAGCGACAGATTCAACGCTGGGTGTTAAATATTAGCCACGATATTTTTAAGGTGCATGACATCGGGACTCACATTTGAAGTGAGCTAGTGCCACGTCGAGCTCGTCAAGTTGCTCTGGCGTAAGGACGTACGTCCAATCGTATTCATCAGCCAGTGTCTTGCCCTCCCAGACCAGATCGTTTTTGAACTGTGCCGGAAGACCCTCGGGGAGGGTTTTCGGGAGACCGGGCTCCGCGGCCCGGCGCGCCACCCGGGCTTGGTATTTTTGAAAGTCCGGGGCATACTGGATGTCCGGCTGCACGGCGCGGGCGACTGTAACGGTGGCCATGACGTTATACTAGGAAGACCCCTTGTAATAATGCTTTGGGTTGAAAGGGTAATGCTTTCGGACCGGATCTGATGCTTTATTTCTGACTAGTCGCCGTTTGGATCTATGCTGTGATTTCTTTTAAGTTGTCGAGAGTAAGGGCTCAGTGTCCATCGGCGATGGCGACATTGTACTTGTTGATGTCGTGAGCTGGAAAAGTGGAGAAAACTCTCCGAAGTGGTTGAATGGGAGCCGATGACGGCGAATCTGACCCATCACGTGCGACATGATGACCATCAGAGTTGGAGTCGGTTTTTGAGAGATGTGGCGCATGCGGGAGGATCTGGGAGCGGGCATTTAATTCTTTGGAACAAGAACATGGATGACCGGAAGACAGGAAGGCAACAGAGTCAGGAACAGTCGAACATGACCAGTGATGGATATTTTGCTTCTAACACACTGCTATTTCAGTCACACTGGCTCTACCATCTTTCCATTCTCACCATTCTTCAGCCTCTGGTTCACAGTCTTAAACTGTCTTCAGGACCCGATCCCGGGGCGCAAGTCAAGCTTTTTGGCTGCGCGTCATGGCAGTTAGCCGGTCTAGCAACTCCATCCATGCGCAGATTGTAGAACTCGCCATCGTTCCAACAGAGCTTCCATGCCTCTCGGCCGAAGCATCCAAGTCGATCCGTGACCCCGGCTCTGCCAACCTTGTTGAGCCATTGGTAACTGTAATGCCGGACATCCGAAACCCTGCATGGAGCAGCGGCCCGCCTCTAGGGGTCCCCCACAATGTTACTGGAGAGGTTGTTTGAATGGTCACGTTTCGGAGCCTGGCAAGAGCCGTTCTACAAGTCGAACTGCGCATCCATGAGCCATAAATGACCGAATATTACACGACGTTACTATACAACTCAGAAAAGAGCCCTTGAAATAAAAAACATGCAGAATGGGCATTTTACGACAGCTTTGTTTTGTTCTGCATGTTCGCCATGCACCTTAGTCAAGACACGCAGATTCATTTCCAAATTTCTCGACAGTGATAACCGACTTAACCAAGAGGCTCTCATGGCAGCCACTTTGAGATTCAATAATCGAACAGGGTTAGGTATTATAAGACACATTCGCAACCTCCTTTTTGTCTTAGATGTAACAAATGTTAGCCGACTGTGGATCATGGGGGGCGGGGACCTGAGACAACACCAGGGTGAGTGACGGCTGACGGGGAGTTCCTGGGGGTGTTCGTCTCAAAAGCCCCCTGTATCGTCTCAGCTCAACCAAAGAAAGCGACTCACCCCTTTACGCGGGAATTATCATACTGATATAAAATAAACCAGGTCGTCCAGGTTAGTAGGCACTCTGATTCTTTGTGTGTTACCTACAAGCAAGCTATTCCTTATATTTGACATTTTGCAACCATCCTGGCTGGCCAGAACTGACACGAAAACTCAACGCGCCTTCGTCTAATTAATTGACCTGCAAAGTCCCATCGACCACACAACTCAAAATGAAGTTCTCGGCCATCACTATTGCCTATGCCAGCATTATTTCGGCTGCTGCCGCTTTCCCCGTACCCCAGTCTGTTCCTGCAAAGGACAACAGTGGAGGAAGGTTCGTCCTTGACGGCGCTCAGTGCAGCCCGGTCCAAGGCCGACTTGTCTGTGACGACGGTCTCGGCAACACATTGTGAGTAATATGTTACCCGTTGTGATTTGGGTTCTTGCTAACGTAAATGTTTGAAAGCTTCGCCGATGATCCTTTTTCGTCTTAAGGATGTTGTCGTTTGGTAAAGACGACTGTTTTGGATATTTGTATAGTAGTGCATTAGAAGCGGACATGTTTAATGATCAGAGGGCGGCAGCATTGGTGCCCCATTGAGGCTACAACTATCAGTGAGCGTGTATTTCCAATGGCGAGAGACGACATGAGTGAATTACACCAACCACTTCACTGTTCCAGTATGAGACAGGTGAAGTGCAGCGTAGTGAATAAGAGTGGCAGGCCCCCGGAGTATAAAACACCACACATTCCGCTCTTGAATCAACCCGGCAACCTCGGTTTCACCTGTCATTTCCATTTCATACTCATTCATCATCGGTCCACAACTCTGCGCTCAGGTTCTTAGCAATGTGCCGACTCGCATCCATTGTAATTGTTTGCGAATGCGCCAGGGTAGGCTGCCGTCACGCAGCATTCGACGAACAGGGCCGCCGCAAACCACAACATACGAGCAGGCCCCAACTACGGTGGTACAACCATGACCTGGACGACAACACCCCTCACTATTGCCACTGGTATACGACTACTTCGGCCCAAACAAGACAGCTAGACACAGCACCATATTCGAACCTGCCTACGGACTGTGCACGCCTCTCGATTGTGGAAATTGAGTTGCGGAAACCATGCAAAGGTTGCAAGCATGGCGAATGCGTCGCGGCCAGAGGTGGACGGTCAACAACATGAGGGAAAACAGGGGCAGATGAACGGATCTTGGGAAGTATCAACCCCTGCGGGCTATTTAGTAGAAACCGGATAGGTTAGCGCTTCAAGTTGGAGAAGATCGAGTAGGGCAAAGCGTCGGCCGATCATAAGGAGACGAGGATATGATCAAGCAGCCGAGCTGTGCCAAGTGAACTGGAAAGAAGATCATTTACATCCACGCCCATTCCCCAGTTATTCAGTATCACCAATAACATTCGATAACAAGGAACATGGGAGGAGCAGTGTGTGGCTATCTGGCAGTGTACAAGTGCAAGTTTATTATTTAAACATTAGCTGAAGGAGTGTCTAATCTTTGTAGTCTATCGGCCGTTGGTCATTCGTTCATTTTATACAGTCTTTTTTTTTCATAGCTTTTTGTTTTTGAATCTTTACCCGTGCCCCCTAGTAGGTGTAAACCTGCTCGGGTCCCAGGTTGCCATACTGGCCCGAGCCGAAGGGGTTGGAGGGGGTGACGGTGACAGCCTGGCCGTTGACGTTGGAAACGCCGAACCAAGCCAGCTCCTTGCCCTGCACGACGGTGACGACGGCAAACGCCGGGGCGGGCTCGGCGACGTAGCCCCAAGAGACCTTGAAGCTGGAGCCGGACGTGCAGGGCTGGTCGGCCCAGCTCTCGGTCGCGGCGTTGGCCCCGGGCATGCGGATGACGGTGCAGCGCTCGGTCTTGCCGTCGGCCTCGATGGCGAAGTTGTAGTCGCATCCGGTGTTGTCCTCGCCGCAGTAGCGGGTCAAGTCCTTGATGGTCCACTTTCTGCCCTCGACAGGCTTGGGGTCGTGGTAGCCGGGGGCGTCGCCGCTGGATCCGGAGGTTGGCGTAGCAGCAGGAGGTGCCGGTGTGGCGGAGAGGGTGGGGTAGGTGAAGTAGGATGAGGGGCAGGATCCGGGGTGGGCGGGGTTGCAGCCGCCGGGGATGCCCGAGACGGAGCTGAAAGCAGCCGAGGCACTCGCGGTCGCTGTCGCTGTCGCCGTGGTGGAGTTGAAGTACCGGTATGATGATGGGCAGGACCCCGGGTGAGCAGGGTTGCATCCACCAGGGATGCCCGAGACGGAGCTGAGGGGGACCGAGGCGGTTGCGGTGCCATAGGTGAAGTATGAAGAAGGGCAAGATCCGGGGTGAGCCGGGTTGCAGCCGCCGGGGATCCCGGTAGCGGTGGGCTTGGGCAGGTTGGCCGTGGCGCTAGCGCAGAACTCGCGGTTGCGAGCATTGTCTTCGCCCACACAGGCGGTGAGGGTGCACGAGCAAGCGACCTCTGCAGTTCCGGCGGCGATGCATGCCTTGTAAGCGTCCTGGCAGTCGTCGCGGCGAGCGAGGGTAGGCGCCGCGGAGACGGCAGAGGCCACCGCCAAAGCAACGATGAACTTTTGCATCATGGTGGGGATGTATGTAACAAAGGTGTTTTTAATGGCTGGTTGCTGGAGTTGGGCGTACTGGTTGAGGATGAGTATGATTTGCGAATACAATAAGAGCTGTATTGAGCAGAGTTGATTCCCAGTTATATACGCATTTTGGCTGTTGTCGAAAGACTTCGAAAGTTTCCATCCACCGGTTGGAACGGTCAATATCTCGTGTTCATGGCGGCTGGTTATCCATTTGTGGGGTCGGGAAGGCGGGAAAAACATTCTAGTTGTTCGTATCGACTAGTTGCTTTGGCCATTTTCCCTAGCAACTAACCCGTTCAGGTTGACAACTCGATGGCCCCACTGTGCTCATGATCTCATTGCCCAGCTAGCGCTGGGAGACACCCCATAATTGTGGCCGGGGAACTGCTTTGGCTCCAAAGGTAGGCCGCTTCGCCCGACTGGGAAGAGGCTCTTTGAGAAATAGGGTTTCTTTGACGTCAAGTAAAAATGCTGTAAATAGCCCACCGCCTTTCTAAATGGAGCATTTGGCCGAGGCACTGCCAAATACTAGTTTGTTTACTGCGGCCGGCCTCTCCGTTGCTGCTTGCCAGCCGACGGGCTCGGCTCCACTGTGCTACAGGCCTCTTGGACCGACCGGTATGTTTGCCACCCGAGAACGCGAGAGGGGCGGACTACTCCAAGTTACACAGGCTCTAGTTCTAGTATACTAACCACCACCAACTCTCGAAAATATTACCCAACAAACTACACATTTGTACGCAAACGAATTAAAGTGAAATGCTAAACAAGCAAACAAAAAAAAAATCCCCGACTTCACATAGTTCACGACGTCACGTCCTGATTTAGCTTCCTCGTCACAGACACACAATCAGGGAGGGGGCAAACTCCTTAGCATCTGCTAAGGAAACATAGCATCTGAATTAGTAGGAACCAGTGAACTATCTTGCCGAGTAGCGAGGCATTTTTTGACAATCATCAAACGCTTGCTGCAATCTCATCGGCCTTCGGGGCTTTTTAAATCTAGGCGGCACTATTGCAGGTTCTACTATGAGCAAACACATGCATACTCACCAATTAGGCTCAGGCCTTCGTCTTCGTATGTTAAAGGCTGGGAATGATACAGGCCAATCTAGGCTCCACATTAAGCATACTGCCGACCCCGGGTGCGAGTACGAATCCATAGCCGGACCACCCATCAATGCGCGCTAAGACAGGGGTTTATAACTATGGACTTCGATAGGATTCGGCGAGCTTAGGTCCTCCACGATAGGGTTAGCTCAGCTGCGTGAAAGCTTCCTGGGTTGCCATGATGCCACAATATCCCATGGCTTCAAAAATTACCACGAGATTAGAAGTCAAGGGGAGACTTAACAAGTAAAAATGCGAGACAGAAGAGACATCTGCGTACGGAATTTAAATAATAGGCCTCTCAACAATAGGAACATTTCTGTCAAGTCAAATTTCAAGGCAAATTTGCAAGTCCGCCAGCAGGGTTACTGAGTTGCTGCAGGACCCTCATGGTTGTTTGGCCCAAGTCTTGGCCAGAAGTTCCTTGACCGTCAGCGGACGAATGTCAGGATGTTTGTCGCTAAGACGATTCTCTCTGGGCATCATGAGATGGCCCCCAACAGCCATTCTTCCAAACATGGCATTTAAACCAGCCAGTTCTTCCGTTGGAACACCATCGTAACCGCCCCAAACGGTCGCTTTATTCTGCTGTAGGTCCTCTTCGGTATCGTAGGTGACACTGAATGTCTTCCCTGCTGTACGATTCAAATATGAGAATTTGCAAAACCCGGGGGGGGTGGGGGGGGGGGGGATTCCCAACGTACGGCGAACATTCTCAATCATGGCCAGCGCTTCGAGCAACGTGAGGTCAGTGCCAACAACGATGCTGAACTCGGGCCAGTCGTCGACTTCGAGGGACCGGACGACGAAGCGGGCTACGTCAATAGTATAAGTGACACTGATAACGTTCTCGCCCGTTCCGGGGATGGCAGCTCGGCTGTTGGCGATGTCAAAGACCCAGATATAAGATGGCATGTGGCTCTTGATGTGAGGCATTCCCCAGTAATCCATGAAGAATCCATTCACGAATCTCGTGTACTGCAGTCCGGAAGCTTTGAGGGCCTCGGCGGCTCTCACCCACACCATTGCATAAGGCTCGGACTTTGCAAGTCTGATTAAATTTGTCAGTGATTACGGGTACAGATACGAGAGACGAAGTATTGGGAGGTGTGTACTCCAGAGTGTTACAGGCTCCGTATTCACTTGGGATGAATCTTTTGGTCTTTTCGGACTGCTTCGCGGCCTCAATCAGATTGAGCTGCGCCTTCTCTGTCTCTTCAGAGTGCATTCCGATTGCGCTAATAACCGTGTTTACATTGTTAAGCTCCAGGAGACTGGTGAGCGAGCCTACGTCTCCATAGTCCGCACGGATGAGTTGAGCACCATCTTGAGACGGATGATCGGGCACCTTCGGCATATTAGAATCATTAATATGAAATTTTGTCACAACCAGAACTTCTAGCACCTGGCTTTCACTTACATGTCGGCTGAGAACAAGCACCTCATGCTTCCCGCTGAGGACGAGTTGTTCGATGATAGTCTTTCCGATTCCGCCGGTACCTCCAGCAACGGCGACAACAGTCATGTCGACGGCTAAGCTTGAGCAATTCGAGTCTGAACGGAATGGGAATTCCAATGAGGGTTTTATTGCATTAGGATGTTTCTGGTTTGGTTCTGGCCATTTCATTTGGGTACACAATGAGTACATATATAGGGCTCGAGATCACAATATCCCGCCGGCGAGCAACGGACGTTGCTGACCGTCCATGTTGTCCTTAGTTGGCAATCAGACATCCAAATCCAGCCAAGTTCAGTTGGCTATCCCGCCGGCCTCTGCAAAATTTGGATACAAAGGTTACAAATGCGGATGCGGAGTTACCAAGCCGATTTCGAGCTGCTGGTGACGCTCGGGCTTCGGGTCGCGCGGCCACCGCGCTGCCTACTATGCCGGTATTATGCGCCGCCACGGAGCCGGCACAACGGAAAAGAGTAATCGACGCCATCGGCTTCTTTGGGAATTTATTAATACTTCATGTCTAAGTTTGAGACCAATTCACTATCATCGAAACGCAATGCGAATTCCCTTAAAAAGAGCACTGCAATACCGCAGCGATGTATGGTTGAATCATTGTTGTTAGATGTTTGCTGAAAGTAATTACGAAAAAAAATCCCCCGCTCTACACCTAAATCCCAAACCCATGCACCGAAATAGTTTGAATATCAATACCAAAAGTTCCCAATATCAAATGAACGCCGTATGCCATGCCACCGTTCGATCGTGGGTGTTCCCCCCCAAAATCAAAGAGCGTTTACGAAGTTGAAACCAACGATTCCCTCTGCACAAGCATCAACCATTTCCGCTTTGGGAAACACCGAAACCCTCCGGCCAATAATTCCGTCGTCGCCAACCTGCAACGAAACTGGGCTCTGCAGCATCAGCTCAAGCGTTGAACCGTCTTCGAGGAGTGAGGCGCCGGAGAAGGCGATGCGGTGGAAAAGGCCGCAGTCTTCGGGTCTTCGGGTGAGGTCACCAGATTTACTGTTCCAGCGGACTTTCGTTAGCCATTATGCCTGCGTCTGCGTTGGCTGGGATCTCGCCGGGCTGTGCGTGGCCTAGCCCGCCGTGGCGCAACTTACTGGATGACAACAACCATGTCGGCCAAGGACTGCACATCGCAGTTTTCCCCGCTCGTGATTCGAGCATGTGTGGCGAACGAACTGCCTGGTTTCCCGGGGGTATGAAATGCGAGATCCCCCCGTAATCTATAACTAGATGCTGACGAAGTGTGTTGGCTGAAGGGGTGGTTGAGCACGGCCAATGCGCCGCCTCTGGGTTTGGTGCAAGTGTCTGGGCCGCACATGGTCGCTGTGTGAATTCAAGGACGTGGTAGAAGGGCTTTCGTGTTTTTATCAGGCAAGTCTGGACAGTTTGAGTTGGTCTTTGTGTGTTGAAAAATACAATAACCAAGGAGGATAATTATGTGAAAACGACGCAGCGCCCATCTGATTCTATAAAGTCCTGAACCAGCTCAACAACTCCCTCAAGGTGCTCACTCATCCCTGTCATCCCAAAACGAGCGCGAACGGGCCCGGCCCGGGGCATCTCCGCACGTTCGCTAACAATAGCTCAACCAATCACGCTCCACTACCTCTTCAGAGTCGGTAATCCGAGACCGTGCACGTGAGTTCTCTGGTGAGCAAGTTAGAGCAATATTGATCAAGTTTATGCCAACCTGCATTGCTCGCCATCGCAAAGTAGCCAAAACACGGGGTTATAGCAGTTATCGCATTCTAAATTCCATCCAAAAATGCGTGATGATTGAGTTCTGATGGGTTTGGTCTCCACCTACCTCAAGATCATAACCCATGCACAATTTCAAGTGGTCGAGGCTATGGGAAGGGAAGGGGAGCCATCAAGGTGTCCATCACATCATCGGCCTTTACGGAGACGGAGAAGACACCCATGGATTCCGAGATGATGAAATGTGCTCACTACCCCTCCTTGAGATGATGGTCATCGTCACCCTTCCTCTCAAATCCACCGCTTTACCCCTCCATTGTTCACGCTTCTCTTCTTCAACCTCATTTCGATCAACCCAGAGAAACAATACCAACTTCAACAAGACGAGTAACAAGCATCACATACAGCAAAATGGCCAACGCACAGTACACACTGCCGAAGCTCCCCTACGCTTACGATGTATGTGCTTCCTGATTCACCCAAATCAGTACTGAATGCTGACTTCTCCTTCAGGCCCTTGAGCCGTACATCTCGGGCCAGATAATGGAGCTGCATCACAGCAAGCAGTAAGTGGCTTATGCGATAATACGGAAGAAGAGAATGTTAACCTTGCGGCATCTGCAGCCACCAAACATACGTCACGAACCTGAACAAGGCCATCGAGACCTACAATGCCAACCCCCTCCAGAACCGCTTCGCCGTCCTTGCAGCTCTCAACTTCCACGGTGGCGGCCACATTAACCACTCCCTGTTTTGGGAGAATCTCTCTCCCGCTTCAAGCCCAGACGCCTCGCCTGATGCCGCACCCAAGCTCATTGCCGAGATCACACGTGTTTGGGGCGACCTCGAAAAGTTCAAGCAGGCATTCAACACCGCGCTGCTCGGCATCACGGGTAGCGGCTGGGGTTGGCTGGTCAAGGACGATGTAACAGGCCTCAGCATTGTCACCACGAAAGACCAAGACCCTATCACCAAGGGCGTGCCCGTCTTTGGTGTCGACATGTGGGAGCACGCGTACTACCTTCAGGTTTGTGGCCATGTTTTCCTTGCTGTGTGATTCTGCGTTGGACGATGTAACTGACATGGTTCGACACACAGTATCTGAACGGCAAGGCGGCGTACGTCGAGAATATTTGGAACGTCATCAACTGGAAGACGTCAGAGTCGAGGTTCGCGGGTAGCCGAGATGACACATTCAAGGCCCTCAAGGCGGTTCTCTGAGCGAAATAAATTTACCGGTCGGCCACGCGTTAGAAGAGTCTGGATGTTTGTCCTTGGCGCAGTTGACAAGCTTTCAATGCAAGAATTGCGGGCACAGCAGTAAGGGGGCGTGACAAATTGATCAGTTTGTGGGTGCAATCTGGGGTTCACTTACTCCTCTACCCAAGGTAGCTCAGTCAGTGTAACAAAAATGAAAAGAAAGTGGCTGGGAATCGACAATCAGGCCTGATTTCAAGTGAACCGTGCCGCAGGGTGTCCTGTCAGCATGAACCCTGCCAGGCGGTGTAACATGCACTCGTGAGATCTTGGACTTGTTTTTTCATTGTAAGCTTCAAGGCGTTCCCGGCTACCTGTGTATTCCCTGCCTAGAAATAAAGTGCTAATGGCCTGAGTTGGTCGCCACTTGCGGAAATGCAACACCTTAGCAATCTGAAGTAAGACCCTTGCATCACGACAGGTTTCTTTGAACATTGTCAGCCATGCCACAAGGAGGTACCGTCGCATGGGAAACTGATCTCAAGGTTTGGTCAAACATGTTCGTTTAGAGGAAGACACGCGAGCCCTGTCCTAAATCCCGAAGGCTAGCGAAGACAAACACCGACGGATGTGAGACGGACCACGCAACGCTGGATGGAATGCAAACAGAATGTCTGGTCCGAACGACCCGTTTAATGAAAACTTTCCGAAATGTTCCAGGAGAACCGGCCGCAAACTGACATTTATTTTAACACCCCACAGCGGTCAGCGTGTTCCCCCGCCATTTCTGGCAGATAGTGACTGTCAACCTTGCCGCATCTCTGGTCTGCCTGCCTGCCTGCATTACACATCGCCGCGAACCAGCCACACGCGACACAAAAACTGATCTGATTTTTGATTGACCTAATTGTGATTCAATTATTTTGCAACAGAAGGTATATCTGGGCTGCTAGCTTATTCGTCCCCTTGAATTGCCGGCAATGTGCATCCTAGCCGATGCAGGTACACACACGACGCAGTCAACTGTTTTCGTACTGCATGGTGCTTCAGTACCAACAAGTAAAGCTTTCTGCAGCACACACACCATGCATAATTCTCGATACAACAGCTGTTGTACCTAGGATGGTGAACCCAAGTCTTTGGAACGCTTTCAGGATTCATGATCACAACATCAGGCTAGCCTGGGATCTGCTTGAGTTCTCACATTCAAAGCAGCTGTGTCTTCTGTCCTATTTGGCCTCGATCGTCCACAATCTTGCTGTCTGGTTGGAGCGCGCAATCGGTTTGGTGTTCCCGCAGATTTGTGCGACGGAAACTTGCAGCCGAAGTCAGGGCACGTGCAGCCGTCGTTATTACGGCTCTGAATTCCCGCCCGCTCTCTGTTTTCCGCCCAATTTGACCTTTCGGGATACTTCATAGATGCTAGCTGTTGCTGCATAGGCTGGTGTCTCTGTCGGGTCTTGACTGTCAACTCGGAAGCAACCCCCGAAGCATGCAGCTTTCCACGTTTTGGTTTGATAGACACGAGCCCAAAAAGAAAGCAACAAATGGCAAGTTGACGCCATCAGATATTTGCATTCTCGCACCCGCATATTATTAGAAGCCAAACAGCTGTATGAAAGAACCATCAAGGCTGGTCTCGGATAGACTGGCTGCTACTCGGGCGGGGTTCCCGGTTACCTTGCTGCTATTGTCATTTGTTAGGTATCCTCCCACCGATGTCAAGTACGGAGCGGTGTGCCAGTTACTTTTGGTATGCAATACCGGGACACTGAGTGCCGTGGCTTGGTCCTCGGCGGTGGCCTGCATACACCTCCTTATCGAAGCCCGTTCTAGATGGGGGCGGCAACTTGCGTGATGGGGGCATCTGCCAATCATCCCGTCGGCGTTCGAATCGCGCATGCTCTTCGTTGGCTGTGTTATTGACTTCGTCGGCACACAAGGGTCAAACCTCCTGATATAAATTGGCCGACCCAGAGAAGATTGGCCATGATCATTTCTGCTCTTGCCTATCATCGCTCACTGTTGCGATATCACACTCGTTTGATAATTCGTTTCTCCACCTCATCATGATTTCTTTCACCATTTGTATCACCCTCTTGGGTCTTGCGTAAGTATTCCCCATCAGTATATGGCCAACACTAACGTTTCAGTGCCTCATCTGTAACCGCCATACCTAATGCCGCATACCTTCTCCCACGCCCTCCGACGACAGTGACTGTCACAGCTTGCGGCGCCCAGTGCGCTACGACCGTTACCGTCACCGAGACATTGACAGAGACTGAACCATACTTCTACACTTGCGCCCCTTCTACCACCAGCTCGAATCTTGGAGACTTGACGTCTCCCACTCTACCATTGAGCACCATTCCACCCCTCTCTTCTTCGTCCACCAGCTTCACCAACTCGACCTCCCAATCCAAATCCAGTACTTCTTCCTGGATTGCTGTATCCTCTCCAACTCTGACCTGGGCAACTCCCACTGAGACGTCTACTCCTGGTACTACAGTATCTTCGCAGCTGCCTAGTGCTGGGACGCCGAGCTCGTCGTCCACTTGGAGAGTGAACAACACCTCGTGAGCTATCCGATCCAATCATCCATACCTGTTTACTGACTTTACTGATAGGACCCGGAGCTTCTACAGCTCATCCGCGCACGGCACTGGCACCGCTGTTACAAGCCTGACAAGTGGCAAGCCTTACCCGTCGTCGAGCATCTGGA
Organism: Colletotrichum jinshuiense; assembly: GCF_051148585.1. Lineage (NCBI taxonomy): Eukaryota > Fungi > Ascomycota > Sordariomycetes > Glomerellales > Glomerellaceae > Colletotrichum > Colletotrichum jinshuiense. The sequence continues at coordinate 3,689,015 of NC_139316.1, forward strand.
GCAACACTACCCGAACTACTCAGCCCACGGAAAATTCCAGCACTTTGGGAGCAGTCTCGTCGACTTTCACAATTCCCGGCATCCCCATTCCACCTCGACCATCCTCATCTTCTGAGGTTAACTCTACCACATCTCCTGCCTCCTACACCGTCACCTCGTACACCACGGTCATCAACACCACTGTTGCATCTCAGCTTCCAGGAGCGTCTACACTCTCCCGCTCCCGCTCCCGTACCACTCTGAGATCGACCATCTTTGTCACTGTCACGCGCAGCATTCCCCTCAGCACCGGCACCGGCTACACCTCAACCACTAGCATCGGCACAGGAGTATCCAGTGGATTCCCTTCTTCATCTATTTCAAGCAGTTCGATTCGGCTGTCGGCAACACTGAGTTACGGCACCACCCTTGCTTCCACTTGGGGCACCAGTACCATCACCACATCGACCAGTAGCACCGCGCCGGTTTCTTCCATAGCTGCATCCTATTTCACATCCATTGGCAAGGAGTCCTGCACCAAAAGCCCGAGTTCCAAGTCAGACATCGCTTCCGTTCCACAAACTACCATCGCTAACACTTTGCCCAGCTTGATCCTCCCTTCAACCACCGTTACCTCGAGCACTAGTCATAGAGGATATGACCATTCCACATCATCTCCTGGAACGACTGTGGAGAGCGCCAAGGCTTCGCTCGTTTCGAGCAGCACCTCTGACATTCCCGGTGGCTACGAGTCTGGATATCCAACCTCATTGCCTGGTACTACGGTTTCAAGTGCGCTTCCATCCTTGGTTACACCAACAGATACTAGTATTGCAGGTGGGTACGAGTATCCTACTTCATTGGACGAGTTGAGCTCGACTGGGTATGGTCTTTCCAGTTCATCTCCCGGCACCACGGTTGCTAGTGCTCGGCCGACTCTGGTAACGCCCTCGTTGTCCAATGCGTCACCCACTCCGGCAACCCTTGAAAATCGAACGACTGATGAGCACACCTCGACCAGCTCGAGCTCTGCCATCTACGGAGGTTATGACTTTGGTCACTAAGTCATGCGATGGAAGACCCCTGCGCTGCCAAGTTGCTTTCGTTGCAAGAACATGGCGCGTTTTGGCGGTAGAGAAATAGATAGAAGCAGTTGCAGCATCATGTCTGGCGACTGACGTGAGAGGGTGCGGTACAAAGGGTGATTCGCTTCTTGACATTCATTTAGATCCTTTTTGCGCTGAGAGTTTGAAGATGTGTTTTTGCTTTGTCTTGCAAAGTCCAAGAACTGGCATGGACTATGTAATGAATCTAGTAAATGATATTCCGAGATTGTTTCTAGGCTTGCAAAATCTATCCAACCCTTGCATGACAGATTCTTCGTAACCACTAGGTTGTCAATGGCCATATCATACAACTACATACCCTCTCCCAGTTCTTATTAGTTTATTCCTTGTGTGATGTTAAAGATCATTCGTCTCGGTGACACTTGAAATACAACAGTCGAATAAAGTTTCCTGGAATTACGATCATGCCTGTCATTTTACCATGGGAATCCTTAAAATTGTTGGAACTCTATGAGGTAGCTAAATATAGTAATGCTTCTAAGTAACCAGCCTAAGACGACTAATGGCAGGCTACTCTAGTTATTACCAAGGTTCATTTTATCACCAGCTAACCTTTTTAGGTCTACACCGACGATTCAACCCATTGAGGGGGTGGATCGACCATTCATGATGACCGAACTAGCCATGAACCCAAGGCTTATGCGTACATCAAGCTCATTCTCATGTCAATTTACAGTTCTTAGCCCCAAGAGACATTCCAGAGACTATCTATCGCCTTTCTATTATCATGGTGGTGGTCGCCGCATGAGACCAATTTTACAGGTTCACGTCAAGGCTAAGACAAACATGATAATTCAGATGAACGGCCACTCGAACCCCCTGCCCAGATTTACCACCCATTCTGGTATGAGGGGACATCACTTTATACAGTCAACGTTACAGCATAAGCGCAAATGTTTTCACATGGCGCACATTGAGCCACGGTGCCTAGACAGGATTGCGGGGAGCAGTAGATGATTGGCTGAGGATCCATAATCAAAACAGCAGTTGTTCATGGTCGCAGTGGGATGAGCGGCATTGTTAATCAAACAACTGCAGCCTGTTTGAGTTATTTCCCGGAACCTAGAGGGCGAAGAACAGCGGTCAGCAACTGTCAATGCTGGAAATGTCAAGCGAAATCTGGCGTCTGCGCAATTGCGACACCCTACTCACTGATCCGTCTGCCCACTGTTTGAAAATCGCATGCCTCGTCCTAGGTTCTGACTTCTAAATAATTCTCAGTCGCATCATTCCACATCTTCGGGTCGATATTGGCACGCTAACTGTGATGATCACTGTCTCAGTTCTTAGGCTACCTCCTTCTACCGAACTTGGTGCGTCCCTGGTAAGATATTGCTCTAGGATTCCGCAATCGAGAAGCCATTCCTTTGGGTATCCATCATATCGGACCAGTATTCTCCGCTTACTTTTGTTCAATTCAGCGTTCTTCAGAGGCGACCATTCTAAATAGGTTAAGGGTAGCATGAGGTATGCGCTGGCTGGTCAAGAATCATTCAGCTCGGTGATGGATTTCATTTGTGACTATTTACCTATTTAGACCTGGAGGAGAATATTTGATTGGTGAATACCTCACAAGGTTCACATGTGACCCACAAGTGTACATGAGCCATGCAAATCACTTGGAAGGCCAAGATCTTAGTATGCTTCTAGGCCTGGCCATACCATTGTGACCTGGCAGGCGACCGCAAACGTTTTAACGTTAAAAGAAGACACTGGCATCATATATATTGGCGAGAAAAAGTCCCACTGTTACCAGGGACATCAAAGACAGCAAAGAGCAGTAACAGTGGGACTTTGTCTCATCCACCTTTGCGACCGAGGAGAAGTAACCAATTCATCTAGGGGCGGGCGTAAATGCACTTCGGGTGACTGGCTCAACGAGTATCTCAAACCGGACAGGATGGTCCCTCTTCATTTTTGGAACCAGAGGCATGGTTCCCTGCTTGCCTGCGAGCCCAGCTTGCCTAAATCTGAAATTCCTTAAAGAGTCTGGAGTAGGTATGGGAAAGCCTTGTCGAAGAAACCCAAATTGATCTAGCATGTCTGCCGATCCCTTCTAACCTAAATCGGACGTACATTAAGGGCTGAGGATGAACACATCCGATTCAAGGTCAACGTTCAGCTGATGCACTTTAGCTGCCATTTCCCCGCCCAGTGATCCATGCAAACTTTTGTTGTTTTTCAAAGCTGAGGAGACTTGCCAAGAGCTCTATTGCGGCGCATGGTTGAGGGAATACCTCCACCGCTGCGGCTGAAGCGCTGCTAACCTTGTGGCTTGGGTTTGGCGCGTACCAAAAGGCTTGGCACCAGCCAGAAGCTCATTGAGCCCGGTTTTACCACGAGTCCTTTGCAACGACTGATTGGAGTATTTGGTTGCGTTCATACCATTCATTTCCCCCTGTTGGTTGCTGTGGCGTGCTGTGGCTGCTATTCTTGGCTGCTGCTTTAAACGGGCGTGGGAAAGCTAGCGAGCTACGAGAGTGCGGAGTGTAGTGATTGATCACATATAATGCTCACCTTTGGAACCACTTTCGCGTTGCTCGTTCTTTTCCCCCTTTAGCTCGATTTCCGGGCAGGTTTGGAGTCAACACGCTAGTATTTTCCCTTCACAAAATCACAATGAGAGTGCCACCTCTGCTGCTCGTCTTACTTGCGCTGTCCGCTGGAGGATATGCACAGAGTTCTCCCGCTGCCGACGTACCAGCGACTTCTGTCGAAAAACCAGCAGAGTCGTCCGCTGCAAAGCCCACAGAATCGCCAGTTGGCAAACCGGCAGAGTCATCTGTCGCCAAACCTTCAGAGACAACTGAAAAACCTGCAGAAACGTCTGCCGGAAAACCATCAGGCGCCAATAGTGTCTCAGGTAAAGTACCACTCACTAGTTATTGAATTCCAAGTCCCCGCGCCAGCAGATACAACCCCTACCCTATCAACCATCTTAAGCATGTGTGTTTGAAACGATATCAAGAGTTCATATATAGTTCTGAGGTCTCTGCTGCGATACTTGTTTGGTGTCTTATTACTAACATATTATATCCACACAGCTCCTCCGGTTAGTCAGAAAAATGCCCCCTCAGGCGCCGATGGCGCCAAAGCTTCACCTTCCATAAGACTTGATGTCCCTCCTTCGGATGGCATCACAGCGGCTGGAAAACCAGCAGCTACGACAGTGGCGAAGCCATCGGGGCAAAATAGTAACCCTCCGAAACAGAATTCCCAACAGCCGGCAGCCTCGTCTGTACCACCACCGAACGGCATCGTTTCTAACTCTGTACAGGGCACTCAAGGACAATCCGAATCACCCCGCGCCTCTGTAGCCGTGGTCTCAACCGAAGGCTCGGGCGGCACAAAGACTGCGGCAACTGAAGCTTCTGGCACTCGTGGTGCTGGAGGCTCTAGCGGCACTGCTTCGGCAGGATCGTATGTCTTCTGCCCCAATTCTAGCTGCTCTCCCATTAACATCAGCAGATCCGGGACCGGGGACGGCGATGCAGGGCTAGCTACGGGATCAGTTTCTGCGCCTGGCCTTGCCACCACTGCCTCATTTGCAGCACAACCTTCTGACAACTTCAAAATCGTCGACGAGACTTCCGTGAAAGACGTGCCAGAGTCCAATACACCGACACCTCCCGATACGGCGTCTACGGACCAGTTCAATGCCGAGCTGACTGCCAACATTCCAGATAAGGCCATTTCAAATCAAAATGCGAAGTCGCTTGCTATCTTGGAGACGGCCTATTTTGAGTACTTTGTTAACAAAGACCCGGCGCCAGTTGACATTGGGAAGGTATTCATTCCGTCCAGCATCTCACAATGCCAGAATCTGTATTCCAGAAGATTAGTCAAGAGAAAGGGGTTTGTTGATAATGTAATGGAATGGATGCCATTGGTGTCTAGAGATCTTCGAGGCTTCAACAACTGCAAAGCCGTTGATTCGCTAGAGGTTGGAGTCTATTTCCATTACATGAGGGCTTCAGCAACAGCTGCCCGACCGAACGAGTTGGAGACAAGAGTTCAAGCGCAAGTGAGTGTCTGCAGTCTGTAATCATCACACTGTTGGCTGACTCTCAGCAGGTCAATCTCCTAAACGAAGCCTTGGGAGCGGTGAAGATCAACTTCAAGTTCATGGCGCTGAACTGGTGGGAGCCTAAAGCGAGCGAGGACTGGACCAGCGTCTCAAGACGTGAGACCAAGCTCCAGGAATGGCAGCGTCGAACGCGTGCTCCAGGGAAACTCATGCTGACTGTCTGGATTGTCAACGCTCTTCGCAGCAATGACAAAGATAAGCAGGATCTCAACAGCGTACGCAGCCTTATTGCTGTCCCCCCTCCCCCTCCTCCATTTCCCTTCATGATAACTTGCAAAACGTAGCAAAACCGGGCTGACTGTGATGATGAAACAGTATGCTACGTTCCCCAACGAGGTACTTGATGAAGATGACGGCATTGTAATTGAAGAGGCACATGTTCAAGGCGGCAATTCTACGACCCTCATTCACGATGTCGGCCACTGGTTTGGCCTTGGTCATACGTTCGCCGAGGTTGGCCAGCAGTGTGTCGCTCAGAGTGGCTTAACCAATGCCACACAGACCTCGGGCAACCAAGATGTTTTGTATCAGTGCTCGCAAGTTACATGTGCAGGCGGCCCGTCAGTTGACATCAACAACTACATGAGTGTAAGTCCTCGCCGGTCTCTGTTTGTATCTTCTCAAGTCTTCCGGTTTGAGGTTGCGGAACTGACTGGTTGGCTCTTCAAACAGTACTCCTCGTGCCGCGGCAAAATCCCAGAGCAAGGGTTCACCACAGATCAGAAAGCGCGCATGTTTGCGAACGCCCTTCAGTTTCGACGCGGGTACGAGACGGGCGAGTGCACACCGGACGGGAAGGCTGCCGTGCGGAAGCGTTCCAGCATGCAAGACCTTCTGGACGGAAATTGTCCAGACGTGGATAAACAGGCCAACATCTTGGTCAACACACCGCACACCTCGGTTGCGGCGCTCTATAAGCTGCCAAATGCCCTGTATACTGCAGTCGTTGCAGGTTGGACTTTCATGTTGTTGCTAATCTGAACGCAACTTGGCCGTACTCTTAAATATGAATATTGCTCTACGTTCTGAAGAGATCCGGGTTTCAGGTCGGAGTGGAACCAGCCCTTGGCGCCGGTGACATTCAGGAAGTGATAAAATATCCAGCTTTGTTCGTGTGCAATCCACCGACATCAAGAGAAAAAACATTATGTGAGAATAGTCGTAAGACGTATTAATATTATATATCAGGATGTCCTTATTGTTTCCGAACTAGGTGTCCGAATGCAATGTGTCCTGTAACATAAAAGTCGCAGACACTGCACCCAGCATTGCGACATTGGTAGTTTTATCATACAACATCAACCATGATCCATCTCATCGCATCTTTTTACATCAGCAAGTATGGACAAGAACCGGCCATCTTCGAGGCCTGCTCAAGGCACACCGCTTGCTGCACTCCAGCTTCGAGACCGTATTCCCAAAACGGCTCCTCTTAGATGGCAAGAGCACCGAGGACGAGCATGGCAAGACCGCCGAGAGGGGCAATGCCGGCGGCACCGGCGGGCACGGCAGAAGTGGTGGTCGCGGTGCCGTTGCTGGCAGCGGTAGTCGCAGCGCGGGTGGTGGTCGCGACACTGGTGGTGTGGGTGACAACGACGGTGGTGCTAGGGGAAGCAGTGGTAGAGGCAGTGGCGGTCTCGGTCTCGAAGGGCAGGGTTGCGGAACCGCTGGCCGAGGTAGGGATGCTCACGGAGGCGGAGGCGGAAGAGACGGTGGATGCGACAGAGGAAGCGGCCGAGCTTGAGGCGCCACCGGCGGCGGCAGCAGCGCAGAGCTTGTCGGAGGCGGGGAGGACCTCGTCTAAGGAATCGTCAGCTGTGTAGATGGATAAAAGACAAGTAAAACCTACTGAGGGCCACTTCCACAGTGCAGGCCGCGATGACGCAGCTGGTGGCTGCGGTCTGGATGGCATCCTTGTTTGCCTTCAAGCAGGTGCAGACGTAGTCGCCCTCCTTGCAAGTGGTGACCGCGGCGGTGGCGTCAGACAAGCACTTGCGAGCACACTCGGGGATGATGGTAGGGTCGACCTGGGCGGCGACAAGACCAACGAAGGCGGCGATTGCAAGAGAGTACTTCATATTGACTGTTGTTGATGTTGATATCAAGGTATGGGTGAGATTCTTGAATGGATGTGGTACAACGAGTGTTGATTGATAGAAGCAAGCGAGTGGTGAGGGGCAAAGAGATGGGTAGAGGGAGCTGAAGGAAGTAGGGCTTTATGTAGGCAATCGAAGGGGGCGGTTGCACTCCGATACCTCCTGGTTGGATATAGATGGGACTTTGGGATTGGGTTTGCAGGAGGTCAATCGCCGAGAGGGAAATACATGCATCTGGTTGGCTGGCCTGACCGGAGCTGGAAAAGGAAGGACGAACAACTCAACGTAGACTCATTACTCACTCAGAAGCACATGGACTAATCAAGAAAAGCTGGACAATGAGAGCGAGCGAGGCAAAAATCTGGGGGAAAGTGGGTAGCTGAGATCCCTGCCATGAGAAGCGGTTGCTAGGCCGGACGGACTCTGCATGCGCGTGCACGTTGCAACGATATGATGAAAAGGAATTGAGCGACAAGGGCCAACTTCACCAGTTCCCCGCGCATCCCCAGCCTGCGAGTGGTCTGCGGGCCTCAGGGCTGCGCCGGTGATCGCATGGATGGGAGGCGAAAGTTACAGAGGAGCAGGGGGGGCTGGACGGGCTCGTATACCGAATTGGACAGTCTTTTCCGATGAGACGGGGATAATCTCGGGTCAAGTTAAGGCCAGGGGGAGCGGGCGATTTTGGACCTCCTGCCGCCGCAACGCGTACTGCATAAGACTAAGATGGTGTGAAGGACTGCAAGCATTGCTTAGTATTCGTCTCGTTGGACATGTGAAGAAGATCGGTTCCTCAGGAGGGGGTGTGAGTGGCATGATGCAGGTTGACCCGGCCTTGTAGTGCTGGGAAGCTGGGTTTCTGAATTCATTACTGATTGGATCGGGCGTAATTTCGGGACCAACTGATTGATCCTGGATGTGCATTCGTGCTACCTTGTGCCTCATTTGGCGCAGTTGACAGGAAATTGTGACTGTGCTGGAGACATTGATGACTCGGGGTACTGTTGGTTATTCCCCTGCCCATGATGGTTATCCTTTTCCTCCGTTCATGGAAAATTCTGGGTGGCAGGGGAGGACAGCGGGAACATTCCTTGGCTACATACTCCCTATTCTATCGGTAGCTGGGGTCTCGGAGGTTTCGGTTCGAGACCAGATGAATCGTTCAGCTGAGCTGAGCTGGTCGGACGAACTTGTCTTCAGCCGATTATGGTCAATGACTCTGCGTCTGCAGACAATGAATGGCTTTTGGGCTGCTCAAGTTTGGAAAGTCAATCAAAGTGGCTAAAGGTGGCTGCTGGACACAAGGGACACAATGCTGCTGCACTGAGCAACCTAATTACCTAATGCATCCAAAAGTCAGAAACCAAGGCAGTGGAGTTTCCGGGACAGTGCCTGCCTCGTATTACGTGTTGTGAACCAGTCAGATGAGTTCGGTGTGGTAGGCTGGAGGCAAGTAGAAACCTGGAAGGGGAGTAGGAAAAGTGAGGTGGGCAGATGCAGGAACGCGGCGGCCACCAGCCTACGATCATCCCCTCCATCACAGTCCCGTTTGGGTGGCATCCGTTTGTCTCTATTGCGGTGATTGGATAGGCCGTCTCTTTGCGCTAGGCTCTGGCGCTTTTTTTTGCACCCCTCTTGGGCTCTTGGGCCTCTCCCGACGTGGGCATGGAGGGAGCGGCGTTGTTTGTCTGGGGGAGTTGCCCATTTCCCCCGCACGAAGCCATTCCCCTGTCGGAAGAGTGTGCTTATGTGCCTGGGGACCCCTGATTAATAGGTGTACTATTTGAACCTACCGAGGCGATGGGCTTTCTTCTTCCTGCAGGAAAAGAAAACAGGAGAACAAAGCATCTGATTGCTGTCTACTTCGGATTGACGTGTGGTGACGAATCAAGCCGCCACACAGGTTCCCTTGTCACATGGACGCCATTTTTCCCGCGGTTGTCTAGAGACATAGCCATCAGCTTTCGTTCGCGACGACCTGTGCTTGCACTGAGCAAGAAAGCCAGGTCACTCTCGGCGGTTGGCAGTCTGTGATTTAACTCTAAACCAGAGCTAAGAGGCCAGCGCCCTTGTCGATACAGGCAATGGCTGGTTGAAAAAGGCCAGTCCGGTCCTTTTGCTGGGGCGGAGCAGGGATGCGCGGTCGATGTGGCTCGACGAATCGGCCGAGCAATCCGGCCTTTTCCCACTTTGTCCCTCAATCTCAGTTCTGTCAAAGACACTTCTGAATCGCCACCGACACGGTTGGTTGTGGATTGTGGTCTCTCGGGTTAACTTTTTTTTCTTTTTTTGGCGCGAAGCATTAACCTGGCATTATATCTGATGCAGTCGCAGTTGGAAGGCCTTTCTTCTAGCCTCTGTGATGACTGTCGGCTTTTTTCTTTCTTTTTCTTCTTGGCTTGGTGGAAGGCTCTGTTGGATGTCCGGAAAGGATTGTCATCTCGCCTCGCGGCAATGACGGCAAAATGGCCAGCATAGAATTGGATGCTCCACCACTCTGCGGAGAGTGGAGAGGCCACTAAGGTGGGATTAGATCCTCAGTGCTTCGGAACCAAATATCAATATTCCCTTTTTGTTCTTTTGTTTTTTTAGTCATCGCGTTTACTCCCCTCTTTGGTTTTGCATGGCAAGCCAGGCCGCCCCCATCTCAAGATGCCATCTGATGGCCAGGGAGGTCGGGTCTGGTGACATGACAAGAGGAATTTTGGCCAAAAAGTAAATTGGGCCGGCGCTACGGAGAGCGCGCCGTCCATTGATAGTCAGATTTTGATCCTTGGAAGGGGAGCATCGCATTGCTTCCGTGTATTGCCTTGCAACCCAACCGGAATAAGGTCGCAGCAACCAATTTGGGGCGTTTCTGACAACCTGTTTGGCCTAAAGGGGGGTCGATACATTTGAAGGATCTCCAAGTTGGACCCGAGGCTGCTTGTGACATGTGACGCTATTCAACGCCAGTGTTGACTGCCTTGCTTTCGACCTGGAAGGATGGTGACGTCTGTTGTGACCTGAAAGCGTGTCGTAGATTGGTCGCCTGGTTGTTTGTGTAGTTGCCGTCTTATGGTGCAGCGTTTCTGCCGTAGTCCCGCTCCTTATTCGCTTGCATCTCTCATCCCTCGCCTGTCATCTTTCATGCGGTCTTGGCTGCGCGTTCTCTGCTTCTTCTCCAGCGCTGTCACAGCCCATCGGCTGAGGATCAATGCTGCTGCGTGACCCTTCGAGATGTACAGGTGTTCCGAATTCTAAGGTGGTTTTATCCCGCGCTGTTACCATCGTTCGTCTGGCCCGATTTTCATGCTGAAAAGTGGCGATTGCATCTACTTTTTTCTTCAAGCATTATTTGTCTGTAAGGGTGTCGTTGATCGCCGCGAGAAGGTTCTGAGTTGGCTACCGTAGGAGCCAGAGGCGGGTCTGTAATGATGTTTACCTCAATGGCGAGGCAATGAGTTTTTTAGCCTTAGCTGACAGTGAAAACGTGAAATAGAAGGCTGGGTTTGTGCAAAAAAGACGAGAGTGTAGTCGCCAAGTCAATACAAAAAGAATTTAGGCGGACGTTGTATTAAGTACGGGAATTACGCGTCCTAAGGGCAAGTTGCATATCCGAGCACGTCATGAGATGGGCTGATGAGGTCAAGCGCAGGGGAAGCTTAACAACCGCCCCAGGAGTCAAGGAATCACCAAAACATTCAACACCAAAAACACATTTATGCAATCGAAAACTCCACAGATTTTTAGTGTGCATGCATTTTTCAAATTGCAGGAAGTCGAGATATGCAGCGTTAAGATGGGTGGCCAGGCTGTCACGCGTTCGATCAAACGGCTCCTGCTGACACAAAAGTTATTTTGATTTGTCAGATAGCCTCGCAGCGTCTTTACTCTAAATTTCAAAACAAGATAAAAGAACCTTCCTAAGAAATGCAGTCCATATTTGATATGCAATTTCTAGTCAGGTTCGCGGATTACTCCAAGTCTATCCAGAATAGACAGAGATAGTGAGGAGGATTCAGAAGATATAAGAGGTATGTCTCTATGTTGCAAACATTGAACCTCAATCTTTGGTCCTCGATAAAACTATAACTGAAATCAAATCAATAGACGACGTGCCTTGATCTTGATTAGATTTACAGTAGGAAAACTGCGGATGTTTCTTGAACCACTTGAAAGTTTTAGACATCATAAAGTCTTTTGGACACTTGTAGGTTGGCAATGCTTCAAGATCTATGTACATGAGGCTCTAAGTACCACGACTGCGGTGTACCCTGAGTTGCCTTGAAACAATGCCATCGATATCGTAGCTTTATTCGTCCAGCTAACTCCCAACTCATATGCACTATTAACCTTCAGATGCAGCGTGAGAAGGGAGTGTATTCTCTCTCCTTTCTGTATCAACCTTGGAAATTTCCAATTTTGCGTTAACCTGTGAAATGTATGCGTAAGCTCAAGATCAAGGGATCGAATAGATGAAAGTAGTTGAACAGTACATTCGGATTTACAGCATCTGGTGGCTTCCTCGCCTGCTGGATCTCTTTGCCTGCTCCCAGTCGTCATACAGTCGGTATCGCATGGGCGGTCTTCTGCAATGTCACAGGCCCAGCCGTAAAGATAGCCTTGATCTTTGGCAGTAACATCCGATTGGCACAATTCGGGAGCTCTGCGGCAACCGGCCATAACTCCCAAGGCCATGGAGGCAAGAATGAATGCCTGAGCAACTCTCATTGTGTAAATAACAGCCGGTCGAAGATGTGATTTATAAAGAGATAAAAAAGTTCTAGCAACTGGATAAATAGTATGTCAATGAGTTTTATAATGGTGAGCCTCTAACTCGATCAATGGCTTTCCCAAAACGCATTTATACGCATTCCACATATGTCATGAAATCCCGTTGAGTCAAGAGGCCCCATCCACGACCCAAGCATGCCCCCGTGTGCAATGTAAAAGAAACGACTTTCAGAAACTTTATCATGAAATGGAGTCAAAGATGGGGAATTGGGAATTGGGATCTTCAGCAGACCGCGAATATCTGTATTCAAAGGAAGAAGAACGGACGGCCACGGCAATTTTGGCTTGCCCGTTTCCCGTCGCCATTGACATGTTCGATTAATGAAATACGCCTAGACCTAACGATCAAACGAAAGCCAATCGGCATCTCGTCCGCTTACTAAACATTTTGTCAACCCAAGAAGTACTTGTCACCTCAATTGCTACCATCCCCTAGGCGTCATTGAAAGATATTAATGGCTTCTACTTCCTCAAATCTAATCGGAAAAACTGGAAGGTGATAATGCAAATTCTCAATCCTGACAGTGTGAAGGCATATTAGTCCCATTCGCTCAAGCTTTGAGCCGAGTGTTTGAACACCAACCTGTAGAAGGAGTTTTCACTAACTTCACAACAACCCTTGGCTTTATTCCATCAAGTTCACACATAGATAAAGGCAACACACAAGCGCGTTTTGAGGAGAAAACGCCAACTATAATGCCTTGACAAACCAATGATGTTTTTTCCACTAGGCCACGGCAACAACATAGCAACTTCTAAGACTACTTCCTTACTGATCCAGTTAGCCCTTTCCAGTATTTGGGCACCAAACGTACCCCTCGGTATTGCCTGTACAAAAATATTTCCCATACCGAGACTCGAACTCGGGGCTCTCCGGATGTCATTGAAGAATGAAAGCGGAGTATGCTAACCTCTACACCATATGGGATGTTGGTACACTGGATCCGCTAGATCCGCTGGGTGTGCTCGATCTGGCGCGCTTGCACTTCTATGGCTTATGCGACGGTGTTATGTTTTCACGTCATGTGCTATTTTCCATCAATGTTATTTAGAAAATTTTAATGTAGCTTCACCGTCTTTATCGATGAAGCATCAACATTATACTTAGTGGGCTTGTGTGGTGATGAATGGGGGGAGCGGGCTCTTGGGGCAAGCCTACTCCCCATTTGTGATAAAATATAGGTTGGGAGGACCTACCAAGACACCTGAAGCAAGTTAAAACACCAAGAATAGGAAGTTTTAAAACATTTCTCAGACTAATCCTTCTGTCAGAGTCTTTGCGTTGAAGCTACTTCAGCTACTGTCTTAGACCCAACCTCTGTTCCCCTGCAGGTCAGTGTACCAAGAAACCGTGAGAGCGCAAATTTAGAATCTTCCTTTAAATAGCTATAACTGTTGGATTACCCAGCCAGAATACGGGCAGGCGGTCAGGCTACGGGAAGCGGCAGCAGTCAGGCCCGGAGATTCTGCCTCCAGCCCGCCAACGGCGATATCTTCACAACTGCTGCTTCCGCTGGCTGCCTCTCTTTTCTTCCTTCTACCTACACAACCAGAATACAGTGCCAGTTTTTGCTCTTCGATCGATTTTCCACCCGTACGGTTATCCTGTGATACCAACAATAACAATCTTGCAAGCGACGGGCGGATGCAATAGTTCTGCAATACAATGATCTCGTGTTCAAAGTATCAAGTCTTTATTGGCGACTCGGAAAGTTTTACGGATGTAGTCTCTGCTTTCAATATTGTGCCAAATGCAACATTAGCTAATCTGGGGGCAGGATTACCCTCTGTTCATGTACCAGTTGCCATTTGCCGCCCGGCGTTAAAGCATATCTCCTCCTGCGCACCTCGTTCCTAAGCAATAATACTTCTTTGTTGACCATGTGTGCTTCGAAGTGCTCATCACTGCTCCAATCATGTTCGTTTCTTGTGGCCAGGCTTACCCTCGTCATCGCTGCAAAGGTTCTGGTATCCCAGGTTCCATCCCGACGGGGATAGTCCTCCATCAGGTGGTATGCTTCCTCCCTGACGGACCCATCTAAGCAGAACATACTAACGCAAAGCAGCGGGTAGGTCGGACTGCTGTCCATTGTGAAAACCTCCTTGGTCTGATCTATTGAGGCCTGCCCTTCGAGCAATATCCTGCTCAGAGACACCACTTCTCTGTAGTCGGGTGTTGAAGCTGACAGAACTTCCATGTTGGTGTTCTGTGAGCTTTTGACGGATATGCTGAGTGATAGAGAGAAAAGCCGAAGGCTGATCATTTGCAAGTAGGCTATTTTGTCTCGCTTTGCTTCCTTCTCGGCCCGAGCTATGAGAGGTTCGAAGCGCTGGTGCCAGCGCTGTAGGATACCACCATGCTTTTTGATTTCTTCTTGGGGTATTTGCGTCATATTTGTAGGAGCATTGAAACCTTCAAAGCGCAGCGCCGATTGCATGTTTGTCTGGTATATGACGTAGTGCTGTACAACTTCCCACCAGCGACGAGCTTCTGAGAGATCGTCAAACTTATCCGGCATTTCATCGACGGCGTAACGGCGCCGCTTTCCTCGGCAGCACCACGGCACCCATTTCTTCGTCTCCGGCGGGTGGTATCCGCTGACGACCCACGACAAGAGCGTAAAGCGCTGAAAGCCCGAGATAACCTCGTCGACCAACTTTGGCGGGCAGTCTCCACTGATGCCCTGTTGCATGACTTGATCGAGCATATCGCATCCGTGATTGATGTGCGTCAACGCCTCCTTGTAATTTCCCTGGATCGCCTCGAACGTAGCGAATAAAAGACATGATAGTAAAGCGCGTGGCATGCTTCTCCTCGAAACCTCGCTAGAGCGGATGATATGGATCGCTCGGCCATAGTGCTGCATGGCGTCTGCCATGTAAGGGCCTGTGCCAGATGTCCTCTGCCGGCGGGTATCACTGCCCAGGGTGGCAGCACCGATGGCAAAAGCAGCGTGGCGGATGGCGGGCTCTTCGCGAGCAATTTGGGGTATCAATTGCGTCACCAGGTCGGAGGGAAACAGGGTAAACTTCTTGCTGAAGGCCATCCAGTATTCGAACTGGTCCTTCTGGAGTTGGCCGGTAAAGACGTGTGACTCATAGTTCGGCTTGATGAGTAGCGGGCGGTATTCTCTTTGGAACTTGCACTCGATGGCGGCTTGATTTTGCACGTATCCCTCGCATGTCCGTTTCGACTTGGTACAATTCTGACATGTTGGCTTGCCTTCGTCGCAGCGTATGCGTCGTTTTCTATGTAAGTACAGCCGGTGAGCATCAACCGCAGTACCCAAAGCGCTGCCGGCGTTGACGTTGTCCTGTCGCACCACTACTTACTTGCATGTGATACATCCCGTCCGTGTTTTAGGAGCGTGCCTCCTGTGGGCTTTCGGTCGCTCGATGATGGGAAATGTTAAGATCGCATGCGTCGGCATTGGGGCGAGCTCAGCTACGCTAGACGTGGAAATTTGACCCATTCTGTCAGCTTGGACTCTTCATATCCGACATGGGTGGCGTTGGGACCGAATTGGGACGGTTTGTCAGGTGGCATTGGCGGCCTTTTACCTTGGATGCATCTGAAGTTGGGGGCGGTAGGGCTGACGCTTTAAAGGAGCTGCCAAGGGTACTCTGAGGTGAGACTGTTGTGAAGAGGGGGGGAACACCTCGCTTGATAATCTTTGATCACCCTAACACTTCCCAATCCTAGTAAGCGAAGGTAGCAATATTCGGTGAAATCCGGTAATCCTTCTCAGACCCGATAATGCGACGCACTTCATTCGTTGGCTTTTTGACCAAGATACCTATGTTTACCGAATCCGCTACCCTGTTTCTTATGTCCTTATTCGCAGGTAGTCAAGCAACAAGCCCGAGGGATTTGTACCCCCTCAGATAGGTCAACCCATTAATTATTGACGAAAGTAAACTTCAAAGTCATCCCACATCTGTGAATGTAATATCCTTGATTATCCGACGAAATATTGCCGTACTGACTGAGTCGACGTGTATACCCGATCCATTAATGTCGCTATATTATTCAGTGCACCCTAGATGACCCGCTGCGCTGGAGCTGCAGGCGTCGCATTGAAGATTTTGGCCATGAGCACGAGTCTTAGGTGTATGTCAATTTGGCCCGTAGCCCAATCCACATAGCCGAACCATATATAGTAATGCAGCATGACAAAGAGTACTTTTCTTGCTAAAAAGTTTGTCTTTTACACTAGACGCCAAGATTGACAAGTTGATCACGTGCGATGGTTGGATTTTGAGTGTGTAAAAAAGCAAAATGAATGTTTTTAGTCTATAAGCTTCCAAAATGACAATTTCGTTTACTTGCTTTACATGTGGTATGTACCTTCTCAACAACGCCTTTATCATCAATTTTCTAATTTTTCAAGAAAGACCAACTTTCGCGAACAATATCAATAATGCGCAAGAACCTTTCTTCATCCGCAACTCTATCGATGCATGCAGAGGCATTCACCTGTAGAGAGCTTCAAAAAGAACTCTATCACAGCCTCAGACCGCCATTTAGGAGGAGCAGAAGCTCCAGCTGCTCTCAACGCCCCAGAAAGCACCGCTAGAGAAGTCGGGCTTGTAGGAAGCGGCTGAAGGAGCATATTGCTGAGTGAAGAGGCTGCAGTAAGTGCCCTTTGCGACACCGTTCTCCTTGATCATGAATGCGTTGAAGAAGTTGCACTTCAAGGGGCTGTAGCCGAACCAGCTGGCCCAAGAGAACAAACCGAGAGACTTGGAGTTCAGGGCGTTCTGAGAGGCGGCATAGGTAGCGCAGACATTGATATCGAAAGGACCAGGGAAGAACACTTGACCCATGCAAGTAGACGGGTGGTTGTGAATGACACTGCTGCAGTTCTGGGGGTTCTTCCAGCCGGAGGGGGTAGCCGGTGTGGTGGTGTTCGTCTTCTCATATCCGTTCGAGCCGGCGATGACCACCTCGAAGGCGTCGCGCCATCCTCCGAAGTTGTTTGCGGCAGCCTTCTCGACACCGGAGCCCCAGAGAGTGCACTTGTAGTTGGTGATTGATGCCGGGTTTTGGCAAGAGCAGCTGGAAGGGTTGATGGACGGGTCACGCTCAATGTAGATGTTGATTCCAGTGCACAGAGAAGTGCTGTCGCAGTAGCTGGCGCACTGGGCAACGTCGTAACTCTGGAGAGTGTGCATGCCCAGGTAGCTGTTGGCGCTGACGGAGGCGTTGAGATCCTTGAAGGTTGAAGCGTATCCACTAGGTGTCTTCGCATTCAACGCAGCCTGGTGGAACGAACTGAAAGCCTTGAATGCAGCAGAGGTATCGGGTTCGACGTGAGTGCCATATCCTATCATACTTAGTTAATACCAGCAGAGACTGAAACCGGGCTATAGGCCTATTTCGTGGGGGTTGTTCTTTTTCAAGACTCACCATCAGGCTGAACAGCGCAAGGGTCTTCAGGGTTAATAAATCCACAGTAGGTACCAACTTCAAACGGCTGGGCGCAGCCTGTAGCGGTAGTGAAAGCAAATGTGTTAGTCCAACTGACGGGCGTGCAGGTCGAAGGGGCTGTGGTAATGGTAGCAGCCGAAGTTGTAACCGCAACAGGAGTCGTGGTCGCAGTAACGGTAGCAGAAGTAGTTGACGAGCAGCTCGTCGACGAGACAGCCTTAGTAGAGGACTTGGAAGTCGAAGTAGACGAAGTTTGAGTGCCAACGCAGAACCAAAGGATACAGAAACCACGTCTCTCTAAGACGTCACGAGCAACAACAGACTGGGTAGCACTAGCCGAGGCCACTCCAGTAACTGCGGCGGAGGCAATTGAAGAAGCAGCGGCCGCGTTGTAGACACCGGTCTGGCCGGTGGCAAGGGCGGGAGGTCCGGTCAAGGATGGCGCCGTGGCGGCCAGAATGGCGTTAATATCGATGGGCTGGACGGCGGGGGAAGCTGTTCCAAGAGCCGCGAGAGCAGCAAGAATCAAATGATAGTGCATTTCAAGAGTGTGAGGCTCAGAATGAGCGGAAAGCCAGTGTTTGGCAAAGAGAGTGTTGTAAAGGGAGTGTGGAAAAGAGTGGGGTAAAGAAAGTGGTAGAGAGAGTGGGAAAAGAGAGTGGAACGCCGGGGCGAAGAGATGAAAGCTGATGAGGTACAGAGAAGAACAAGATTGACTGACTGTTGGGACAAATGGTGGTTTTATAACCAAATGTGGACGATAGATGGCCGTATACACTGATATCACTTTGTCCTATACCGGCAGTCGGAAGCCGACGATCGCCCCATTCAACTCTGAGCGCTCCCAAATGCGTCGTGCACTAATCCGTAGCTCAGGTTGCTAGAGGCCATAGCTTTTAGGTTAGGGGAGTCCGATCTTTGTTTGTCCGCTCCATAATTCTGCAAGTTACCAAGAGTGGACGAAACGAGTTTAGACCGGTATAATCGCGCTTGCAGGGAGTCATGGAGCCTCCCGCGAATGCGGATAGCGGCACTTTCGGGTGGCGCTATGATAGCACATAGTGAAGAATTTGAACAATGCAAATCCTTCCCGACGCCATGCTTGGTAAATGTGAAGGAAAAAAATTAAAAAACAATCCCATGGACCCTTATCCATTGCTTGGACTAAAGCTGTGTAAGAACTAGCTGCTGGCTGCTGGCTTTGTCACAACCAGTCTAGAGCGGGTATTTCAGGGTCTACAACAACATTTTGATCCCGATTCTATTCGGCGAAGAAAACACCGGAGACTAGACTAGACGGTAGGACGACACAGCCTCACATCGACACATGGGTTGACGATACACAGCTACATCAGCAGCTACGATTGTTGGAATGAGCGGGCTTGCCCGATTCGACACGACAACGGAAAGACTAGGTCAACATTGACGGGGGCAAAATGAGAGCTTTTGGCCACTATAGAACTTACATCTCTTCTACCACCCTTCAGAAAGTCGTACAAATATAAACTGACGCCACCCCAGCCTACTCCTCCCTCCCAGCACCTCAAGCAATCTGTGTTTCTCTATGCTAGTAGTCTAAGCTGCAGACTTTGGCTTGTATTCAAGCACTTAGAGGCAGCCAGATATACTATGCTGCAACAATAATCAGCCGTGGGGGCGTTCGGCAGCCCCAGCATCACACATTTTAGCGTTTGGTTTGGATGGTGAACCTTGAAATACATATTTGCTCGCGATGCTTTGCGGCTTCCATTGTGCTCGGGACGTTAGTAAGCAAATTGCTAGATCGGCTGATTACACCGGTGAAGCAGGAGTTGGGGACATCGGTCGGCCGTCGTCTTAGTGACGGCCACGCGTCAACAGCCATGGTGCCGACGCTCAGGAAGCGGAATGACGAGTCGGGTGGTCACTAGTTCTGCGGTGATAGTACGCAATCCTTTTGGAAAGAATTTGCCGGCAGTCCCGTCAACACTAACCGCAGTTAAACTAACGTCGTCCGACTTAGAAAGCTTGGTAGGTCGCTATTTATATTTTAGACAGATTCGGTTAGGCATTGATGCTAGTTCATCTGAACACTGGAGGAAAACAAGTGGCTGATTATCACGGACCACTCGGCACCTTACATCCGCGGTAAGTAGGAGAAAGTCGGTTAATTGTGACCGAGGGCTCGGGTTCAATGCAGCTAGGTAAGCATCAGAGTCACTGTTACCGCTGACCGCCCTGCATCTTGTTCTCTCTTAGTCATCACCAGGTATCTTAGACCTGATCAGACGTAACCAGAGACATTGCAGCACTAATCCGTTCCTTTTCATCTTAAGAAATCTGTCAATGGCTGGTTTCACGCGTGCGCCAGCGGTGGAGGCAGTTACTGCGCAAAATGGCAATCGCTCCATGCTCGCCGTACTGCTCAGGAGCAGCATGACTATTCGATTAGGACTGGCCTGATCAAGCATATTTCAAACAGATATCATCACTTCTGCTGCTCTGCAGGTAGATAGTCATCCTATTGTAGGTGGAACATAGGGTGTGTGGCAGTTATTTTGTGTGTTGTGGTGTTTATGCATGCATCCATCTCTACTGTTCCACTTCAATCGACGGCTTTCTCTTCACATACTCCGTACTTGCATTCCGCTTCCATACTCAGACGGCAAGCAATACACCACCGCAGTCTGGATTTCTATATCTGTCACATCGAAAGCAGTAGAGTTGGCTCATCTATCCACCAATACACTTTACAGAGTCGCATTTACGCTATTTGCGTTAACACAGTAAAGTAACAACAGCGTCCCAAATGGTACTGTCGTTCTGCCGCTATTCGTATCTACGTGCAACTATGGACTTGCATCTTGGGTGGTAAAAGCAACATTTTCTGGCGTAAGGTATGCGTATGAATTAATATTTTAGCAATGGCAACAATGACCGATACTGATTCGTCTTATTTGCTAACTATCGATGATAAGAATGACGTAATAAGCAGCCTCCATCTGCCTTGAATGCAGATTTATTCTACTTTGGGCTATCAAAACGAAACGGGATGTTGTTGAAAATACTTTACAAACGTCCCAAACTCCTATCTAATAGACGTAGAAGACGGTGGTCTCGTCAGAGGAAGCCCGCAGCTTGGCATTGCGTCTCTTCATAATAATCCTTGCGACCCATGCAAGCGCAGCAGTCGCAATACTGAACGCAGCGCTGCTCGCCATAGCAATGACATAACGAGGTTCGTCGCTGCTGGGCCAAAGGTAGGGCGTCCAGATAAAGCTGATGTTCATAATCATCGTTACCATGCTGATAGCGACGGCCTTCTTCTCCTTCGTCTGGCCGCATACACTACCGCACCAACCAAGAATCAGACTGTTCACTCCATATGTACCTATCGTGAAGATGCACATTGCGACGTAGCGGCCGGGGAGGCTGACTGTGGCGGGGGCAACCACAAACCCAATAACAGCGACGGCCTTGGACGCGGTGATGTGCCACGTTCGCTCATTGAACTTGCCCGAAGACCAGGACACAGCAATGGTAACGGCTCCGGCAATGAGGTACGGGGGGCAAGTGAGGACGAGAGTGATGGTTGTGTTGAAGCCGAGGGTCTTGACGACACTGGGGAACTACAATGCATTAGTTTTCAGACTCGCGCTGTCAATATGGTGAAAAGATTTCCTTACAAAGTTTTTGAACCCGTTGGCAGCAAGGTGCATGTGGGCCATTGCACAAAATATCCACACCATCGGGTCCTTGGCAGCTTGGCGCAGACCGTTCCAGGTGCTTGTCTCTCCCTTATTGCCGACAGTGTCCAGCTCCATGCGGTTGAATGCAAGGTCACGCTCTTCCTGTGTCAACCACTTCGTAGTCTGGGGGAAGTCGGGCAGGAGAAAGAAGCCAATAACAGCAATGACAAAGGTTACAGCTCCTTGGAGGATGAAAAGCCATTTCCAGCCGGCAAGGCCACCAGCACCATCCATGCCGTGGAAGATGCCAGCAGCAATAAGACCAGCGAAGGCAGTAGCAAGGATGTTGCCGGTGTATAGGATGGCGATACGGGTCGCAACCTCTTTACGGGTGTAGAAGATAGAGAGCAGGTAGACGGCGCCGGGGTAGTAGGGTGCCTCCGTGACACCGAGGAAGAACCGAGTCAGGAGAAGGCCGGTGAAATCTTTCGAGACGGCGGTTAGAGCACTGACAACAGCCCAAAGCATCATCATGGTTCCCTGGGGGAAAATAGTCAGCTTTCTGACGTTTGTAATATTTCGAGTCGGACCACTTTACCATGTAGCGGCTAGGGCGAGTGCGGGTAAGAAACATGTTCGACGGGATCTGTCCTCTGATGCAGTTTAGTTAGGTGGAGATAACAATATTTTAGCATCGGTACACTTACAGGATGTAGCCGACAAAAAGAATTGAGACGCAGGTTTGGTACTCTGCGGGAACACAACATTAGCTGAGGCCTATACATGCACGGAAAAAAGATGAAGACATACGAGACCCAGTCAATTTAAGATCCTTTTCGAGATCATTGAGACGCGCCAGCGCAATGGCATTGCGATCAAGATACTGTGTAGTCAAACGTGAGTACATCATTGCGGGTATGTTTATTGGCACCACTTACGTTAAGCCAGTACATTGACCACAGCATCGGCTGCATAATATTGTCAGACAGTCCCCAACACTAAATGCAGACTGAAGGTTTTACCATGATCCATCTGTCCAACTTCTTGACAAGGGCGATTTCTTTGGGGTCAGTCTTCTCTTGGGCACCAGAGTAATCAATCTTGCCGGTATTCCTGGGAATGGGCTTCTCGGGGTTCTCGTCCTCGAAAATTTGGGGCTCCATATCTTTGGCCCTGTCGGCGTCATTGTTTGAATTGTTGGGATTGGGAGCCATGGCGCCGGTCAAAGAATAGACTTCACAGAAGTCTTCAGAACAAAAGAGTTAAGAATGCAGATGAGCTGGTGAGAAGAACAGGAGCCACTGGGTTCAGAGCACCATGAAGGAAACACTTCATCTCTTGCGTTCAACTCACGGGGACGGAGGCCTTATGTACTCGCCCGTGGTGGGGATGCCCAGCGTTGGGCCTCGTGGAACGACCTTTGGTTACCCTCCACGGTGTGCCTCATGTCTTGCCCCAGATCGACTGGGGGCATGGGTTCAGTGGTTCCTGGGACACCCACACATGTTCGCCATTATTGCGCTTATTTCGACGTGGCCAAGCTCAGGTCCGACATGTTCCGACATCCATGAACTCATTGGCTTCCCAAGAAGGCTTACGCAGGCGGGATGGTGAAAGATCCTGGAACGCACAGGTATTTGGGGGCTAGGTTCTATCCTCAGCGTCGGCAGGAGGCCGACTCGTTGTGTGACAGGCGACCGCTACCAAGACAAACCAAGCTTGGATACGGTCATATTACTTGTCTCTGCCCCCGGCTTCTTGGCGAGTTTGGCGTCGATCCAAGACAAACCTTCCCCCCCTCTTGTGATAAGGTGTAGGAATATGGACGGCCGGATTAAAATTATATTCCCCGGACGCCTTCAAGATAGAGTGACGGGCTTGTCTCGGCCCTGCAACTTTATGACTCGCCCCAAGACAAGCGTTACAAAGCTTCATGTTGCTCATCCAGTGATATTATTCAAAACGACATGAAAGATAGAACGCCCATTCCGGTGCTCTCTAGGGCACCGCATCCACTCATAGCGCCCGCATTTCGTCGGAGCGTGTTGTGGGCTGTGCTTCTCTCAGTCCGGGGTAAAGGGTGTTCTGTCGGTGGGGAAACCAAACGTCGTCAAAGGGGTCCCGCAGAGTTCCCCGCGTTTTGATTTTTTTGGTTCCCATTTCTGCCGTCGTTCTGTCAGTTCTCCGTGGAGAGATGAGGTGAGGACAGGGTTCCATGCGGTCTAGAATCGTGGACACCACCAAGGGATGCCGAGAGCGAGTCGCAGGCGGGTTCCAAGGAAACTGGCGTAGTGCCAAGTAGCATCCATCCGTGCCAACCTGGTATCAAACTTAGCCAACATGCTGGATGAAGTGTGCTCTCTTTGCCCGGGGTTCCTTGGCGAAGGAGGCGCCAGGTGCCTAGGGTTTGTGGTGTGTTTGTGTGGCTCATAATAGGCCAGTCATGTTAGACGTGATTAAGCCCTTATTCTTGGCACTGCCTGGCTCTTGTTCGTCTCCTGGCTCGGCACTTGTACGGGTGGAAGCTTCATTTTGGCGTGGCGCGCTAGAATACTTCGATCAAGACTAGAAGCTCAACGGCGCTTATATGGAAGCAACCTGGCGATCGGGGGTTCTCACACAGCGCTTTGATTAGTTGATGGATTTGAGTTGGGGGTTTTCTTTTGGCAAAAACAAGCTTAAAGACTGATAGAGGCAGCTGGACGAGTGTTGCACACCTTAGGCCTGTATGCTGCATTTCGGAAGATGCCCTTAGTACTATGGGTAATTGACCAACCAGCTGCAAGGATACTCAGCAATGGACCAATTGCCTGCCGTATTTTTTCTGATGTCACGAACGCACGGTGCTGTCCGACGATTATGTGGGATTGCAGATGACCACCCAGGAAAGGGAGTCTGACCTGCCCATCCTTGTGAATCACCACCCGCATCAACAACCAAAGGGGGGTTATCGGTGCACGGTTCCGGTCTCATCTCCTCATAGTGGGTCAGCCGGTAAACAGCAGGCAGATAGCGGGCAGCGGACCAGACGAACGCATTAGGGAAGAGTTCCATCTGGCCCTTGGGGTTCCCCAGTGACGCGTCCCCGGAAATGTCAAAATGAGATTGATAGTTGTCAGAACCGACGCGGCGATGATTCCCCGGAGATCGAGCCCCATAGTAACCTAGTATCGGACCCTACTTTTGGGACAAGTCAGCTCAGTTTCTTCCTGCAGCTGCCCGCTACCACCCTGGGCCAAAGGTAACACGGGCGGCATGTCGGTGACTATGAGGCATATTCACTGCACACTTCTTGTGCAGCCCCGCGAAGACGCTGGATTGGATCGTCCGAGGCCAAGCCTTTGTTGTGTAAAACTTAGAAGTCCAGTGGAAAGCCAAGAAATCCCCGACGTCAGAAGGCGATGCTGGGCATGCAGGCCTAACGCCTGCTCTCGGCGGCTTGGCGAGAGGGGAAACGACTCGGGAGGAGCTGGGACACCATCAGCAACAAAGGAAAATAGGAAACAGGAGAGAAGGGCAAGTATCAAACGGTTAGACATATTTTTATCTCGTGAATATCAACCAAAACAGACATGTACGGCAGCGAGATGGGCTAAAGGTAGTTATCGTCTGTTAGCAACCTTCCGTCAGCGTTGCACAGACAGCGATCTATGCAGAAGAAACCGGCCAGATGTACCGGAGCGTCCCATCAGACGCGACACAACTCGGCTCAATGAGAACAATCCGTCTCCACCGGTTGTGTGGGTGGTCGATGGCCGTGGACATCACCCGACCTCATCCTCTTCCCCAACTTTACCCCAAACCCAACCCAACCTCCTCCCCGACCCCCCACAACGCCCAGCGCTTAGCGCCTTCATCGAAACCATTCAAAAAGGTTTGGCCTAGGATATTGCGTTTGTCGTCAGTGACGCCGGAGGGAAAGCCGTCAATAGTGGCGGAAGGAATCCCGTTGAAAATGCACAGCCTGGTGAGTCGTCCCCTGTGCGCAGGTTTGGCCAGATTCATGATCCAGACTATTTACCTTAAAATTAAAGGTCTCCATAGCCCCATGGGGAAGTCGCGTGGTTGGGTATGGAGAAAGAAAGCCAGACGGGGCCTTCTGTTGACCAATGTGTCTGCATTTGATTTAGGATTCCATGGTCGCATCGTCGATGTAGGGGTTGGATGTTGGGTATGCAACCTAACGCACCCACTGGACTCCATGTGGATTCCATGCTACGAAAAGCAAATAAAGCTCTTTGACCGCTATGTTGGTAGCCTCTTTGTGGTAGCGTATTACCATGTAGATATGGATAATGCCATTAAAAACCGCCTCATCGACTAATATTTACATGCCTAATGCTGTTGCAACGTGTGCTCCCAGGCTCGGAATCCGAGGCCAACTCTGCACCACACATGTTAGCGCATCCAGCGCCTGGGTTTCTGAAGTAATAGCAGTTGACAAATGATGATAGTTGTATGCTGGTATCATCGCTGGCAATGAGAAGCGTATTTGATGCTCGTGTCGAAAGCCCGATGGCCATTTCCAGCTGTGGCTGCATACAATAGCCAAACTCCCCAATCCTTCGTAGTCGCATTAACCTGGGGTAGCCAGAGCTGTCGGCCTCGCCGAAGAGACTAGTACACCCACATCCTGCATCCCCGCATTCTTGGCAGAGAGAGAATCAGACAAGTCGTTTTCAGGTCATTCGGAACATCAAAGTACAATCACGCACCATGTTGAGCATTATGATGACAATGGCTTGTTGATCAGCTTCACAAATTCGAGGCACTGTTTCCGCGCCTTGTTAGCCCCCAGTCGACAACCTTGGAAACCCGATATGGAGAGGGGTCGCATATAAGCATCCCACCACGAGTATTGAAGACATGCATGGCATTGATCGGACCACTGACTATGCGCTGTCTGGCTCGTGGGCGTCGTAGGTGCTGCCAGCCCATGATACATCCGTGATCATCGTCTAAGGAAGGCCAGCTAGTGACAGGTAAGTTGTATACGACATGAGGATTGCTGTTATTAATTGCATCTGGAGGACTGGAAAACAATGGGATAATTTCGGATTCGACAACCTTGCACGTCTTGCATGTGTGCATTCCATGACAAACTGTAAAGACATGGACACTTTTCCCAACTGATTAATACTCATGCCATAATTTCTTACATTGGAAAATAGCTCAGTAGCTGCACCAGTTCATCTGGTTGGCCTTATGATAGTGGAGGCGCTCCTGACTGTAGTCTTGGTTCATTTCTGCAGACATGACCCATTGCCTCCCCCCCATTATGTGTTCTCGGTGAAGTCCGTGGAAGGTTTATGATCTATTGTCATCGGCCAAATCAAGCTTGAAATTGCACCCCCTCCCTCAAGCGTACAACCGGGCTAGACAAAGTACCAGTAGACTTTTATAACCCCAAATCTATTATACACATATCATTTGGGGAGGGGCCTTTGATTGTCATTTTGTTAGCGGTCATTTTGTTAGCGGTTAGGATGTGCCACGAACGTCCAAAAGTCCAAATAGTGGCCAATCAAATGTTTAGATTTCCAGGAAACCAATAAATACACTATTTTAAGTAAACTGTAGTGAATCTTGGCGTTGGGTCGAGAAGTTTAGACTAAAAGTCTTGTCCAACATTTCTTGAGAGGGGGTGTTGGCTCTGCAAGCCAAGTCTGGTCCCCTCTGCCAAGAAGCTGTTGGTTTTCGGTGCGCCTCAATTTTCTAGGATTCTTCCGAAATCTTCCGCATAAAGGCTTGTCATACTACTCTAGACTTAGTTCTGTTTTCATTAAGCAACAAGCAGATCGAGAATGAGATGCTCTCCAACTCAGCCAGATAAACAGTCGACGATTTTCCGAGTCTGGTTTTCATGATTTGTTATTGACCACGTCTATCGGATGCCAAGAGCGTACTAAGCAGATCTATCTCATAGTTTACAAATATTGCTTCTCTTTGTTATCTCTTTCACGATTATTCTGATTAGTGATCTCGGTTATGATGTGGGACTTCCACGTTTTCCGAAAAGTGACTTTTTTCTCCTTTTCACTCAGCAAACGCAAACCATCAAATAGTAGCCGCATAATTTCAGCCATTTCCCATAACATGGTCATCCCCTTTAGTTTATTCGCGTTGCGTGATGAATTTACCTATTGTCTTTTACGTCCCACCTTCATATTGTTCCATAACTCACATAGTCTCTCTAGGCTGGCCTTTTCTTTTTGCTCTGTTGTGCCCCACCCCTCCAAAAGCGCAACTATTCTCACGCACGCCGTCCTATACCTCTAGCGGTTTCGTATATATAGGAGCTTTGAATGAAATATTTTGTGTCACTGTGTGACAAGTGATCCTTCTTTTGCACGAAAATGCTGCAACGTAGATCATAGTCTAGCACACTCAGATCATGTTGAGGCAGATGAGCATTGCAGCTTAGGCAGCATCGAATTTCATGAGTTGGATAATAATATAATCAGCAGAAAATGTCATCAAACAGTGTATATCTCTACATTAACGAGCCAATACAACCGAGACAGGGTTGTCAAAAGCCTCAATTCTTTGAGTGAGGTAGCATTCCAAGATTCAAGATGATTGCAATGCGCTATTCATTGCAATGAAATCTGGTTCTGTATCACCAGCACAGCCATGGTTACAGTCATCAACGAAAACGAACCTGAAGATCGATATATCCTCCTTAGAAATACAGACCTACACACTGGATGCTGTCAATGAAGATACAGCACGACAAGCATCAAGCTCTGGCTACCATTTCAATGTCTGTGAAGCCTGAGAAGTATTGATTATCCACCAATCGTAACATTTGCGGTTCTCAGCTTGCGACTAGCTTATATTTTTCGTAGCCCGACATTGGTCCGGAGAGACTCATATTTCGTTTCGCTGTTCTAGGTAGTTTCGGCAACTCGCCGGGGGGGGACAATTTGGATCCAAAGCGAACATGATGCTGTTATCAGCGTTTGAGCTAGTGTGTGTAAGTACATATGTTTAGTTTAAGAACTAGGCTTTCTTATACTAGCAAGAAGATTCAAAGAAATACTATTCTTTTTTTCGTAATTAATATTAAAATATTAAAGAGAATCTGTTGGTATCACAGCGTAGCCGTAAGACTAATAGCTCGCCGAACATCACAGTATATTTGCAAGCTCATTCTGATCTGGAGAAGTAAAATGAAATAGAGTGAGCGGATAGAGCAGCGTTGAAGATATCGCTGTGGGCAGCCCGGAGGTAGAATGTTTGTACTCCGCTGCTGCTGCTTTCCGCCGTTGACCGCCTGCTCGTGTTGTGGCCGGGTAAACCAAAAGAATCATTTTGTTCGTATAATTATTCCATTTCCGGAGTTGAGGTATCTTATAGGCGCTCTTGAACCAGAACACCAGGAGATGGTCATTCTCTATATTACTATCATGGTATGAGCTATTTGAAGCCGCTAACATCAGAAGCACGCACAATAGCAGTCACCTGAACCCCCCCCCCCCCCCCCCCCCCTGGCAACGCGGTCAGGTTATAATCTAGCCAGGTTGTAGAATGTGAGACAAACGCAGAACTCTGAAGTATATTAAGTTGTATCACATTAAACTCATCCTGTCCATATTCGTCGGATATGTGAAGAAGTCAATTCCTCACAAATCCTCATCGAGTTCAAGATCTACGCTGGATGATCCACATGCATCTGAGTTATACACTTCCACCTGGTGCATAGCGTCCTCAAGAGTGATTCCTGGTGGCGAGACGTCTTGAAATAGCACAAGGAATCTGATTGCCGGGATGATCCGAGGCATTCCAGCATGCACCTTTTGCAACTCATAAACAGCCTCCCCTCGCTGTTCTGGGATCAATGGTTCCTTGGGTCTCATATTGATAATAGCTGTCTCAGTAAAGGAACGACCAGACCTTTCCCACCATTTTGTAAGGCAATCGATACAGAACGCTCTATCCCAATTCATGATACCATCGAGCCGTTCTTGACCATTCCGCCAACCCACACTATCATTGGCTGAAGCCAGACTCAGCAACTCTTCGATTCGGGATCGGTCGCTAAGGCTGGCTTCACAGACAAAGTGTGTACCAGCTTGGTGAGAGATAAATGGATATCTTCTCGCGTATGAATTCCTATCTCTTGAAGCGTGCCAATCTGAGCAGTTTTCCACGTCCACAACATTAACAGAGTTGCGGAAGCGCTTTCTAGGATCCTTTGTCTTTTCAAACTTTCCTGTAGTCCGCTCTCCCACCGGAATAAGGATTTGTACAGTCTGAATGATGATCTTGATGCAACCGAGTAGCTGGAGATGTTCCACGTGGGAATTCAAGTCTTCCAAACGAATTGCAACGTTCTCGAAAATTGGCAACGCTGGCTTGTAAAGCATACATGGCCCAACAATCCAATCATCTGGTAGGCTTCCAATGATAAGGGTATCTTTCGACGTGACCCAGGATGCTCGTCTTACTGGCCACTTCCAGTAGAAATATTTCGAGCCATCAAAGACTTCGTGCATCAGAGGCCTGATGGCAAACCAGGCTTCACGGCAAGCTAAGGCTGGGGCAGGAACTGGGAGGCGGCGGTTCCAGCATGTTCGCTCAGGTGCCATGTTGCTTACATGGATAGTACGGCTTGGAAGAGCTAGTTGCCAAATATTTAAGCGAATTTCGGGAGGCAGAGCGGTAAATTTGCTGAAAGATGGAGATTTTGTCGCGTCCGTCGTTGGTCGACTTTTGTTGACACAGTTCCACAGGCCAGACAGGAACGCGATATCGCGGGAGGGGTTCCCGCTTATGATGATGTTGGCAAGAAGTCCTTCCAAAACAGCGTGTGGCTCCCGCAATGGTCTACCATGGGAAGGATTCGTGATTGCGATGTTGGCAAAAGGTTCCTCTATGATGGTATTTGGCTCTCGTAATGTCTTATAACAGGAGGTGTTCCCACTTATGTCCATGTTGTCGAAGAGTTCCTCCAGATCGGTGTATGGCTCTCGCAATGGTGTTAATGGAGTTTTTACACCATGGTCAAACCAGGAATGTTCCAGGTGTGCGCATACCGATGCCATAGTAGTTTCGTGGTCTATCAGTCGTTCCTCGGGGTTTTTCTTCAATCTTTTACGAAGGAAATCAGGACTTTGTAAGTCTGAAGAAGAGAGGGTGGAGTGAAAATGCTTATTGAGGCAATCCACTTGAGGTTGAGAGAGTGTGCTCTTCGTTGGGAAGATTAAATACATTTGTCTAGAACGTCTGCCTAAATTTCCGACCTGGTCTGATACGTGTCCGATTAGGTTAAGCACGCATATACGAATTTACCCCTGGTCATTTTAGCGCCTGTCTCTTTGGGCCCACATCCGAATCGCCTACTTGGGAAAGTCGACGTTGAATACATGACTTGTGATAGAGGACAGCCGTCATTGACCAAGTTGACTGCTTTAGCCCCCGAGTTATACCTACTCAAGGACTACATATGTAAATCCAGTCCCATGCTAACGCAAGAGAGCAATACATGCAATAAATATTCCACGCATCTTCATGAGGTCGACTGTAGTGCGAGAAATGCTGTGTCGATACCTTTGCCTCATGATCGTCTTAGTTCTTCCCACAATTTCCACTTAACACCAACTTGTACCTTCTAATCAGCCTTATTCTCCTACTACCAAGTCAAGGGCTTTGACGACCAGTCGTATTTCCTCTTCCGTGTGGAGAGCAAGTAACACGCAAACATGCGTTATCCTAGAGTAGGTATGATATTCATGGCACCGATCAAATATACTTATCTGCATAATCCATATCACCACCCAGAATTGATGTGTACACGGCTGAAAAACGTATAGATGCATCTTACCTCGTAGAATGAACATATGCTAGAACTTGAGAACTTGGAGGAGTCAAACAAATAATCTCTCGAACGGCCGAGCATTCTTCCATCCTCAACATTCCTGTGAGAAAATTTTAGATTATTGATTTCCCACTGCTTGAAGTCAGTTTTTCATTCATGTCCCATTGTTTGCTATAAAAAAAAACATCAAAAGCCCCTACCTATTTGGGGCTTCACCTTTTCTTCAAAACCATTATTCAAGCCTATAAGATGTGGGCGTTGCTAAGATGCTGTCTTGTGTCTTTCATTCAATCTCTAATATGCTTACGTCCTCAGATGCCTGTATATGATTACTTTTCGCTCCGTCGCTATATCCTTTTGAAACGGGTACTCATCTGGAATACTCTTCGCCTGGTCATAAAAACTCTCAAACTCCCAAACTCCCAAACGTACACCTGCAAGGCCTGATCATTGCCTACTTGTTCTCTTCTGAATTTATTTTATAGTCGTGCCAAAAAACGAAACCTTGCTCACTGACCATGACACGACATCAAAAGAATGGAGAATCTCTTACGAATGATTCTGCAAGTCTATGAGTAAAATATCCATCGTTGAGCTGGGAGGCAAGAGAAAGCCAGAGGACGAAATATGCCTGCCTCCGGCGTTGATTTGTTGCTCGTGAGCAATTTGTTTGTGTTGACAGTCATATATATTAAGATGTTGGTATAATTAGAACTTTTTTCGTGAAGGACTCACCTTAATACTTGCACCCGGAAATCCTCAGTCCGACACTAGCCTGGTTGGGTCAGACTTTTCGTGGATAAGGTTCCTCGCAGTATGTTCAAGCAACAGAGAGCCCAATATCAATTGCATATTTATCTGCCATAGACCCCGTGGCTCTCACATGACTGAGCTCTTGAAATGCTTGACGGCCTCTGGATGCTAGATGAGTGTGGTTCAGGAGTCTTATCATCAGCCTTGTCTGTGGACAAATGAAACTACGACCCTTCGCAGTATTGGCTTGTTTGTGGGAGGTTTGGATGTGATCGGAAGTTAACACATCATGGTTATCTCCGGCTCCAGTTTGGTGCCAACTTTCGAGCACACTAGCCACATGCGAATACTCAGCTCTCAACAAGATATCCACTTCCTGCATGTTGCCTGCATGTTGCCTGCATGTTGCCTGCATGGCCTAGTCCGACGGACTCGCGAAAGGGTCGGATGCCGAGTGCATGAAGATTTTGCCCACAAATTCTTGTTGTCCGTCTCGCCCCGAGGGTCAAGTCGGCAGTCTCAAGCTGCGACTTGGAGTGCTGCGGCATGGTACTTAAATCAGGTTGAGGCACATAGGTGATACCCAGACCACACCTGCTTACTATGTAATACTTGGGGGACAATATACCAGAAGCTATTTTAATATGCAAAAGATCAAGTGTGGTTGCAGTATTGGTCAATTGACGAGTCAGGGCCGGAAGGTTGGCCACTGTTCCGGTTAGCCTCACAACCCTGTCCTGGTTCCCCTGATTTACGCGATAGGCTTTGACCAGGGGTTCGTTTCGGGAAGATGGAGAATTAGTCCCAAAAGGGACCCCTCGTTGGAGGCGAGTCATTTTTCCCTGCAATAGGGTGCCTTCTCCGTACCCGCTTCAGATGACGAAAAAGAAACCACAAGCAACCTCAACACACGGAGCTGAGATACCCAGCATATGGTGGGGTGGGGGTGTTTGAGACGCTAGCTGGGCATCAAAAACGTGGCGTCCCCCGTCTGAGCTTGAAGAGAGGAAAGCTCGGCCCTCTTCATCGGTTCTTGCTACTCGCCATGTATGGATGACGTCGCGACGTAAGTGGCAGTCGTGATGGTATTCCAACTCCCATCAGCTGTCGATGCAGACGCCGTTGCGGTCATATGTTATTCATTTGTCTGCTTCTTCGCCAATGTATTGTTGGTGTGGCTTCTCTGGACACACAATGACAGAACAAGCTGTACGTCTCTCCCATCCTTCCATCTATCATCATGCCTAGCCACGGGATAGACTACGTTGTTGCGCATTGGTGGCCACGATAGTTGACATCAGTCTTGAAACAGATATTGCTTGCATTGCATATGCCACCCTCATCATCACGATGACCAGCATTTCTCAGCAATTCTACGACTACGCATATTGGGTGGACATCATGACAGACCAGTTCTACTATGCGAGAGAGAATGCAAACAACGCGGAGGTTCAATATTACAAAGGATCCCGGGGTGTCAAGCTCATCCTGAGTTACGTTCGTATGTACACGACTTCGCCTCTGTTTCCGATAGCTATGACATGCTACGGTCACTCTACCAGACGCAGTTACTAAAACTTGTCACAGGCATTTATGGATACATCATTGCATCGACATTCGTTTTCTTTTTGTGAGTCAACTTACTGGCCCAACCGAGTACCATCCACAAGTTTCTGACTTGTTATAGTGCCTTATCACTAGCTGCTAGTGTGTATGGCTGGTTTGCGACAACGCCAAGGACGACGCATACTATTTCCATCGTGGGGAGAATCCTGCCAATCGTGCTCACCAGCATTAGCGTCAGCCTGATGCACTCCCCGCCTGCGCAAAACTCCTTTGTAGTATACATGTTTGTCGCCAATACACAATGTAAGTTATGCCATCTATCGGCCTACCTCTGGAGAAAGCGATCGGCAAGCTAACTCACCAATAGTCGTGCTCAGTCTATTGGGCAGCGCCATACTACTCCTCATGATACTGATCAGATATGTCCACTCACGACGGAATCTTCAGACTTGGAACGTTCTCTACGGGAACGTTGATTCGTCGCTACCAAGCACCAATGAGGGGAGCAACAAGGCGCGGTCTGCCTGGCTTGGCAGTGGCTCAAGCCGTGGCGGACGTAGCAGAGCATACAGTGGCGCTGGCACCAACAAAACGTATGACAGCTGGCTCGTCATTCGTCTCTCCATTGCTTTTGCAGTTCTTTGGTGGGTCACTGACACGTCCCTTTCGATGCGAGAAACTCATGAGATTCTAACTTCGACCGCAGTGTCTTTGAATATACCAACGTTATACCGCGTTTTGCCGCAGCAAGCCACACCATCGACACCGCGGATGACTTGCACCCTGATCTCAGTGTTAAACGGGCGCGGTCAAGCGTTCGAGGTTATGTTTCCGGCGTCACGCCGAGCCTAGTTGCATTTCTTGTCTTTGGAACGACGAAGACGTTCCAGCGCAAGATTTACGCTACCTTTGTGCCTAAAAGGTTTCAAAGAAAAAACAGGCAAAAGCGAAACCTGTCAATTTCCTTTGGAAATTCGGCTCCGTCGCCACCGACCATGCCGGCCCAACGGCCTCATCAAGTTGACGAATTCTCGTTGACAGACATGAGCCCAAAGTTTCCCCAGAGCGGTAATTACAGCCCTCGATTCCCACCCAATGGAAGCTTGAGCCCAAGACTGCCTTATGGACAGCAATCAAGTTATCCATCACCACAGCTCGGTACCCCAAGGTTCCCGCCGGGTCAGGCTTATACAACATTAGGCCACATGAGCCCCGGATTGAGTGTCCATACCCCTCGGACAATGAGCCCAGGACCTAGTCCGAGTTTGCATTCGAAGTTCTCCAGTTACGGAAGGCCGGAAGTTATGGACAAGACACTTCTAAGACCGCCGCACGACTAAAATGTCGTCATTTGGGAAACGGAAAGTAAAACAAGGAGGATAAGGCGTTTGAAGATGGATTATTGGCATTTGGTTCAGGCTCCCACGTATAATGGCCTGATTATAGAGGATCTATTATCGATACATATACCCTTTATTTTGTATTAGCAAACAATAAATGACTGCATGAGGATGCGCGTAAAAAAGGCACGAGAAGGTTCTATTGCAACTTTGGGAATACAATGTGAGCTCTGACTATGACTAGTTTTAGCTGAGTTGAAAAAGAAGGGCAGAAAGTACAATATTGTAGGTAGCATCGATATCTGATCGCCTTGCACGAGACCTTTTGGCACCGCCACTGGCCTTGTGATAATATCACCTATTTCCATTAACTAGTATCAATCTCTACTACACATGAAATAAATGACATGACGGCTCGAAGTAGAAGCATGCGCCATTTTGGTCCTCTGAATTCATCTCCAGCTCCATACAACTAGTTTACTTTACATAAGCGCCGCTCATGTACCAATGTTTTGCGGTGGTAATAACGTCCAGAGCTTAGCATTGGCTTTAAAGCTTTTGTGATGAATGAGTTTTAATCAACTGCAGGACAAATTTGACAGCAACTTTGAGAATGGCAGGTGAAATTGAGGAGGTGAGGGGTCTTAAAGGGCCATAGTATTTGTAGCTTAGAGGTGTCTGTTTGTTTTCTGTAAAGCAGTTGCAGGGAGAATTCCATCTCTCAGGCAAGGCGGCGCCTGTGTAAGCGGCAGATGAAAACCGATCTTGAAGTACTGGCGTCTTTGGGCAAGGGGTAGGCAGTGTGCTGATACTCTGTACACTGTATTGGCTTGTTTCCTGTGAATAAATGCCAATTTGACAACAAAAGGAACAATAACAAATGCACTTGCTCAATATACCGCAACAACGAGATAAAGATAAGCAGGGGAGGGAGTGAAAAGATTGCATCTAGGCCATATAGTACGATGCCCCTTAACGTATGCAACTAATTGTAATATGGTTGCTTGCTTTTTTCTGCAATCCCCTCGCGTGCCACTCCGCCCCCTTTTTATTACCGCAAATTGTGGAATTCAACGGCTTCCCCCTCGTCTCCAGCGACGCCTTCAGGAGCAGCGCAAAAGTGGACCGTGGGCCATGGCACTAACATAGTCCCATGAGGCTCAACTCGACGGGGATGTTCGCCTTCAATACCAATTCAACGCCCGTGAAGGCGCCGGCACTGAACCCAGCCAGCTTACTACCGTCGCCCACAAGCCCGCGAAACCCATCCGATCTCGCGGACCTCGCAGCCGCCATCGCCAGATTGAGACAGAACAGGAGTGAACTCGCATTTCCCAGCTGCAATTTGGACACTCTTCGCGGTGTTATTGCTGAGGTAGATGTACTCCTTAATGAAGTAAACGCCCAGACCGTCAGGTATCGTAAGGCTCAGAACACAAAGGCAAGGGTGATCCTGTCAAGTCTCGAGAATAAGCTGCTCCAGCGCCGCACTGCCGCCCAAGACGTCATCATCGCCCTCGCCCATCACCAACTCAGGAAAGCCCGTCTCCTGGATCTCCCGCCGGAAATACTAGTCAACGTGTTTACCTATATCGCGTGCGGAAAATCTCCACTGCGTATCGACGGAGACGATCACGTATCCTCCAAGAACCAAGACCGGGAGCGAGACATCGAGACAATCAAGGCCCTCCGTCTCACCTGCCATCTCATTCATGATTTGGCCTCTCATCTGCTCTTGCGCTCCATCACAGTTTCCATGAACCCAGTTTCCCTCGACCGCCTGGGGTTTGTATCCAACCACGCTTGCTTCTCGCAGTCCATCCGATGTGTTCGTGTCAATCTGGCATTCCATGCCAGCGCACTCGCCAACAACCTTGAACTCTTTGAGCAATACCAGAAAGACCAAATTGAGCAAAGACTGACCGAAGCGGGCGGATATCGACACGAAGTGCCTCCTCAAGAACGGTCCCTCTTGGCGCGGCTCCGTTTTGAGAGGTTTGGTGTTTACCAGAATGACATCTTGCGAGAGAAGTTCAAGAGGCTCGTTACCAAAGCACACAAAGAGTACTGGTCACTTTGGGAAGAAGAAAAGCGCGCGCGCCATCAGACGTGGGCGCTGAAGGCGTACGAGCGCACTGACGATGCGTTCGCAGAAGCCGTCGCCTCTGCAATGGCACGAATGCCCAATGCGACTAGGTTGGAGATGTCTGATCTAGACATCAAGCTGAACTGGAAGGAAAACTACGAAAAGGGGAAGAGAAACAAGCACATTGACGAGAAGACCGGGCTTTGGCGGTTCATGGTCTCATCGATGCGTTGGGAGAAGGCGAACACGAATATACGTCAGTGGGGGAGCCCACCGGTCGAAGTTTTGCTGAAGCTTCCTCTAGCCCTCTCCAGACGTGGTGTTCGGCTTACAAGACTCGCTGTCGATGTAACCCACTGCAGAGTACACTACTACGCAATGATAAAGCCCACCAAGAAAGATGCTGAGGAGCTTGCCAAGCTAGTACGGGATATCAGGGCCCTGGAATTCTCGTTCGCACCTAAACGCCACGACGTCCACCCAGGTCAAGAATCTGGCGAACGATGGTATGAATATCTGACACAAATTGCTGCCTATCTCAACGCTCTTTTGTCAACATCGCATCTCGAGAAGCTTTGTATAAATACACAGTCTTTTTTTGAGCATAAGCATGAAGGGAATCCTTTGTTAGCCTTCCTTACAACCCGTGCCTGGCCAAGGCTTGAGCGACTAGAACTTGGCCACGCTACGGTTCCACTTGCCCTTCTGGAAAGCATATTGGGCGAACGCCGCCATCCTCTAACATTGCGGTTGGAGAACGTCCAGTTTCAACAGGGAACCTGGAGTGAAACTCTAGATATGCTCCACGCCAAAGCCGACCCGAAGCGATGCCGGTTGGGCGGTGGCAGATGCGCGCCCGTCTTCGTCGAGGACTTGGTCTCCCCGGCCGGAGGTGATGTTCGGGATCATCGCGCCATCTTTGGCGAAGGGGATCTTTATAAAAACGCATCCATTGCTCCGGCGGTAGCTTATGCTAGGCGATTATTGTTGAATAATCCTATGGTAGTTCCGCCTTCACCACCGCAGCCACCATCACCACCACCATCACCACCACCATTAGCGTTTCACGCCCCTCGAAGAAAGAAAACGAGAAGGAGAAGGAATCATACAGTAGGACATGGAGCAATGGAGAGAAGACAGGGTCGGTAAATAGACCTAACTTGGGGGTACAATGATATTCATCTTCGTATGCCCGACAATGAAGCTCGGCATTAGCTGTGTTTCCTACAACCTCAGAACCCTGTGATTGGGGCGATTTAGCAAGAATCTTCATCTATGATGCTATCTATTTTCCTAATTCTAGCTCTGCAGGGAACTTTTTATTGCAGCTAGATGCATTTCGGTCGGCATCCTTGTCCATCGGCCGGCAACACGGCATGGATCCACCACAAGTTGGGCATGTGACTCAACTCTGGACATTTCAAAATGTCCGAATTGGTCCGTCTGAGACAGAGGAACCATCAACACATCACCCCACGCTCGAAAGGCTTAGTCGCTAGCCGCTGAACAAGGGCCACTTCTCGGGTTCGAACACGTTGTCCTTCTTCATCATCCCTATCAGCGCAAGACATCGGTCCCGGCCTCAAAAAGTGGCATTGATATTGCAGATGTATGAAGCACAATAAATACCCAGCGGCTCAGAAGGAGAAAGGCCGTCTTCTACAAGAAAAAACCTCGATACCGCTGTCAATCTTTGAATTGTTGAAGCATCCTTTTCTAAGCTTACTTTTCTGTCTGTTAAAGATCATGACCAAGGCTTATGACGTTATCATTGCTGGAGCAGGCCCCGTAGGCCTTCTCCTGGCTTGCGAACTCAGTCTTGCACGCACTTCCGTCCTTGTCCTCGAGCGCGACCCAAGCCCCGAGTCGCCCTGGAAAGGTAAGGTGCTCGGCTTTCGAGGGTTGCAAACATCATCAAACGAAGCCTTTTACCGACGCGGGCTTCTTCAAAAGTTTTTCGACGATTCTGAGCGGCCCAATGCTCCACCAAAAGGTCCCAGGATTCAGTTCGGTGGTCATTTTGCTGGCATTCCGCTCAATGCAAATAAGATCGACCTGAATCGCTGGAAGTACAAGCTCCCCGGGCCGACCTTGATGCCCGGCCCCACGACCATCGAGAAAACCGAGACAATTTTGACCGAGCACGCTGAGAGCCTGGGCGTTGAGATAATCCGGGGGCATGCCTTCGACAGCATCCTCGCGGAAGATGAAAATGGCATCACGGTGGGAACTGGAGAAAACGGGCAATCTTTTCGTGGCCGATGGCTCGTTGGTTGCGACGGCGGACGAAGCACAATCCGCAAGGCCGCTGGGTTCGAGTTCACCGGGACGGAGGCAACCCTCACCGGCTATGCACTCCACTGTGATGTGGACCATCCCGAGAGACTGCAGAAGGGCTTCGTTTTGACCGACAATGGCATGTACATCTCTACACCGATGGGAGCGCTGCATTTGTTAGACTTCGACGGTGGAGCGGGCCAGAAGAATGAGTTTTCACAGGGCCGCATGCAGGACGTACTCAATCGCATTACTGGCAAGACAGACGTCCAGATCACCAAGATCCATCTCGCTTCCGCCTGGACCGACCGCTCGAAACAGGTGACAACATACCGCAAAGGACGAGTTCTCCTCGCGGGCGACGCCGCCCACATTCACCCGCCGCTCGGGGCCCAAGGCATGAATGCCGGCCTGGGCGATGCCATGAACCTGGGCTGGAAGCTGGCTGCCACTATTCGAATGGAGCAGAGCCAGTTTCACAAAGCCGATTTCAGTCTTCTTGACACGTACGAAAAAGAGCGTCATCCAGTCGGGGCGGCTGTGCTTGATTGGAATAGGGCGCAAGTCGCGACGTTGCAACCCACGCCGACTGGGCGGGCAGTTAAGGCACTCATGAAAGACCTGATCAACACCGATGATGGCGTCAATCATTTTATTGACCGTGTATGGGGGCTTTCTCAACGCTATACATTGGGTACAGACCTACATCCGCTTGTTGGATATAGTGTGCCAGACTTCACCTTTAAAGATGGTACGAAGTTGGGTCCCAAGCTGGAAGCCGGCAGGGGATTGCTCGTCAGCTTTGAGGACAAAAATGACTTGAAGGAGACAGTATCCAGCGGAAGATACGATGGAATGATAGAATACTTGGGCCAAGATGTGGAGGACAGGTTGGGACTCGGTGCTGTTCTAATACGACCTGATGGGTTCGTTGCGTGGGTGTCAAAGGACAATGAGGAGCCTGATATTGGCGAGTTGGAAACTGCGCTGAAGACATGGTTCGACTTTTAGATCCAGGTCATATTTTAATAATGTGAGATAATTGAATAGCAGGTATTCCCCTTTACTCTATTCAATGGTCAAAAAGTGCCTCGACCTTGGCTTATAGGGTGTCTTAGGAGACACTCTTCTCTGTGACAGCACCGTGTGCTTTGAGCCAAGTAGTCCGTAATATGTAAATGCCTATCAGCAGTTCCTACCTGGTAACCAGGCACCAGCTAGTCTCCTTCTGCTGGCATGTTACGCTAGTCCTGGTGTAACCCTGGCATGTCTCTCAGAACAAACTCGATTTAGAACCCCCTTGCAAGGGGCAACGAACAATGCATTTATCAACGATAAAGGTACGTATACCGCTGACTTTCCAGGTTAAGTAAACTTTATGGTAGTGCGTACATATCTTCTGGTTGATTCCCATAAACCTACAGCTAAGCATCCCTTACAATAGGCATATTCTTAGTGAGCTCTCATGAGACCATACCCTCCTCATATTCTCATCGTCCCAGACCCAGATAAATACAAAGCTTGATAGGCTATATTCCGCAGGATGTCGTAATAAGTGGATTAATTTAATTTACCTTTAGAGTATCTCTCTGCGACGAAAGAGCGACATCTGTGTATTCTGTCTGAACTTGGGGCTTGGCAGTGCTGCGAACAAGGCTGGTAGAATGAATGCTTTGCAGTCCGCTTTTGTTTTGCCTGGATGGGACTGTGTCGTTGGGGGAAAAGACATCGTATATCTCGGTCTCTGCAGAGCATGAGAAGTTCGTGGTGGACCAATAGGGAGTATATCAAACAGAGAATGCTTCCGTAAGTAGCACACTGACAGAACCAGATGGAATAGACACTGGCTATGGAATTAGCCGTTCAGAGATACGGGAAATTGAGGTATGATTCTCACTGTGTAGCACAAAAACCTCGCCTGGTGGGTATGCTGTAGGCAAACTTGGTCTCTCGGTATTCAGTGCAGAAAACATTTTCACTTCGTAGCCACGGATGATTTTTATGAAGACTCTTAGCTCCGGCCCAAACCTAAATTCTACACGATGATTCAGTTTATTATTCCATAACAGCTTGAACAAAGTCAAGGTTTGATTGTCACGTGGGGTGATGATCGCGGTACGATTCCTAGCGTCTATAGCCTTTCGAGCATCTGTCTTGTTCCAGTAGACCAAGGGAAGCTAGATAGTGATTTTGAGTGGGATTATTATGCGTCATTGTTCTTTCATCGTTTAAACGTAGAATATTTATACTTATCCCGCTGTTTAAAGCTTAGTATTTTCAATGCTGTCGGCTCCTTACCACCGAGCCACTCGGACTACCAACTGCATTACGTGCGGTTGCAAGGTACAGCTGTGCCAATTTAAGGATAACCAGCCCATTACAGCGACACATAGATGACGAATCCCTTCCAGGTATGCGTGAATCGTGACTGGTGTTATCACTTAGTGTAGAACAACCAAGTTTTGGCAACACAGGCAGGTGACAGTTGTGTTGTGGCAGTGGAAAGGGCGGGAAGCAGAATCATGAACCCTTTGAGGTGACGACTCTACAATGGCATGAGTTCAATTAAGATATATTACGATTTATAGTGTAACTACTATACTGAATTTTGGAGAGATGAAATCAAACTGGTTCACGTAAGCCGCCCAAGGCAGTTCGACTATACAGTCCATTTTGCCTGAATTTGAGATTACGCGGGCCAGGAAGGCTGCTCCGACGATCAAGACCTACCGCATTCATGCTCTATTGTATTTCTGCCTCTTGAAATCTTTAATTAGCCTGGTCCAACATCTGACTAACCCGTCCGGCTCGCCTCAAACCATATTCACGCGGAGCCAACGCCTCTTTTACAATAGCCACGATGTTTGCCTAAATAGTGGCAGATCCGCAAGCCTTCGAAGCCATTTTAGACTCACATTCCATGTCGTATGACAATCCAGTTTGCCTTGGCGTCGTCAATACTCTCGTGAAAGCTGGCAATTGCCCGAAAACGACCGGCCGAGAACCCCGCATGGAGATGCGATCTTCCAGCGCGCCCGTCAGCATTCTCCCCTTTGGGATAGACCATGGCAACAGCCGAGAAACTTTAAAGGGGGAAACGGGCGACGATGCCATCAGTGGTGACACTAGCACACCGGTAAGTGTTTTCTCGATCGTGTTGCGCGGTGGTGTTTCCATTTTTGGAAACACGACGGTTGTCCTCCCTTGGGTATGGTAAGACATCCAGACACGAGGGCACAACCTGATTTACCTCGCGAAAGAAAAAGGGGCTCGGATGGACCCCATATTATTCCCCCATATGGCATTGATGCGTTCCTGGACCGCACTGGAATTCCGTATATATGAGAGACCAAGACAGCCCATAACACTGCATTCCTCGCCGACACCACAACCATCTCCTTTATCAACAACCAAACGAACGGTCTGCACCGCTTCTCAACTTCGAAATTTCCCGCTGCTCTGCATCCTTTCTTCGGTGGTCCGGCTTCACCATACCGTACATACAGTCACGATGCTCATCTATCGTGCCCTTGCTATCCTCGGCGCATCGTCCCTCGC
The DNA here is from genome assembly GCF_051148585.1 of Colletotrichum jinshuiense. Lineage (NCBI taxonomy): Eukaryota > Fungi > Ascomycota > Sordariomycetes > Glomerellales > Glomerellaceae > Colletotrichum > Colletotrichum jinshuiense. Next base: position 3,731,576 of record NC_139316.1, read on the forward strand.
CGCCGCAACATCCTCCATCACAGCATCACCGCCCAACAGGTCAACGGGCTCCATCCCCCTCAAGACCGGGATCCCACCGCCCACGACCCTCGTCTCGGTAACACAAACCTCCACCTCATCTTCTTCATCCACTCCGACAACGTCTTCGTCGACGTCCTCGGCGTCTGCGTCGACAGTCACAAGCCGGGCACCCCCCACTACGGTCACCGTCACCCTCGAGCCGAGCAAGCCCAACACGTACGAAGAGTGCGGCGGCTTACGCGCGACGCCGAAGCCGTGCCCCGCCAGCTTCGTCTGCATCGACGACCCGTTCCGCAAGGGCTGCGGCATGGCGTGCGACCAACCGGGTATCTGTGTGGTGCCCAGCGCCTGCGGCGGCATCGCGAACATCAAGTGCCCCGCGGGGAAGTACTGCGTCGACGATCCCAGGGATGACTGCCACCCCAAAACCGGCGGCGCCGACTGTGGCGGTATTTGCGTTTGATCCACGCGTTGTCGCCTGGCGAAATGGTTGATGAGAGGTATGGAAAGGCGTGGAATCTCCCGAAATTGTCGACCCGTATCGCAGGGTTTGGCGTTGGTGTAAACGACCGGTCTTTCTTTTGTGTTAATATTTTCTTTGTTACTCTGTTGGACAATGGGCTGTCGTAATTTGGATGTCGCCCAGTGGAAACGTTGGAATCGGCGGGAACGGCTTGGAGGACAATGCAGTCCCTGGTGTCTGGTTCGGTGAGGCTCGGTATGGTTCGGTGAAGGGCAGGCCTGTTGAACAGGAAGGGAAGTCACAAGCCGTGAACAACGGAAGGTCCCCGTTCCCGTTCTGGCAGTGCGGGTTGTTCCTTCCTGTTCAATGAGCTTTTTTTGATAGGCTACTTATTACTGGCTTCTGATATGTTGTCGCAGCCAAACAGAAAATCAACTTTTTCATCACGTCCACATCACCTCTGAGGCTATCTCCCCTCTCCTGCGGTTATCGTTGGTCCACTGTCCTGTCGATTCCGCAGGCTTCAAGCCCGTCCTCTTCCACCAGCTACCGCACATATTGCCACTGCTCAAGATGTGTCACATACTAACGATCATGCACATATGCGCACATCAAACAATAGAGACCGATCCTTGCAAGGATGCCACCTACACCTTTGGGGCCGACATCAAGACTTGCAACAAGACTACACGCGGCACCTACGAGGATATGAGATACTGCAAATCGAACTGCATCTACCGACTCTGTCATAGGTGCTGGGTCTGTCATAAGTGCGGATGCCCCAACCAGCGCCGCCCACGATGCGCCATCAAGCATTGCGGACATCGGATCTGCAAAGGCTGCAAGCCATGTGAGTTTTCCAGGACTTCTCATAGAGTGGCTATGAAACTGACACAGAGTAAAAGTGACTGGTCCCAAAAAGAAGGCATCGAAGCATAAGCACGAGCTGCCACCCAGGCTTTCCATCAGCACTTCACCCCTCAACGGTGCTTATCCATGGAGGCACCGAGATTCATCCCCGCGACCAAGGATACCGGTGTACGACCCTTCTGTTGGAGATTGGGTTTAGATTCAAGTGCTTGGTTGAGCGGAGTATTTGACAGAACACACCAGACGCAAAGGGTCACTTGGAGACCTTAGACGCAATGGCAGGAAAACGATATTAGACAGGGCCAGGATGGCCCGCATTCTATTGGGTTCTGTATTCTTTTATGGTCTAGCAGTCATGGCTCTATTGTAATGGCAGATAACGAGAAGAATGAAAGCAAGCTTGATCATTTGCCACCGGAGAAGGACACAACCGCCCACTTGCCGCTCCATGCCCACTTTCTAGAACCAGAGTCGCCGCCGCCGCCCTCGGTAGCGCGCAGCTTTTCGTCTTCGCCAGGCTGGAGACCAACGACAACATCGGCCTTGCAGGTGCGAAGAGCCAGGATGTTCAGGCCGGACCCAGGGCCAAGGTTCTGGAGGGCTTCTGTGAAAGGTGTCGCGGCGTCCCAGTCGGCCTAAACCCATGTCAGCAATGTCAAGGCGGAAGATGGATAGGTGGCTTACATCGCCGGTCAACTTGCGGTAGTTGAGATCACCCTTGAAGATGACGACCTCGCTGGCCTTGAGATCCTCGTAAAGGTCTTTGGCCTCGGTGGGCAGTTGCCAGAAGGGACCGGGGTGTGTCCAGAATCGGTTGGGTCTCAGGATGAGTTGTCCCTCAGCGTGGAACTGACTCCATTCCTGGAACAAAAAGGACAGGCTTGCCTCGTCGGTGCTTGACAGGGGCTCCGGTGTCTTGTTTTGGAGCTCCTCTTCTTCGGAGGGGGTCTCGTAAAACGACTTGGGGCTCGCGATGGCGCTGAGAAGCTGGGCAAAATCGCCCGGGAGGACGTCGGAAACGAACCAAGGGATCGACTTGGGATGCAGGACGACATGTGTCGCCAGACCAGCCGAGAGAAGGTATCCAGCAAGGATAAGGTCGACATACAGCTCAAAGCCGGCATTGTCGAGCACAATGTCGACGCGGCGTTCCGCCTTTCCATCGGCCTTGGCCTTCTTCAGAAGCTCGTACACGGCGGGGAGGTCGTTGGCAACGATGTTCTTCTCCGACGCCTTGCGAGCCTCAGAGCCCTGCAGCTTCTGAATGTCCTCGTACGTCAAGCTCGTCAGAAGCGACAGATCCGTCGCGTTACCCCAGAGGCAGATCTCGGACATCTCGGTGAAGAGGAGCTTCTCCGCCTCTGCGTCCTTTGACGCACCCTTGTTGTTCTTGAGCTGCTCGACCAGCTCCTTGTACTTGGAGGCAAGCTCGACCACGGCGGGGCGCGAGGAACGGAACGTGCTGATTTTTTGACGCGCAAAAACGTCGTAGTTCTTCCAGTGGGTGGACTGCTTGAAGTACGTGCTGATGCGTCTATCTTTATTCCATCAGCGCCGCCCTTGCATGTGTTTCAAGGGGCCTGGGTCGCGTGAATCTTACCTGAACAAGTAGCACTCGCTGTACAGCCAAGGCACATTGAGCCATGTTGGCGAGCCAAGATTCTTTAGGTCCTCATTGTAGATGCTGATATCAGGGTATCCATCGTCCTCAATCGGCCTGGCAGAGTCAGTAAGACTGTGTCTGGCAAGAAAACCATTGGTATGCGTCCGTACGTCAACGCTCGATCGTGTTGGACCTCGTATTTCAGCTTGGCGATCTGCTCGACAATCTTCTTGCCTTCGGTCTGCTTCTCGGGGTCTTCGGTCTTCAGGACGGATCGGTAGAGGTCGTCGATAGCCTGGGTCTTAATCGCAGTTGTCAGCAGGAGAATCGCATGAATGGAACAGTTCAGACGAACAATGATGACAGGCCAACGCTCGCGGGCAGTGACCCAGCCGAAGGAACGCTTGTCGCCGGTTGAATACGGAGCTGCAGTCGCGAGTTAGCTTGGCTTTTGCAGCGCTTGTTGGGGGTATGAAGCACCAGGCATCTTGGATACTACAGTATCTCTGAATGTACAGGTATGATTTGGGGAAGAACGAAGACCAGCAGGAATATTTTGCAGCTTCTTGTCTCAGACTTTAGCATCACCGCTTTCCTGCGACAAGCTGCCCTTTGTTGGTGGGGCACAAGGCGCGGGGCACGTCCCGTTACAGCCATAAATAGCCGCATGACGTAAGACCCCGTTTCGAATTAAAATAGTCGCATATCGGCTCTAAGTACCTAAAGGGGTTGACCTGCCGAATTCGATCTGCTCTGCGCCATTGCCCAATCATCGTCGACCTTCAACATTCGCCTTACCTTCACAAATGTTGTCCACTTCTACCACATCACGACCGCCGCAACATCACCTCCGGCACCCGTACCACCGCTTAACCATTTACATATTAGAATTTAATAGACTATTCCCAGTAAATACTCACAATCATCGTTGGTCTACAGTGAGAAACGAGCCATTGCTTAGCTTGTCTTCCTGAGCGGAAATCGAAATGCCGGCGCTATTGTATCTCTCGAGTGTGGCTCCCGCAGAATGCGCAACTGTAGGGCTTGACGACTTGGTAGTCGTTTCCATTCAATTTGATTTAGCTCTGGATTGCTTGGATGACGGTCTGGCGTCTTGTCTAATTATCTGGTCATCTCTTGCAATCTGGATCTGCTGACAAAATGAATGGAGACTCTTGAAGAGAGCACATCGATCGCAACGTCTTCAGACATTCGCATCCACCAACCAAACCCATGCTGCTCTAAATGTAGCATCATCCAACCATCTTCGATGGGATGTCACCACGAAACCTCGCCACGGACCGCTAGTCTACCCCGGCTGAAAGTTGAACCCCCATGATACTTAGCCGTAAACCCAATGTTTGCGGGAACCCCACGTTTCTACCCCGGCCTACCCGAAGTAGCCCCAGATGGAAACACGCATTGCGGGGAGGCCGAGAGACACTACATCGTACACAACACGTGGGCTCTTTGATATGCATGCAGTGCCTCAAGCCAGGTTCAACGGGTCATCAACAGCCGACACATTGACCAGCGGGTCTACCCGAGAGATACACCTGCATGAAAGCACCCCAAACCATCCCATAAGACATTGCCGATTGGCCATGGTTCTCGCAAGTATTCTCCAGAGGGACCCTACGACCCAGGACCCCGGGTTACCAGCCGATCAAATGCAGTTCACACTTGACTGGGAGATCTGTAGATCACACTGTCCGCTTTGGCGCTTTGGTACCATTGCATAACTACCCGGCAGGGACCGCGGCGTTGGAAAGTTTGGAGTGGGTCGAAAACAACATCAGACTGTATTCGGGTGACTTTCCTCCTCAGCAAAGAAAACCCGTGAAACCTGATATGACGCAATGTGGCATCGTGAATTTGACCTATTTCAAAGCCACTGAGCAGGTGCTGGCCGCTTCATGTTCTTCTTTTGTTGCATTGCTCTATTTTGTCTTCAACACAGGATCTGGATAGTTGATGCTCAGTACAGCGACGAGGCAGGTTATCCAAAAGCTGTCGTGATCCTGCGAGGCAAAAGAAGACCAGACAAGCGGGAATACCTCACACAGATGGACGTGTCCGGGGGAAACTGGAGCCCTATTCAGAGATGGTTTGATTTATTTATGGCTGGGAGTCTATGATCTTGATCAAGTGAGTTCATGCCGCATTATGAGGTGCGGCCGTGTGTAAAAGAATAGCCGGTCCCTGCTGGCATCGTCGACTGACACCGTCATCGGCCCTGCAATATAGTGTGTGCGCGATGAGAGACGCTCTGTCATCAGAAAAGTAAATTCTGACTATATCGGTTTTTACTGAGAACGCATGTAACCATACAACAATAGATCCAGCACCTCGAGGCCGACCATGGTACCAGAACAACTCGGTTATTCGGCAGCAAGGTGGAGAGCCGCAGGCCGTCGAATATCCGACCATCGGCTCTGAAGAGTTTGATTTCCAGCATTACCCTGAAGAATTTGATGTGCAAATTCCGATATTGATGACCTACGAGTTTTGCAGGAATTCGGAGACCGATATCGTGGGGCACTGCGCCTCCGACTTTGTCCGCAGGTGGGCAGCGATTCTGCAGGGCACCCCGCACCGAAAATTCGAGGGCCACCTGCGAAACAGGGCCCAGACGCAATGGTACCTAGCGGCGATGGGATCGGGCATATAATATAAAATTGATGCTGTCACGGGACGCCACCAACGTCCCAAAAATCAAGGAGTACGTGATACTAGCGGCAGAGTCAGCGGCCAGGTGGGCGGAGTGAACCCCGCGCTTGCTCGCGTACGAGGTTGAGTGACGCATCTCCCTCCTCATTGAAGTAATGCTGCAACTCGCCGGCCGGGCCCTGCCGACAGGAGATCACCTTGGCGATAGTAGTCCGGCCTGCAGATTATTGGTGCAGAAGAAAATTTCTGCACTCAAAAGGACCGGCGGAAGCCAACCCCGCGGGAACGAGGTCGGACACGCGACTAGTGTGGGACTCTTAGTCAAAATTCCAACGCGGCTCAGGGGTGCCATGACTCTTATTTCCCCAAAGTTCGGACCCAATAGCCATGTTGACGAGTCTGGAAGCATTGAGCGGTGGGCGGTTGAGTAATAGCGCGATTCTCACATGAGTTTGCCAAGTGTGCGGCTCAGTTTGACTTTTTTCTTAGCATCGGCGAATATCCCAGAGCCTTGTAATTATACACATCCAGAACATCCAAATAACGTGGCAACCATGTCGGGTTGTAATTCGGCTTTTCCGAGCTACTTGGAAGATGTGTTCGGTTGATCATTGTTGGGCGTGTCAACGGCCTCTCTCTCGGTGCACTACACAACGGATGTGGGCTTCCCCTCACAATTCTCAGTGTCAAACCTGGGACTGCGGGATCCCCATACACGCACTAGACGTAGGAGCCAAAATCCCCATGGGCACGCCAGAGGACTTGTTTAGTCACGAACTAATTCGTCTACCGCTCTCAGCGGGGTCGCTGTTTTGATCCACAGCTCGGCCAACTTCCGCATCCGTCTCTAGCCCCGGGTTTTCCCTCCGACGTTACACGCCCACGATGCTCACTCATCGAATAGTCCAGGGGTGACAGAGGCTCCATGAAATTTTCACTGCAACCCGCTGCGGGGGTGGACCAAATCGTGTGATGTACAAAGTCTTCCAGACTCCAATGTGGGTGGGCGGGGTTCCGGAATGGTTCACCACACCACGGGGCAATACGGAGTAGCGCTGCTTCACCGCAGTCTTCCCCGTGTTCCAAGGATTCCTGGGGTGGTTGGAGGTGCAGGAAGATGGTCCTGTCAGAGGCGTACTTCGGTGCTGTCTGGGCAAATGCCAAAGGATGCCAAACTGGGAGATCAGCGCCCTCGGGCCACACCGATGCAAACCGTTTTAACGCTGACGGCCAAATCTGGTCAAAACAAGCACCGGCTCTGTCAGATTTCCCCAGGCTGATCTATGTGACAGTCCCCGGATTTCGAGGTCAAGTCACAGCGCAATAATTCCCCAGTCATAAGATGCCGAAAGTTCGGGGCAAACGCATGCGAGATGACGGTGGACTGGCTTTGACCACCTCGAGATGGGCCGGGGAAGAGCTAGCACAAACACACGACAAATAGCATACGATCCAAGAGCATGGGTCGGTCCCATTTTGTTCGAGCTCGCAGCACTATCCAGACAGAGTCGCATCAAAACTTGACACACCCGATCTCCATCGGGCAAAAAGCTTACCCATCACCAGAAGACGCCTCCCTGGTCAACACGCCCAGGTAGGCAGTCCTTAGCGTCAATGTCTACAATAATAAGTACCGACCATGGCCCCCAGTCATGTTGGTTGACATGATCATCACGTCTTCCTGGCTTTCAACAATTGTTTGCTGCATCTTCTCGGTCGGAAGGTCATCCTACTTTTCTTCCTTCTCAAGTACCTCTCAACGGTTAGGCCATTGCCTCGCCCGTCATCATGGCTGTCGGAGCGGAGACCTCCGCAGAGGCGCGCACTAAGCTGGCGTACCAGAACAGATGGAAAACCCTCGCGAGCAACCCGAAGATCATTGTCATTGCATTTTTCGCTTCGTAAGTGAAATCAATTTTTTTATTAAACCCTTTCCTTTGATTCCTCAATGCGGTGAAGGCAAATCGAAAAGTGGGTCCTCTGGGGACCACCAGGTCACCTGTGCTGGTGAGGCTAATCCTACGATGTGATGCTATCACGACACCCGCAACTTGAGCCACAATATTGCCGTGATGGGATTTTCTTTTGGATATGTAATAAAACTAACTTTTATGATAAAGATTTGGAGGTTTTTTGTACGGCTATCAACAGGGTGTCCTTGGACAATCTCTCGTTATGACGCGCTTTATCGACAACTTCCCTTCCGTCGTCGGCTCTAGCAGTGCTACTGGTTGGCTCACCTCCATCCTCCAGCTCGGAGGTATCCTGGGTTCCCTCAGCGCCGGTGTCTTCGGCGAGGTCTTCTCTAGGAAGTATACAATGTTCTCGGCTTGCGTCTGGGTTGCTCTCGGAAGTTACCTGTACACCGGCGCGAGCTACCATAAGCCGGAGCTGCTCTACGCCGGCCGCTTCTTCACTGGTCTCGGTGTTGGTACCTTCAGTGGTGTTGGGTAGGTCCTCCTTTTCTTGTCAATCGATTTCACAATCACCAAGATGCTAACCATCCCTAGTCCCCTGTACAACGCCGAACTTGCTGCCCCTGAGATGCGAGGCTTTATCGTTTCCTTCTACCAATTCGCCACCATTCTGGGAATTATGCTTTCCTTCTGGATCGGATATGGTAGCAACTACATTGGCGGCATCGGGGATGGACAGTCCGACCTTGCCTGGAGACTTCCCTCCTATATCCAGGGCGTCCCCGCCGTCCTTCTCGCCCTTGGTATCTGGTGGCTTCCCTTCTCGCCTCGCTGGCTTGTCAAGCAGGGTCGTGATGAGGAGGCAGTCAAGACTATTGCCTACCTTCGCAAGCTTCCCGAGGACAGCGAGCTCGTCCAGGTTGAGTTCAAGGAGATCAAGGCTGAGGCCCTCTTCGAGCAGCGCGCTTTCCAAAAGGCATTCCCTCAGCTCGCCGAGAAGGAGAAGACTAGCGTCTGGATGAGGGAATTGGCGCAGTACTGGCAGATTGTCCGCTCTTGGGACAACTTCAAGCGTGTTTCCACTGCCTGGCTCGTTATGTTCTGGCAGCAATGGTATGTTAGAAACGGCCCACCAGACAAATGCAAGCATGGAAGTAGCTGACAACAGTGGCTGGGATTAAAGGTCCGGTATTGACGCCATTATCTACTATGCCTCCAACGTCTTCCAGAGCCTTGGCCTCACAGGCGGTACCACTGCGCTGCTCGCCACTGGTGTCACCGGTGTCGTGTTCTTCTTCAGCACACTACCTGCCATGGCCATCATCGACAAGGTTGGCCGGAAGCCCATTTTGATCGTCGGCTCCATCGTCATGTTGATTTCTATGATCATTCCTGGAATCATCGTCGCCAAGTTCAGCCACGACTGGCCCAGTCATCCTGTCGAGGGTTGGGTTGCTGTCGCTTTCATCTGGATCTAGTAAGCCACTGTTGCAATCATCAGACCTTGACCTATACTGACGGAAACCTCTTCGTAGCATTGCCGGATTTGGAGCTTCTTGGGGCCCAGTCTCCTGGACTCTGGTCTCTGAGATCTTCCCTCTCTCCATTCGTGCCAAGGGTGCATCCATCGGCGCATCCAGCAACTGGGTATGTAACAGCGTCCTCACCGCTATTTTTGTGACAGCACGCTGACGTAGGCCACCAGCTCAACAACTTTGCCGTCGCCTTCTATGTCCCCGCTATGCTCCAGAACTGGAAGTGGGGCACTTACATCTTTTTCGCCGTGTTCCTTGCCGCCGGCATTGTGTGGGTGCACTTTTGCCTGCCCGAAACCAAGGGCGCTACCCTTGAGGAGATGGATCGCGTCTTTGGCAGTCACACTGGTGCTGAAGACAGCATCCTGCTCGAGCAGGCCAGACGGGACGTTGGTTTGACTGACGACCTGGAGGAGAGCGCCATTCATGCTGAGAAGAAGGGTTTCAGCGAGACTCACGACGAGTCTGTCTAAAGACTTTATCAGGATACCAAATACTCTGCTTCGTTACGCAGCTTGATACCCTACACGTACTACGTTAAGGTTGTAGAAACCTTATAATGATACCAGGTGCAGGCCAGCCCCCAGGGGGATGCTTGCACAAAATATAATTATGTATTTGCTCACAGCGATAATGATTTGTGATCCTTTTCCCAGATAGCAAGAAGTGTGAAGTGGACTATCAGACCCATACACCACGGCCCGGCCCGATGTGGGGAGTGTATGGGGGGGCAATAAGACCGAGAAACGCCGAAAGTGGCACAATATGTCAGGTAGATCGAGATTATTTAAATAGCTTCGGCTTGTACACCGATATTTTATTCATTCAATATTCTAAAATGTATGCATAACTATTTAAACCAAGTCAAACATTTCATGATGATGCATTGCTTTATCAACGCTAGCCCTTGCTTGGCATTGTCTTCTCTCTGACGCCTCGTTCCGTGACCCAAACCCATCTTACAGCTTGGGCGGGATGTTGATACCCAAGTCCTTCGCAATGATATCCGCCGCCTTCTCGCCAACCACAAACGCCGTGTTGTTTGTGTTCGCACCGACGTTCTCCGGCACGATGCTCAAGTCCACAATTTTGAGCTTGTCGACGCCGTACACACTCAGCGACGAGTCGACGACGCCCAAGTCATCCCGCGGCGCCATTTTGGTCGTGCCGAGCGAGTGCCAAGTTGTGTTGATGTTCTCCCTTAGGAACTGCTCAATAGCTTTGTCGTCCTCCTTGGAGTACTCAATGTCCTGCTGCACCTTCTTATGTGCGCCCTCGGCAACGGTATCCACAATCGCCGCTTTCGAGCCTGCAGGGAAAGCGGGATGTCCGGCGGCGACTTCACCGCGATAGAGTGCTGTGCGGCGAGCGACCTCGCGGGAGTGCTTGTAGGCCCATACCTGCTTCTTCAGGTCGAGGTCGTGGGGGTCGCTGAAGAAGCCAACACTGAAGTCGAGGGGATCTGCCAGAGAGGGGCCGGTGATGTGGATGCTGCCTCGAGAATAGGGGTAGGCGGTATAGTTTGCTATAGTGGTGTATTGACCCTTAGGAACTGCAGCGTGGTCGCCAAGGAATCTGGGTGGCTGTTAGTTCTATTTTTTGTTGGGGAAGAAAGCAGCAGAGATGGGTTGCAGGAAGTGGCACTAACCCATGCAAGAAACCACTAAGCATGATAGGTCTGTTGGGATCGTTCTTGAAGTCTTTCTCCCAGGCTCGTTGAAATTCGGGGCCAAGTGCTTTGACTTCATCTTCTGTTGGGCGAATCTTGCTGACGACGTCGACGCCATTCCAACCTAGCATTACATTCTTGTTCGCTATCGCGTCCTCGTGGCTAATACGTCCGCTGAAGATGTCGTCGAGCGTCTCCTCTGGCTTCAAAGCTGTCTTGTAGGGGTACAGGACAAGGTTGTGGTCTTGGTAGTCATGCCCGACACCAGGGAGGTCTGCGACGACCGGCACACCGACCTTGTCTAATATCTTCTTGTCGCCCAACCCAGAGCGCTCAAGAACACCCGGTGTCCCGCAAGCTCCGCACGAGACAACAACCAACTTCCTCGCTCGCACGGTCCGGACCGGGTGCTGCGTCGTGTTTAACACGGCCTGGTAGTCCGGGTTCGGCGTGTACTCTACGCCGACGGCACGCTTGTGCTCGTCGAACAGCACACGGATGACCTTGGACTCTACCAGCACATGTAGGTTTGGATGATTTCCGTCTTCCAGCAGGGGATGCAAGAACGTATGCGCGGAATCCTGCCGCCGCCCATCAGGTGAGACATAACGCATCCATCGCTCGTAGCCGTTGTTCGCCTCTAGGTTCTGGAGATCCCGGATCTCGGGGTATCCCTTCTGCTTCGCGGCGGCAAGGATGTCTTCCTCGGCGCTGGTGGCCCGGAAGCTACCGGAGGAGACATGCACAGGACCGGAAGCGCCGTGGTGCGATGGGTCGCCATTGCCGTGGTATGTCTCAAATCGCTTCAAGTACGGCCAAAGATCGTCGGAAGACCAGCCAGGCGTTCCCCAGGAGTCGAAGTCGGATTTCTGGGCCCTTGTGTAGCTGTGGCGTGAAGCATGACTCGTTAGTTTGAGGTAACAAGAGAGAAGAGATCGTCATGGCGCAGAGCAACAAGTTCTGTGCTACCCCGTAATTTTCTCCTAACCCCAGCCACCTCTTCCCCGCATCGATATTTCCGGGAATTAAACGGTCTAGGACGAATGGGCCTTGCAGGAGTGGGGGAGGGTACCAGGTTCTGAACAGGAAAGTCAATCAAGAGGCAACTCACAGCATAAAGTTAATCGAGGAACCACCGCCGAGGATGCCCCCGGCTGGAACGATGGGGCTTCGCCCTGCCAGCTGATCGGATTTGTTGCCCTGGTAGAAGATCGCGGTCTTGCTTTCGGGTGCGAGGTGGTCGAGGAAGAAGGCCGGGTGGACTACATTGGGGACGTCGCGGTTGTTGGTACCACCTTCAATGACGAGGATTGAGAGGTCCGGAGCGCTCGAGGCGAGACGGCCTGCAAGAACACAAGCTGCTGTGCCTCCTGTTTCTTGTCAGCATTTCGACATACTCGTCCTGAAAGGTGAAGACGGGCCATACCTCCTGCGATGATGACATCCACCTCTTCAATGTCGTCTGCCAACTTTTTGTAGAGACCCATGGCTTCTGTATCTGCCACGCAAAGGAAGAATTAAACAATGCTCAAAAATTTCAACGTTTCAGCGTAGGTCAAAGATTACAAAAGTCGAGACGAAAAGTCAACAAGCACCTCGTGGGCCGCAATGTTTATATACCTTCTCCGCACGACAGTATGCATTGGAGAACTACGCTCAGGCGGAAATTAGGTGCAGATTCCGCTGCCCTTCCGCCTTTTTGTCAATGAGGCGATTACTGTTTCGAGCAAGACTGCATGGGTTGCACAGGTGGCGACGAACACGTCGCAGACGCGGGTGAACGGGCAGTGTACTGATTGAGCTAGAGCATCGGATGCGGGGAAGAGACAATAGTCTGAGGTGGTATATTGGTGTCTCAATCGGCTAGGCAAAGCAACCAAAGCGGAACGCTCGCATATGCGTGTCTTGGGTTCGACCCGTAGCCAATGAGTATCTTGGGATTGGTGAATCTGTCAGGAGCCGCGTATTGGGCGGTTTCTCCATATCAAAGTGGATTTGCTTCGCCTTCAGGCGGCGCGGCTTAGCTAAGGGTCATGCAGCGTTCTATTTTAATAGGGCCATTGTCCAGCGGATCTTGAATCGTGGAGTCGGACAGCAGGACGAAGGTTTTCTGACTCAGTTTTTGTTGAATCTGCTCAAGATTGGGCGTGTCAGGATGCAGATAGTTGTCCGGTGATCGCGGGGAAAAGTGGACAATTGATGCGGGGAAGGATCAACTAAGGTGAGGATTCAATCCCGAAGTCAATGCCGGCGGAGCAGCTAGGTGTCTAGTGTATGATCGGCATCTAACCTGTTCGGGTGTCGGGTTTTACGGTCATGGACAGTGAGGCAGTGTGCTGTGGTTCACACGCCGAATAGGAACTATCGTAACTATTTCATTTTTGGACCAAGCAGCTAACAACTAGGTAGGTTGGACCAACTCTTGGTGATCGCAATGGAATCTTGAGCTTACAGACTCCATCACGTCTATTTCTATTTGCATGGCTTAGTATGGCCCAATTGTGGGCACGTGGACCTGTGCGCTGACATGCATAAGCAAGGACATGCAGGCCTAGTAAAAATACACAACAACTACGGCATAGTCGTCACTGGGGGAATGCATAATTCAACCAATCTGGTTGGTTAGTACGCACAGCTATAATTATGAAATTTGTAAAATGGACTTTAAAGTTATTCGATCTAAAAATGGCCTAAATCATTCCAATACTCGGTGAAAGTAACCATCGCTTATCAACCGGAACGTCCAAGCTAATAAATCTGACACCATAGCCATCCGGGTATTCGTTAACTCTCCTTTTCCTGTCACCCTAATCGGATTGGCGGAATGAAACATGACATCGTATTTACGAATGCTTTGCGAATGTTTTGACAACTGATCTGCCCCTGCCCTACGCGACTTCCATACGGCTCGAGTTAAGTCACAGAAGGCGACGACAAAGGTTTCTATTATGACCTCTATCAGCTCATTATACTTGCTGTAGAAAGTCTTCGCCAAGCTCAAGGGCAAAAAAGGCCGGTCTACAGTGCACCGCTACCTGAGAACCCTAATATATTCAGCCCATGACCTGTTTTTCTCGCGCCCAACTCAATTATCATTATCAGTCCAAGAACGTATTCATAATTTTGAGTAAAGGGACCAATTCGCCAAAAGCTTTGTTTTGAACCCTCATAGCTCTGGAGCTACCCACACTCAGAAACCATTGAGAACCAACAATAATGATAGACTAAAAGAGATAAGACCCCGGAACAATGCACCTGTTCAGCGACTACAATCGAGGACAATTCATACCCATCTGAGCTGAAACTCGCCTTCACACTGCTATCTGTCTTTATTTGGCGCTATATTCCGTGTTGCATTCCTCATATCACTGTTGCTGGAAGGTGTATTCGCTGCGAACATCACTTAGAGACCATGCTTCTATGTCAACCTCCCACTGGGACTTATGACACTGCGTTACTTGTTCCATGCACCCAAATGGGGAAGCTGGACGCTTTCCGTGGTTCTATCGACTTCATATACAACGTGGTCAACACACTTAATCACGTCCTTGCAATGAAATTTCTCAGCTTATTACCTCCTAATCTGATTCCAGGCCATCCGAGGTAAATAGGCTGTAAGATTGGGCTCGACTTACTCACTTTGGTTTGCTGTCATCTATATCTGGCGTTGATCTTTAAACAATTCTAACCAACAGCGCTACCTCAGTTATCGACCTGTCAAGGCAGCAAGTGAAGCTTTGGTTTTCCTCCAGCGTGGGATGCCATGATGCTTGATTACAAGAGGCATGTCATAGTAGAAAACAGCCGGAAGGCTCTTACTAGAATAGCACGACCAGGGGCAACATGTTTCGATACCATGAAGTCTCCCGTGACGCAAAAGGGCTTAGTTCCAAAGGAAGATTCCTCTTTGTTTACTAGCCACCAGAGTCTGGAAGCAGGCATGATACAGTCTCAACGACAACACTGCGATTTGCAGGACCCTTTGCGCAATTGACGCAGACAACGTGCGTGTCGTTTAAATCCACCAGTAACTAGTTATATATTCACAGTACTCCAGTGGCACTACCAAGAAAGGAAGAAGATAGAAAACAACAAATAATATGCACACATAGTTAACTGGTTTATATGACACAAGTTTGAATCGCTTTGATTATTCCATACCAAAGCCAAGGAGCCCTCTCCCATAGCGGTCTTTCACGTCGAATTTTGACAATAATGGTATCCAATACACAGTGAGACCACATACAACAGCTTGAGGCTTGGCCTGTAACAAGCGTTTCCAACGGATCCGATTGTTGTAGTTTAGCGAATTGTCGTATCGTGAATCGTAATAGTGTGTTCGGTCACGGAAATACTTTAGTATCTGCTAGAGAGGAAGCAGGCTTCAAGATATCACACTTAATCTCAATTGGTGATCCTGAGCTTGACTTAGTTTCGTCGTCGGAGATTCTGTGCCCAACCTCGAGATGTGTCTCCACCACCGAGTAGTGATCAGGTCCATATTTTCCTGCCGTAACTGCCTCCTGCTGCTGCAATGACGGCAGCATTTGCTCGATAGGTATTGTATCACCCTCGTCGTATCTATGTCTCTCAATGGGCAACACTACCTCACGACTCGAGTCAGAGTGGCTCAAATCATAGCTCTCGATGCCGTAAAGATTTGCCTTGCTGTCCGATGACTCGATTCTACGCTTTGGGTAGTATTTCGTGTCGTTTGAGCTGCATCCAAGTTCGACATCGCGGTGCCGGGAGGTACTGGCCGTGTTTTCTGAATAGTCATCATGCCGTCGGTTTTTCGATGACTTTGTGACGCGGCTAGAGAGAGCAGGGATAAAACGTGAGACGAGAGGACGGAAGGTTGGAAGGCAGGCGCAAGTAAGTCCGCAGCAGAGCTCACCGACGGACCAGCCGGCAGTTTCGACATTGTCCCAGGTGAAATCTTCAGTAAGCTTGAGAAATCGGATCCGTATGAACGAAATGGTACATGTACTATTTTTTATCAGAATTCGAAATGGGCACAGCAGCTACGCGTGAGGTTGACTTACAAGAACCCTAGACAAAAGATGGCGAGAAGAACATACTTCTGACCGCGAGCCAAATTCAGTCTGTTGATTACCGGCAACGGCAACACGAACACAACTATATCTGTGATGATGTTCCCCGCTGCATTGATGTACCACTGTGGGTAGTTGGGAATGCAAGTACCATGCACACTCTTATCCCAGAATGTTGGAATAGGGGTACAGATGAAGATCTCGACGAGTATCTGTGAAATGCTCCAGGCCCCGACAATCACAATGGCGCCTATGAAGACCTTCTTCATCTTCTGTACGGCGAGAACTCGGTAATATTGAAAAAGGAAAGTCATCTTAATGCCAGCTAGGGCAGCGTTGTAAAAGACGATCGTGACGTAGAAGGTCTGTGGGATGTTAGTGGTAGGTTCCAGACCGGTCTACTCCAGCCAAACGGACTCTCATGTAGTTTTTGACTTGCTCGGAGGTGAGAACATAGACGTGTAAGCCAAGGCCATTTCTACTGTCTTGGAGATGTCAGGGGGCGTTGGAAAGTACGGAGGGCGACGAGAACTCACTCCAAGCGACGGCAAACCCGCAGCCAAATACTAATAACTGCGGACATCATATTAGCAGGGATTTTAGAAGATGAAAAACTTTTGGTTTATCAAGGCAGGCAGCTCACGAATGCAAACACAGCAGCCCAGTCGTCAATTCCAAATTGCCGAATCACAAAGGCTCTGATGTATACCCGTATTGAAACCGCGAGGAACGCGACTGTAAGCACGAAACTCGTGACACCAATGACTGTCGGTATCCGCGACTCGTTTGGGTCGATTGCTGGCGGGGCCGCCATTATACTTTCGGCGGTTGTCCAGGCAGTGTTGATAGGCGCGTGTTGGTAATAGGGAGACCTTTAATGAAAGGTGATCTGCAGCGCCCGGCTTACATTTAGATGATTCGCGGTTCGCAAGATGAACGCTGACAACAATGAGTATAAATGCGGAGCATGGGTCGAGGAGACAATGGGTCACTAAACACCAAGGGACGTTGACTCTCTTTATCGATGAAGCTTGATCAAGCCAATCTTGGCAGGTCTTGGATTAGAGGGTAAGCTTTGGCCTGGCGTGGTCTGAGAAAGGGTGGAAGAAAGAAAGAGGGTGTGAGACCATGTTGAGAAGGACATCCCGCGAAGAAATTATGCCAGCACACCTTGAAATGTTGGGTACAGTCAAGATTTGTGGTACTCCGTGGATAATATGGTTTGAACGTGGAGAATGTGTGTAGGGATCGGCGTGTCTGTTTCCTTGGATATCGCCAATTGCCTTGTGCAGAACAGACCTAAAAGAGCCGTGCGCGCGAGAGACAGCTCGATGGCTTTGGACGATGGCACCCTGTTTTGCGTTTTTGTAGTACTGCATGACAAACTAACGATTTGGCGAATAGGGGGGTCACCTCAACCGGGCGAGAGCGGTAGTGAAGACACGGGACGGCTCCGCGAGGTGGTGTGCATGTTTTGTCGGACGAACTTTCGATTCGCCATACTCGGCTGCAGGGGTATGATAGGGAAACGGAGGGTAGCAGGCAGTGGAAGGGTTGTGGCATTACAGCTCTGCTTGGGAGCGACGCAACGTTATTCTGGACTCATTTCAGACATCAGCGATCTCCCCATAATTGCGCATGCTAGCAAGCGGCCTAAGACAATACCGGTCTCCGTGTTTGTTATTGGAAGGAGAGCTGAATCGCGATTTCCGAGATACAAAATTGCAAACTGCCTTGGATTGCGAAAAGAAATATGTTACCGCCTTGCACTACGACAGGACAGCCTGGTTAGGATCTTGCGCCTCGCTGGGGACCTAGACCCAGCCAGTGTTAGTGCTTAAAAAAACCGGCAATGAGAATTGTCTGAACAAGGTGATGGCCTCGAGCTCCGGGTCTCCAAAGTAGCATGCCGCCCCCGCTAGCCTTGTAGGGAGACCGGGGGTGTCCATCTATGTTTCCCAAGTTCAATGAAAGAGGAGGGGTCGCAGGGTTACACGTCAGGAGGTTTGGCTATTGTTGAATCGCATATGTCGAGCAGTAAGTTTTGTCACAATAGCCAGGAATTGGCGATCAATGCTGGCCTGGCGGAAGGATAAAGGAAGAAAACGAATATGAAGGGCTGGGCTGCCAGAATCGAGAGAACAGAGACAACTCCAAGACTTGTCCAAAGCCCCCTGAGACGCATCCCTGATAGCCACCGTCTTGCGTCACAGTGTGTGGGTTGGATGTTGTTTCTAGCCTGCAGTCGTGTACGGCCGCTACACGCAAATGTTTGCACATCCAGTCGGGGCAGGCTACTCATAGTCGAGCCGGTATTGGTCTATTGCTACTCAAATGTGCCTCACCAGCGACGGTGATCGGCAGCGGTGTATGTCCGCGAAATCTGTGTTATTGCTGTATCACACACCAGATCTTGCCCTCACAGCTTACCCCTACCGGTAATTGTCTTACAAGGCCAGGGCCTGGTCGATCGGCCACTCACTGACTCTTGCAGGATGGGGGACGGCAGCAGGGGGTCTGAGCGTAACCATGCCGTCCGTCAGAGGGACAAGCTTGGGGGCGTTCTTACTTCTACAACGTCTCTCCTCGGAGTAACAAGAACAGGCTACCTTTGGATGTCGACGATTATCCTCGTTTGGACCCTGATCCGGTATCCTCTTCACAGAAATGCCACAGTAGCTTTTGTATTCACAAAAAAGAAGGTATTATCAAGCCCATTGCTAGCGAATGGATCAGTGGCGCGTCGCATAACGACGAAGGATCGGCGGATCGGCTAACGGGCGTTGTAAATCCTGCTAATGAATGTCTGACAGGTACATTTCTACAGGGCACGGCCCCGATGACAGGCATGTCATCCCACGAGCAACTCTGCCATCCATTGCAGACAAGATACTGCATGATGCCGGGGTTTGTCCCGCCCGTCACAGGAACTTTCGTAGAGGTTCCATCATGTTAACTGCGTGCACGGATGACATTTGTTAGATTGCCATCCTTTTCTCATCCCACCTCTGTAAGGTGCACAGAGCGTTGCCCTCACATCGTTGGGAAGACCGAGAGCTAAACATCGCTACAGTCCCAACCACACTGATGACTCTTACCACGCCTTTTAAAATAAGGAAAAGGTCTTCGTGTGTACAGAGAACCTGGTCTTTGATAGTGAAGGTTGCTTGTCTTGGTGCACGATGCCACCAGAAGAGATTCAGCTAACGAGATCCCAAATGCATTTGGGCATGAAGAGGCCTAAGACAATCCACTCGGATTGGTAGGTTATGCCGCACCGTCCAGGGTCCGACTCTAGTCAGTTTGGTGTCGCGCGAAGCAGGGAGAGGAGTGTGTTGATGAATGAGTACGCCCAGTGCCCTACGGCTCGCTACTTTTGGATCCGCTCCGTTCAGTAGTTACACAATGAGAGGGATCCGACACCAGTTACCGGTTTTACGGCTTCATTGCTGTCTCTCCAATGTCTAAGACAACCCAACCCGTCGCACCGAAATGTCAGACGTGCCAGGGAAGTTGTATGGATCAAGCTCCGTAGTAGAGGCGATGCTGTGCATGTAGTCGCATCCCAGAAACCCCTCAAGTTGAAGGCTACACCTTTGTGGAGATGGGGCACGTCCAACATCCAAAACCCGTGGCCCATTTATGATCAGGGGCTGAAGCAGCCGCCAACTTCATTATCCGCAGACCAAACTTGGCAGGAGACTCTCTCTCCATCACTCAGCCTCTTCCAACTGAGTCGCTCATGTGCTCCTCCATTCCCTGCGTGTGTTACATTCGGAGCAGGTCAACTGAGTAAGGTAGCGTAAAGTAAGCTCAGGTAAAGGTGAACACACAGGAACGGTTTATCTTGTTGATGCGTACAATTGCGGAACGTTATTCACAGGCCCACCTCCCTTTCACATGATTATCCCTAAACAGCGAGTACGCAATTTTTACGACAAATTTCCCGAGGTGAGCTGGGAGCATGGCTGCCCGAATTGCCGTTGAGGTTGTGTGCACATCCTGTCAGTGTCGTTGAGAGCAAGACTGAAGATTCCGAATGTGCTTTGTTGATGACCGTTGTCAGTGTTCTTTCCTTTGCCCTCGTTTCTGGAAATTTGCCCAGCGATATCTTCCGGCTCCCGCTCTGGTATTGTCAAAGATGCGGGGATACTCAACAGAGCCTTGAAATCAGGGTACAACGGCAGTGCGTTTAGGTTCGGTAAAGGAGTAGGTATACGTGCTCGCTCTCGGCACCGATATCTGTAGTTTTGTGCATTATTGAAAGTATCAATACTGCCGTCCGTCCATGGTGACATTGCGATTATGCAATCTACTCAGCTGATGTAGCCCCCGACGCGAGCTGTGCTTGCTCACGGATTCCGCGGCTTAGTGTCTACTATCAGTGATGACATCGGTAGTGAACTTCAGGCCGACAATGGCTGGGGCAATCAACCTGTCTTAGAAATGTTCCCTCTCGTCGAATGAAATTGTAATTGAGAGGTAACCTGATGGCTCGTACGAATAGATGTTCCTGAAACTAAACGTCGAGGGTGGGAAATGCCGAGCCTTTCAAGGGATTCAGTTGACGGACCTGGCGGCAAGTACTTCTTGTCGGATTTTCTACAAGTCGCTGAACAATACCACAGTAGCCCACTGTAGCCCCTGATATCAGCGCCTGGGTGACATCCACTATTAGCGGTGGTCCGGTCATCCTAGGAGTGCTGCAGCCCAGAAACCCCTTCCGTAGTAGAGTGAAAAAGTTCCCACAGGCTTAAAGAAACAGGACCTTGACACACTGAAGAGTCCACACAGGTAAGTGAGCCGGCCGTACTTCGATATTCGTTCCATGCATATGCATCATGGAATACAACGTCTTGATGCAGTTTTCTTTCATAGTTATTCGAGTCCGAATCACGCACAACTGGCACGTCGGCGCATGGGAGTAACAGGATGAAAATTGTATTCATTACAAAAACGCAGTAGCCCTGCTTGAATTACTCTTTCGTGGCTTCCTTCTCAAAGCAACAGCTACGCAGCACCCCAGAACCTAAGATGTACATTAAATAGGCCTTCTCTTAGGTTGTCATATGACTTCAAGACTATGCCTCTTCCACGTGATATCACCTCAGTAGGTCAACAAAGTAAAAATCAAAACCTGAGAATGTAATAGAATTCCAATCACAAAGAGAAGGGGTCTTTCCCAGCTCCACTCAGGAACCTCCATGTCAGTCGCTCTATAGCAACTTGCGAAATCCGGATCGTCAACCAAAGTTACTGGGTTGGTCTCGTGGCTCAATGGTAGAGTGTTAGCCTCCTATACAGGAGCATAGTCAGCTGAAAGTTGCGGGTTCGAGTCCCGTCGGGATCGTTTTTGGCTCCGTAAAGGCCCCATGTGGGCCCGCTGGATCGATTTTTGTTGAAACTGGAAAGGCAATACGGAGTAAATCGGCAAAGATATAAGAAGAGCAACAGTGTTTACATTAGAGTCTTTTGCCACGGCGGTGTTCTGTTGACGGTGGCTTTGCTACTGCTCTTTACAGTAGTCATGTGTGCAATAGCGAGGCATGATCCGATATCCTAAAGAAACGCAGACGAAGAAATGCAACTCTGTGCATCGGCTACTCAGACTCCATAGTCAGCTAGCTTAATCCAAGAAAGAAACTGGCAATAAATAGGTGAGATTCTACAAGACCTGAAAAACCTTGCAAAGTCCTATATGTGCTCAGGTGCCCATTGATACTCAACTGCTCGGCTATTTAACCTCCTTCACTCTACTCGCAAGATACGCAACTAAGAGCACATATTTCATTGGTCATTAAATTTTTATTTTCCTAGATATTGTTTCTAGTTGACTAGAGAACAAAGCTACCAAGGTAATCGGCCTTGCCAACAGGTACGCCCTTTGATCTCAGAACGGCATATCCTGCGTTCAAGTGGAAGAAGAAGTTGGGGATACCGTGGCTCAACGCCGCCTCCTTGGCCGTAACCTTCAGCGTCTTTCCACCGAAAATAGGGCTATTATGAATGTTAAAGACTTGTTTTTTTCCAAAAATTCAATGCGTGGGTTACTTACAGGTCAACCTGGGAATCAGCGTTGGCGTTGACAGTGGCAGCATCGACCTTGCTGAGCAGCTCAAGCGTCTCCTGGATGCGCTTGTGCAGGTCTTCGACCGTCTTCTCCTTGTTCTCAAAGGGCTCCAACTCGACGCCCGTCAGGCGACCGATATTGGTCTTTACTGTCTTGGTGGCGTTCTGCACCTGGAAGGTGAGCGGGAGCTGGTCTTCGACCAGGCGCGCCTCGGGGTAGGTGTTGACGTCGACGTTGTTGGCCTTGGCGTACTCCTCAGCCTTCGTCAGGATGTGGTCGAAGGTCTTGAGACCCTTAATGAAGGTGGGGATGACAACATCATAGACGGTTACTGAGGCCATGTTTGCGGGTTTGGAAAATGAATATGGAGAGAATGTTGAGTTATTTGGGCGAATTGAGTTGCCTGGTGGGTTGTTGAGCTTTGAATTAGATCTCAGTGTGATGGGTGACTTCAAAATAGTAGGCATCGGATGGAATTGCAGACTGTCTTTATATAGCATTCGAAGCTGTATAAAACTATATAGTGAGGATTTGTAAGACGCCATGACAATTGCGTGCTTGGTAAGCTGCATATCAGTGCGCATGCGAGGCAATCTCACAACAGGCGGTGACCGCTGCCAGGTACGCAACAGATCTGGCGCGGATCCCGCATTTTTCGGGCGGCTTCGGATGTCGTGATGGTCTGGGGTTGAGGGGCATCCCCTGGAATTGCCGCTTTGGGGAGCTCAGTTCGGGGTTCGTCACCATCCAGGTGGAACGTCACGTTATCATCTGGCGGATGGCGTCATCAGACTGCATCAGGAACCCCGCGACATCGCTTTGACACAGCGAACCGCTGCGATACAAACAAATGATAACAATAATGCACAATGCGATGCTCCAATGACGTTAAATTTGAGAGGGGCACTCAAAAGTATGAACGAATCTGTCCGAAATCGGCCATTGTAAGATGCTGACAAACTACCTAGATGTTATACTGCCTAAACAACTGCTCAAACTATCTCTCCAACAACCTTTGGCATGTAGACAAAATCGGGGAGACAATTGATTTCTGTCTGCATCTTAAGGGTCACAATGACAGGCTGCCCAGTTTGTATAACGTGGAAGAAGGATTTAGACATGTCACACTAGTAATTGTCTTTGCTTTCGCGTCATTTAATGTCATATTTCGTAGATAAAATCTTTCCTCATCGTTGTCACAAGGCCAGCGCGGATATCCAATGGCACGATGTGTGGCATAATGACAATAGTAATTACTCAAGTACAACATCGATTACATGTGTAGGCTCTTTCAAGGGAAGAAGCTAATTGCATTGCAACGACTGCATGCAGTATAGCAGTTAATAGTGAGAGAGGCTTACGCGGGTGCGCAAAGTTATCTGCCTATTAGAATAGATGGGCAAGTTATCTAAAATCATTTAGAGCAAAATGTTGTAGAAGTTCTCTATATGGTATGAGCGGGACGCATGCGACAATAACACATAATTTCATGAGGAGAAAGGGGAGGGGAAAAGAAGATGGGAAAAGCCATCATTTCAGCGCCAGTACCAATTTGACAGCACTCGGAAGCTAAAAACAATGGGCTACACATCAAATAACACCGGGTTTCCCCATCCATACCCACAGAACGCCGCCAAAGATCCGAGAAATAAGATACAAATGAATCAAATACAGCAAGTTCCTCCTTTTCACTCATCCGGAAGACTTCGCTTCACACCCCGAGGAAAATGATGGATTGCCTCCATGAGGCGTCGATGGAATGACTCGTGCGGCTCAAACTGTACAGTGGTATGCCAGATATTCAGACTTGTTGCGTCCGCTGGTCCAGGCTTTTTCGAGAGATGCACCAATTTGTCAAGGAAAGCGTTGGTGACGTTAGCAGTATAGACGCGGATCTGCTTCTTATCTCGAATGTTTGAGAAGACAACGTGAACCTACAATGGCAGCATTAGAATTGTTACGGTAAATATTGAATGGTTCCTGACCTTATAAGAGGCATCTGCCTCGAGAACATGTTTCTCAGGATATCTCGCTGTCTCGGCATCTTGCTTTTGGCACTGTTGAGCTTGTGCGATTAGAAGAGCTGCAATGTACGGATCGAGATGTGGTTCATTTGGGAGTTCAGGTTGTTGCATGAATGATATTCTCCGATGGCGCAAACGCAAGATCCCCATGTGGTACTCGATATAAGAGATGGAGCAGGATTGTAAGCTATCTGTATCAGTTGTACGACTAACGTGTGTGTCACATGGAAGGTGAATATCAAATCTCCCGAAGCGAAAGACGAGGCGTTTTCTACAAAGTCAGCGTATTTTGTGAGCCCTAGGATGAGAAGGATTTCACTCACGGTAGTTTTGTGAAGGAGTAGCATGCCAAGAGAGATTGTAGCGCCTCGGCCCTCACGATCTCATCTATATCGGCCATCATCCAGCCCCATGCCGTTGCGACCTCCACAGATGGTTCTTCGGTGATGTTCCAGAGACGTGTATGCGATGGCTGGGGTGGTGTTGACATCTCAAAGAAAGTGCAGCGAAGGAGGTGGAGTTGACGTGCAGTCCATGCCAGCGGCTGTGCCACGAGCCGTTCTCTCCAGAATCGGAAGATTATTTCGTTGATTGAAAGTGTTGCGAGATTGTCTGTGTCTTCCCCTCCATATTCTTCCTCTTTGCAGGCCATTGCGAAGTTTCTAGCGAAACTTTTTCAAGGGCTGTCTGGTTTTGGATGGTGAAGGTTTGAGCAGCTCAATATTCAAGGCGGAAGACGGTCAGTCACACAAATGCCAGGCGGAAAAATTTATCTGCCGAAATCTTACCGTGGTTCAGACGCAAAGGTACCGTGGCTTCCTTAACTTTGCTAAGTTATGTCATAGTTTGGATGCCTAAGTGCCTTAGATATTATATGTTAATCCGTAACCTGCTACAGTATCCTTAGTCAAGCCAAATATCAACTCCAGTGACTAAGCGCTACCCGGTACGTACCCGAACCCTTCAGGAGCAAACATCAACTCCTAGAGGATCAGATACAAAGGGCAGGCAGCGTTAACAACGTTGGTACAGAGGGGTTTATTATGCGCATTCCAAAGGCAAAATATAGTGTAATCATATCGGAATAATATTCAGCTGCTGTCTTCTCCAAAGATTAGAGGCGACAGATTCAACTGCGTCCTTGAGACCTACTGTTGGATTACGTGACCAGAATACGGGCAGGCGGTCAGCAGCCAGGCTGCCGGCCACCGGCCGCCGGCCGCGGCAGCGGCCGCAGCAGCGGAGCCCGGAGATTATGTCTCCGGGCTGCCAACAGCTATATCTACACTTCCGCTTCTACTTTCTCTTCTACATACCGATTTACAGCTTCCGAATGTACCATATTGATATTCGGCGAGCTCCAGCCCATACGGGCAGTTCTGTTGTATACAACAGATGCCCTGTGATTCCAACACCTACTCTGGTCTTGAAAGGCGACGCATTAGTCAAAGCCAGCGGGAAAAAATAACAGGTTTGGAAAGGAGGCATACATGAGCCAATTTCTCCTATCCTATGGTCTCTCACAACACTCCTGTCTGGTATCTTGAGGCAGTCTATTTGCCAGGTAAAGTTCAAGGTGAAAATGAGGTGACATGACACCTGCAGGCTGAAGATAAGTTGCTACAAGCTCAAATATGTTCACTTTATTTAAGTTTTTCCCAAATCACCTCATTTGGCTCTTTTTATAGATAATTCCCCTTTCTTGTCTATGAAGTCTCTCAAAACTTATATTGGCTTCCGCCATATCCCTGTGGCTTTCTCTCTCTGCTAACCCCTTTTTCGGTTCAGACTCACCCCATTATCCGTATCTCGGGAAGGAGCCATGAACCCCTTAGGTTATGGTGCCTAATATTCTTCTTCCTTCTCTCTTAGACATTAAATACCACTCCTAGGTGTCTTATTTCTGGTCCCGGAAAGAACGTTTTGATGTACTCTTACCCGGTTGAGTATTTTTCTGAATGTTGATCGCAGTGATTTTCAGCAGACTAATATCAACTTAGGGTTACCCAGAGAGCCCCATATCAGAAAATTTTGAGTTGCGCTCTCAATATTCGGCATCCTTTAAGGGAAAGGGTCCTGTGACAGCTGATCTAATGTCGAGTCCGGTTCCTTGCTCCTCTTGATAGAAGAGCAAATAAGGTATGTCACCAAATGCATTCAAAAGTTCATATGAAAAGGATAGAAAGATTTGGTTATACGGATAGCGCTTTAGAGTGTTTTCTCGAGTATGTGGGTAACTACTTTGACAGAACTTTCTGCATCGGCCGGGAAGTGGTTTCAACTTTGACCTTGACACTGCCTTTGTGTGCATCGTCCGAAACCAGATTTAACTTCTTCCTGACTGGCTTCCTGTCACTGCAGACAATAATCAATCGGAGTACAAGTGGCAAAGAAAAGATCCGGGCGGCGTGGCTGGGTTCCTGTTTGCACGGTTTTACCGCTCTATGACACCCTCGTTAAGAGGACTGTGACTACGAGATGCTGTATGAGTACGTGCATCTAACGGCGTGGCTTGGAAACTTTGACGTGCGACCTGACCGCGATTGCGTATTCTATTTCAACGAAGTCTGGGCGCTGCATAAGGTTCGTTTTTTGCTTGACTGTTTATAGCTCATCGGGACTGCAAACGGTTTGTAGTTAATCATAGATCATAGTCTGGTAGTATCATCCCATGTTTCGCGACTAATGATTGGGCATCCAAGCTGGGCCCGGTACTTCACAGACAGACGCACTGCTTCCAGGTATGTTTCAGCCAAATACATTTATACCAACGACTTAAAATTGTTTCATGAAGGACTCTATGGTAAATTGAAGAGGGAAGTGACTTCAAAGGCAAAGATATTTTTGTCAGAAAGGTTTATTTTGGGGTTCCACTTATTCTGCAGACTTCCCCAGACCGAAGAACATGAGATCGATGTTGACGTACGGAATACTGTCGTAGAATGTTCGCTGAAACGTCTCGCGATCAAGTAACTATCGTTCAAATGAAGCTCAACTGCATGACGTATGTGTTTAATTCAGACTCCCAAAAACGCAATTGGATATAATGTTTCAACTAATCAAGTTCTATGAGGGGCGTGTGGTCATCAGTAATTTGTTGACAGTTCAAATCCTTGCAGCGGCCACGTGCTGCCTTGGTCGTATCCTTTTTCTCGCCTGTACCTTTCTCCGGTAGTAAATTAAGCCTTGACACATTCAATGACTTGCATCTTCATGTCTAAGCCATGAATCTTCTCGATCTTTAACCCAGCACGCTTAAGCAGGGCTCCCCAATCCTTTTCCGATCGTTCTTTGCCGCCAATCTGCAGCATGGAAAAGTCGGTCATGGCTCCCACTGGTGGTGGAGGATTCGAGAGCACATACTCGACGACCAAGACTTTGCTGTCGGAAGCCATGGCATCAGAGAGTTGGGAGAGAATCATGACGCTATCGTCGTCCCCGTAGTCGTGGAGACACCGGCGGATCCAGTAAATCAGCGCGTCTGCGCATGTCAGTTCTTGTTCGTAACAGAAAGGACTCTAAGAATCAGGCTCACTCGTAACCGGCTGCGCTTTGTGAAAATCGTGCACTTGGAGTTGAACTCCTTGAAGCTCAGGGTCCTTTAGCGTAGTCACTTGTTCAATGACCTCGTCTCGGTCTTGCAGTATAACGCGCTCCGAAGGAATAAATGGGTTCTCCTTCAGAATGGCTTTGATGGCGTGTCCTTTGCCGCCGCCAACATCGACGAAAATTGGCCTCTCGTGTTGCTCTGCGATCATTGCTTCAACCCAACCAAAGTCGTAGATACCCGCAAGTGGGATGAATTGCTGAACCATTTCCATGGATTTCATGGCTCTCATGAGCTGCTCAGGATTATCCTGAAGGATCTCCCAGATCTCTCTCTCGGGGCTTCCGTGGGCGAAGGCGTAGGGGGTATGTCGTCGAGTAACAGGCTCACGGCGGCCATACTGTGCGAAATATGCCGGGAGCTTCATGGCCGTTACAACGTGCTCATCAAACCTTAAAGATTATGTTAATTGACGAGGCACAACGAGGGGTTGAATGCAGTGCCTGAGACTCACAGCATGTTAAACAAGATTTCATTCGGTGCACCAAGCAGGTACGATTTAGACTTTTCAGTGTGTTCAACCTTGTCTTCATCAATTTGTCGCAAAATGCCACCAGAAATGAGGACCCAGGCGAGACGCCCTTTGTGAATATTAGCACTTATCAGAGGCCGACAGTGTCGCGATTCGGCACGGTTTATTACTTATCAACGGTTCGTCTGCTTCCACCTTCTCAGCCAGCTCGGTGTACAAGATCGTCCCTTGCTGCGGTATGGCCTCAAAGGCTTTCCACTCGAGAAAGAGCTTCAGAGCGGCTAACTCCATAACGCTGATCATTCGATCCATCCAGTCTGGGGTTGGTTCTTTGGAGGTAGTGAGAATCTGCTGTGCGATGCTGGCAGCGGCAATCTTCTTATCGGCATCGTTGGAGGATGACATGGCTAGCTCCGAGAGCTGAGCGGTCAATCCCGAAAGTGTCTTCGAGTAAGTTGCCATACTTGGTGATGTCTTGGCGTATGGGTTTCGGGGGCAATAAGACGCAGCGGGCGATAACAGATATCAGTGGAAGGCTTAGGAGGAATTTTAGAGGCGATGGTATTAAGATAATGATGAGGATGGCGATGAAACTTTAAATTTGAGAAGCAAAACGATGAACACGATCGATATAAATATGTTCAATCATCATCAAATACAACCCGGCGTCTAAGTCTTACAACCGACGCCACTACTGAATTCACCGATCGAATTAATTGCCCGACGCTGTGTGGGGCTCGGGCGACCGAATCTGACCCCGCTTTTCCGTTAACACCGCGCCGCAGCGGGGCCGAATCCTTTCGGCCTTTTGAGATGGAATCAGCTACATCTATTGATTGCACCGCGATGAAATCCGAGACGGCCGAAAGAGCCTGCTTGCCTCAGGATATCGTTTTGGGACTCTTTGTCATCACGCGTCCCAGCGCCAAACGCTGCAGGTTGATCTGATGCGCGAATCGCATTTCTCAGACGCTCGGCCGCTTTCTTAGTCATTCGGCCCGCCTTTTCCGTCGCTGCCGTAACCGGTGTAGCGAATGATGACACTCGCTTCGGCAGCTCGGAACAAAACATGGCGCCCGAGAATGCCACTGCTACGGCAACGTCTGGTAGTGTTCTCGAACAATACCCGTGTTTCTGTGCAGCAGCGCCAGGACAACGGAACGGCTGCCCTCCCGCGCAAACCAAACCGCAAAGCCGCATTTGCATATTTGCAAAACTTCTCCCTGCGTCTGTCCCGCTTCCAGCCGTCACACAGATTGCCGAAAAAGGAAACATGGTGACTGCAAAAGACGCATAGGCCATCATGTGCGGCGACCGTCCTGGCGGGTGAGTGACAGAGATCGATTAGGCCATTCCGCCTCCCTCTTGGATGTCGGCGCTCTTTTCATCATCCGGCTTGCGCTTCATCCGTGGCCGCGTAAGATAGGGCAACTGGACACATTGTTGCTATGGGCATTAAAAAAGGTCATCAGGCGGTAACAGTGGCCCCCTTGGCAAGCTAAACTTGGGATGCCGGCAGAGGCGTCGGTAGTGACCCAGTTCGATGTTTGGCGATGAACTGAGGGGCCCTGCGTTTGCCAAATCTAGGTCGCAGTTGATCAGCCGTCACGTCGTGTGGTTCGATTGGGCCACTCTTTGACTAGGACATGTCAAATTGAGATACGACCTCGCCGGATCCCGTCCTCAAACGGCCAAGACGACGCCGCGTATCCCCCAGATCGGGCAACGTCCAGGTGTCACGGAAGAAACTCCGTAGTGGGGAACTTGTCGCTCGTTTCGCGGAAATCGGGAGCTTCCTCGCAGACTCGGCGGTTTCCCCTGTACTAAGGTTAAATCTAGTGCCGTATTGGAGTAGTGCCGTGAGCCGTGAGCCGTCAATCGGTGGCTTGGCCGCTGCGTAACCCATGCGGCGATCCAGAAGGTAACCCCGTTTAAAGCGGATTTGGGGCCATTCCTTGCCAACTGATGCCCACCATGCTGAAGAAAGTTTCTCCCTTGCGTTTCCTATTTTGGCAATCCATACGTTGCGCCTCCGCTAGGTCGTGGGGGGGGGAGGGGGGGGGCAAAGGCTGGGCAGAGTACTCTTGGGCCCTGAATGTTTGGCGTGCTAGCGAATGACAGATGTCGTCGCGGCTGAGGCTCTAGTGTAAGACCCTCTGACTCGAAGTCTAGTTGAAGGGTGTGGTGCGCGGACCACGCCAAAAGTGGCAAGTTGGTGAGAAGGTGAGAGCCTCAACCCTGCAGTGTGACCCCATTGCCACAACACGTCCGTCGGGAACACCTGGAATGACGAATTTTCTTCCAGAAACGTCTCACGAGTTTGGCAACAGGCGTGCATGGATCTCCCTAAGCACCTCGAAAGGGCAGTTGCCCTCGACCTTCTGAGACGACGCACACGGCCGGGTTTCGTTTCATCTGAACCTCAGCGCTCGAAGCGCGCGCACGACTAACTGAATTTTGCCCTCCACACCATTAGGTCAACGCAGTGCAAACTCACACTCACACTCTGACATGGCGTAATTCTGGATTCGTCAAACGCACAGGAGGGGCAATGCTGTGGAAGCTACGGCTGCTCCCCTCAACTCAACCGGGCCTGCTGAACTCGAGGACTTGGCCCAATGTGGCACGCACCCCCGTGCCCTCGCCCATTACCATCTCCATCTGCCAAAACAGGGGAGATCTCTCGAACCATTCGAGACATCCGAAGAAAATGGAAGCAGGCCATCGTGCCGTTGGTATGGTGCGGGAATGATATCCACACTCTATGGACTTCCATCGTCTCAGGCGTCGGGGCTGTGCGCATCCTGGGTTGTCAAGCCGCAGGGAGGAAGTTTAGCTGCCGAGGTGAACTCACGACACAATACATTTTCGTGACACATGGGGCCAGTACGTAGCCATCCGTTCAATCCTATATTAACGCTGATAGTTCCCGCCCTTCATCGGAATATAGAAGCTCATCATCCAACAGACTTTCCTCGCACAGACTCTTCAGCGCTCATACAAATATATACTCCCTGGTTGGAGACTTGCCTTTACAAAACTATTCACTAATTCACATCAATACCGATCCCTCCGGACAATAATCAACCATCAAAATGCAGTTGACCAAGACTCTTCTCTTCACCCTCGTCGGCACCGCCTTCGCCCTCCCCACCGAGAAGCGTGACCTCGCCACCATCCAGGGCGCCGTCACCTCCGTCCAGGACTCCCTCAAGAAGCTCGACACCGCCGTCAAGGTACGCCCGATCTGATGATTCCGGGGATTGGAAGATTGGTTTCACTAACATTGCATTCTGCAGGCTGTCGGCACTGATGCTGCCTCCGCTGCCCCCATCTTGACCGCCGCCGGTGACGTCTCCACCACCATCCAGAAGGCCAACACCGACATCGGTGCCAGCGATGCTCTCCAGCTCCAGGAGGCCCTTGGTCTCCAGCAGACCGCCACTGACCTGACGACCTCTGCCACCACTGTCGTCGACGATATCATCGCCAAGAAGTCCAACTTCGACATGATCGGCGTCTCCGCCCAGGTCCTTGACCAGCTCAAGCAGCAGAAGGATGCCTCCGCCACCCTCGGCACCACCATCGTCTCCAAGGTTCCCGCCATCGGCCAGACCATCGCCCAGCAGAGCATCGAC
The DNA here is from genome assembly GCF_051148585.1 of Colletotrichum jinshuiense. NCBI lineage: Eukaryota > Fungi > Ascomycota > Sordariomycetes > Glomerellales > Glomerellaceae > Colletotrichum > Colletotrichum jinshuiense. The sequence goes on from NC_139316.1 coordinate 3,763,188, forward strand.
CAGATCACCGCCGCTCTGGACAAGGGCATCCAGGCCTACTCCGCATAAATGCATCTGCATCCATCGCGCGCCGTCCCCGCCACTCCCTTGATTGCGTCCGTCCGTCCCTCCGAGGAATAATCGACTAGCAACCAATGCGCCCGAATCTTCCAGCCGCTCCTAACAGGTGCTGGAGCGCTGGAGATCTTGGTGCTCTCCTCGGAAGTCTTGGTGGCGGAGCTGCTGGGGGGTTGGATCGTGGCCGGCGCGACGAAATGCGAATGTGGTCGATTTGACAGAAGACGCAGCAGTGGAGGACGAGATATACAGTACAGACCGGGATACTCCTAGCAGTTGTTTAGCCTGTAGCAAATCATCATTGCGGATTCCTTTCAATCATCGTCACGTTTGCATTCCCCTGTGAATATCCCTTGTTTATTGAGGCATCGTTTCATGATTCGACCTTCTAGGACAGCTATACTAAAATATCCGATATGGTGTGGTAAGGAAGTGAAACGCTATCCATGGGCGATCTTATGTTATGTAACCGCGTCTTTTGACTTTGCCCTGTGATGCCGCGGCCCCCGAATTTTACACGCCCGCTTGGTTGCCAGAACCAAGAGCTTCCATGTAAAAGGGGACTTGCAATATGTCATGACGGCGGCTGATGCCTAATGCCGCTCCCTCTGCCCCGCATGACATTATCACGACAGAACTCTCTCCGCGTTTGACCAAACTCTCTCGATGCTGCTAGCACCAAGGCTTCGTCATAGGCGATCGCCACCTCGTCCATTGCCCCCATTCCCAAAAACCCACACCCGTCATGCCATGGTAGGCGGGTTCACCACGTGCCACTGCCGATTGCCAAGCGCCAAACGTGTCGAGGCATCGCTTGGGTCCAGCCCGCGCCGGGACCAGCTCGCCCTCCCCCTTGACCCCTGCATCCCACCGCAGCATGGAGGTCCGGTGAAGCAGATACTGACAGGGCGGGGGTGGGATCTCTGGGGGCGCCCAGTCGGCCAGGGCGTAACGGGCCACCTGGAGCCCACCTGACTGGTGCGCCAATCGCATCTCGGTCGAGGCTACATGTCAGTCGATGTCCGGTCGAAGGCCAAACACGCCGGGGCCATGACAGGCTCACTCATCAGACAAGCGCAATATCCACAGGAGACCCATCAAAAAAGAGGCCCCGTTCATGATCCTCACGATCTGCAACATGGGGGTAATGAGGCGTCCTCGAGGGCTTAGCCGTTTCGCGGGTCCAACCAGGCTGGATGTGGAGACGTTTTGACAAGAAACGTATTTGGAATGCCTTAATACAACTCCGAGATGCTCGTACTTTGACGCAGAAATGAATCGCCAGCAGTTCCGCAGAGATATTTTTGACAGCGCCGGTTTTACTGGCAATGCAGGCCGGGCGAAGAGAAGGAATGGAGAAGGAGACACATCCAAGAACACCAAAAAACAACAGAGCTACCATCACGTCCATGGGGCATTGGATGGTCAAGTAGGCTGAGGGAATCAGTCTCTATTGGGTCAAATTCGTTGGTCTATGTCTACCACATCTCCAAAATCAAAGACATCGGGGCGAGTCGTTCAAGAGTTGGCAATCTCCTCGTCGGAAACAGCATGTGAACCTCCCTCACACCGGTACCCTTGAGCTTGCTTGATCCACTGATATCCCATGGGGCACCTTCCAATCCGCGCCGCCTTTTTGCGCTGCTCTTCTTCCTTCTTCCGCCGCTCTTCCTCCTCGATCAACTCCTTGACAATGGCTTCACGTGCCGCGCCGGCCGCTTCCCGCTGTGCCTTGAGCAAGGCCTGGTACTTGGCCTCTCTCTCGTCCTGGGCCTTCTTGTCGCGTTCCAGCTGTTCCCAAACCTCGTCGCTGACACCAGCATCCCGTACTGCCTTTTTTCTTCCGTTGTCAACATCTTCGACGGGGCTCTCGGGGGGCGTACAGGTCGTCTCGTCTGCCGCTGTTGCGGACTGGTGCTGTGTCTGGATGTTGTCCCGGGTTTGTATCAGCGGTGGCATCTGCATAGTCTGCGGCCCGGCCATTCCGCGTACGTGTGCGGCTTGCCTGCTGCGGGTCTCGCGCTCGTTAAACATCTTGTCGAGCTCCGTCTCAACAATCGCCTCTGTGATCGTGACGCATGTACCTCGCCGGAGCTTGACGGCCTCGTTTAAGATGGACTTGACCAGACTCTCCATGTCACGAGCGCTGGCCCAGCTGGTCTGCATGGACAGCCCACGAAGTATGCTAATGACGTCTTCCTTGAACTCTGAGGTTGGGTTCTGTAAGCAGTCCAGCACGAGGCTGTTATTCGTCTTCTCGAGCATGTGCTTCTGCTTCAGGAGGAGCTGTAGGATTAGGTCGTAGCAGTTATTTGGGCTGAGGCTGTGGAAGTCGATGACTTCGGGGAACCGGCTGGACATGCCCGGATTAATTGAAAGCAACCGGTTGATATCGTCATCGTATCCTGCCAGGATGATCACAAGGCGCCCCTTGTACTTTTCTTTGGTGACTGAGTCGACTAGCTCGTCGACTGCCTCCTTGGCAAAGCCACCGTCGGCGAGACGGTATGCCTCGTCTATGAACAAGACCCGACCGAGAGCCTTGTCGAGAAGTTGCCGTACTTTGGGACCAGTCTGCCCCACGTATTGGCCTATGAGATCGGATGCAGAGCAGTCTAAGACATCGCCATTGGCTAGGAAGCCCATGTCGTAGAAGACCTTACCCATCTTCCTCGCAGTTGAGGTCTTGCCCGTTCCCGGAGGGCCGCGGAAGAGAAAGTTGAAGGGAATGTTCTCCTTAGGGTTCATCCCAAGTTCTTTCAGAGCCCGGACATTGTTCTGGAAACCTTCAAGAGTCGCAACGATGGTTTCGCACCCAACAGTGTCCTCGAACAGCATGGCCACGTTGGTATCAGCCCGCTCCGCGCGATCAAAGTCCTCGTCAAAGTCCAGAGCTTCGAGCGTGGAGACTTGACTGGTCTGTTTCGATGTGAGACGTCGTTGGTGGCGGGATTTCGCGTCGTCCAGTAGATTGTCTACTTCCCCGGCGTTGCCGAAGTTGGGTCGATTTCGAGCACGATCCAGCATTTCCATTGCAACTCGCTTGGCCTGGTCCGTTGCTGAGAACCCCTGCTGCTGGAGTTTTTGGTCCAGGATCTTGCGCAAGTCGGCGCTATCAAAGTCTTGAAAGAGGAATGCAGACGATAGAGGGAACCGTCGGCTGAGACCGGGGTTGACATTTTGGAACATGTCCTCCATCTGGTCCTTGTAGCCTAGAAGCAGTACGCAACGATCCTCTCCGGGGACACTCTGAACTTCGGCGACGATTGTGTCAATGACAGCGGTCTTGTAAGGGTCCGAGACGCTTCCATTCGAGCCGCCACCGCCGTACAAACCGTACGCCTCGTCAATGACAAGGACCTTGCCGACCGTGGATGCGAGAATCCCTTTGGTTTGGGCTTCGGAGCCACCCAAAACAGCGCCCACGAAGTCGGCCGGCTTCTTGACGACCACTTATGTGAATTAGCATTGAACACGAGACTTGCAGTGAACACTCACCTTCTCCATTTGATAAGAGCCCAAGGCTCACAAGAATCTGGGCGTACAACTTCGCGACTGTGGTCTTTCCGGTTCCGGGTGATCCGAGGAATACCTTGTTCAAGGAGTACTCGATGATAGGTTCTTCGGCAAGCTCCCGGAGGTAGTTGGTTTGGATGCTGTCAACCAGAGCTCGGACTGAATCCTTGACCGACGGAAGTCCGGTAAGGGCTTGCAGCTTAGTCCAAGCTTTACATTTGCCCAGTGCACTCGAGGGTTCCGGTCCTATCAAGTCCTCCTTCGTGAACAAGAAGTCGTCCGGTTTCACTCCGGAGCGCCGATCTTTTTGGAGCCTGTTGGCCTGTCGGCTGGATATCTTGGCAAGCATGTTTTCGACTGCTCTCGCGTTGCCGAACCCTTCTTTTCCCCGTCCTCGACCGAGTCTACGGGTTGCGACGCGCAGGTAAAGATCGGCTTCCCACTTCATGCGACCTTTGTATTTCTTCCTCATCTGCACTTGAAGGATCCGCAGAAGCTCGCCGTCGTCATAGTCGTCAAACTTCATCTCGATCGGGAACCGACTTGGGAAGCCGGGGTTGTGCGCGAAGAAGGATTCCATCTGCTTATTATAACCAGCCAAGATAAAGACTACTCTTCCGGTAAGGTTCTCGACTTCGGCCAGGAGGAAATCAAGCACGGCCCGGCCGCCGGGACTGTTGCCAGACGAGAGCTGGTAAGCCTCATCGACGAAGACCACTCCGCCGCCGTCGTTCAGAACATCGTCTAGCAGTTGCTGGCAGCCACTGACCCCCATTGACGCAAGCTTGGAGCCAGAGGTCTCTTTGAAGCAGCTTCCAGCAATGACGCCAACTGATGTCAAAAACTTGCTGTAGATTCGCGCAACGGTTGTCTTGCCTGTAATTGATTAGCCACCGATGACTGACTATACACTACCAAGAACGAATTTACCAGTGCCCGGGTTTCCGAGAAGGGTGCAACCGAATCTCTCATTTGACAGCGAAATGTCTTGGCGGACCGCGGTATCAACCTTGGACTTGATTGAGAGAAACTCCTGCTTGACACTTTCGAGGCCAATCATACCCATCAGAGTATCCAAAGCGCTGCTGCTTGCCCCGTCTTGCTTCTTCATCTTATTCCATTCTTCTTGCGAACTGTCAGGGGCTGGTGGCACATCCGTCCGCTGCTTATCTGTCTGAGTAGTGGCATTTGGGGTTTTCTGGCGGGCTTCCGCCGCGGCTCGCATCTTCTCCGCTCGCGATCTCGTTTGCTTGAGTGTTTCGAGTTCTCCGCGAGTTTGCCCCAAGGTCTTTTCCTGGTCCTCTTTCTCCTGGGCGTACTTGAGCAAGCGTCGTTCGTGATCCAGCTCGTCCTGCATCTGTTGGAGCGCTTGGGCGTATCGCTTCTGGGCCAAATGGCGGTCGTGCTCCATTTTCAGGTCTCGCTGGATTCTTCTTCGATTGTCTTCATCTTCCTTACGGCAAGAAGGACAAACAATGTTTTTCTCGGTGCAACGGACACTGAAGCGGTGGCCTCTATCACACTTTTTCTTGATGCGGCTTTCGCACAGTACCTTGCTGTGATCCGCAATGCGGTGGCAGCGCATTTGGCACATGTGCGTGCCACAGGATAAGGGAGCGTTGCTATTAATGCCATGGTCAGCTCCGGTGCCCACAGTAGGCAGCAGTCCTGTATGCCTTTCGACTCACCAAGGTTCGTCACAGCCTCCATCGGGGCATTTATCGTCAAAGTCCTCAGGGCTAGTAAGCAACGCAGTTTTCTCGGGATGTTGTTGACAGCGGATAGCCACGCCATCATGCAGATACTCCTTCTCTTTGAGCAGGCTGAAAAAGGGCACCCAGACTTCTTTGCCTTGTAAAGATGCCATGAACGTTTCCATGTTCCCAATCATGATCAGGCATTCTCTCGCTCGAGAGCATAACACATTCAGACGCTCAGGTGCCTTCATGAACCCAATGTCACCCTTGTTGTTGCTGCGAGTTAAGGATGCGATGACGATGTCGCTCTCTTCACCTTGGTAATTGTCTGAAAATGTCAGTCCAACAGTCTGGATAGGCAGCACATTGGTCTTACCTATAGTCGACAGCTTAATCCGTCCCGACCCAGACTTCACTTTGCTCGCTGCTACGGTCATCAATCCCGCACGGATGAGCTCGAACGAGTCCAAGTCGTTCAGACATGGGTCGTTTTCTTGGCTCAACAGCTCCTTGAGTAAATGAAGCTGTCCCAAATAGGGCGTGAGAACCACGAGGTTCTCCGTTCGATATCCCTGTTGCCCCAAGTATCTAACAAGCTTAAGGACCATCTTCGCCTCGAACTGGTTCCTCTTGCTCGAGGGCACCCCATTGTCCCGTCGGTCGGTGATCTGGTCCGTCAAGTCTTCCAGGTGGCTGTGGTTGATGAAGCTGACTCTTCCTTGCAGTCCCTTGGGTTCTTTGCGTTTCTTGGTCTTCTCGTCGTCCATCAAATCAGGATATGTCATTTTTCGAACAAGATCTGAGATGTCGGGGTGCATCCGGTGTTGCTTCTGAAGCGTGACGTGATCATGCCCTTGCAGAATCAGTCGTTCGAAGAGCGAGCGGTTGAGATCGAAGCCATTCCCCTTCTCTACGCTAAGCGCGTAGTTGTTAATCTTGGGTCGCAGTTGCTTGTGGTCGCCAATCAAGATCAACTGGCTCGTTTCGCCATGTAGGGCGGTCAGGACATGAGCCTCGAGGATCTCACCGGCCTCTTCGACTAGGACAACATCTGGTTTGGCAGCCTTGATGAGTGCTTTGTATTTGGCGGCTGCAGTAGTTGTGCATCCAATGAGTCTCTTCGACTGGATGAACGCGCACTTGGATTCGTTGAATAGAGTTTCGACTTGTTTTTGAGCCTTGTCGAAGCGCTGGACTAACTCCTGCGCTTCTTCAACTCGTTCCCTTCGCAGACGTGCAACCCATGTCTGAATGCGCTCCCATCTCTGGGCTTTGGACATCTGCCAGATGTGCTTGCTATCGGCGGAGATATGATGACGAAGCTCGCCGGGATCTTTCCCTTGTGCCCATCGGTCGAGTAGATAGTCGGGTGCCATGACTTTGCCGTCCCTTCCTGCAAGCTGGAATCCTCCATCTTGTTCAGGCAGGAGAAATGCGACATAAAACGCCTGGTCATCGTCGAAGAACTCAAGAAAGTGGAGGATTTCCAATGGGCTGACGTTTTCCCGGACAAGCGCAGCGCATGCGTCCTCGATCTCCGTCCTGATTTCGCTTATATCTCTCTTTGCTCCATCAATCATCTGCCATGCGGATACGTTTCGGCGAAAACTCCCGCTTGCACGTGATTGTTTGTCGAGTGACAGCATCGAGGTTGATTCGGTCGACTTGGAGCCCAGCCGCACCATGTCACCAGATGGGATGCCGATCTTCATCAAGTCTTCGAGAAACTGGTCGAGCGCATGATTTGTGTAACTGAGCACCAGAATACGTTTGCTGGGGTCTTTCAGCAACAACTTGGTTACCAGTGCACCCACAAACGATTTTCCGGTCCCTAGAACAACGCAAATCAGTGTCGGGGTCTTTATTTCGGTTGTTTAAGGATGGGAAGGATTGCACAAGTCATAGAAGTGACAGAACAGCGTGGCAGCAAGGAGAAACACCCACTGGGCGACGTTGGATACGATTGAAATTTCACCTACCGGGAGGGCCTTGGATGAGGGCGACATGGCTCTCCAAGGCATGCAGCAGAGCTCGAATCTGAGACCCATCAAGATGGAGGCGCTTTTTGTCCAAGTTAAAGCCTCGTGATCCGCCTTCCAATATCTGCTCGAGCTCCCTTACATACGGTTGCATTAAAGGAGACTGGTGCAACGATTCGGCCAGGTCGTCTACCTCATCGGTCTCAAGGTGGAGAAGCTTTCCTCCCAAAGGCATCTCCGTGACTTCCTGCAGACATTCCAATACAGGCTGATAAGCAAAGACCGGAGTATCAACTAGGATAAACCGGAGGTTATTTGGCGATTGGAGGGCAAGTAAAGCTCTCGCAGTGGCGTCGCTGCTGGTGAACTGCAAGGCTATGACAGGTGGATGCTTCATCAACTGATCAACATCCCGAAGGAGGAACGCAAACGCGACGATGTGGTTCTCTCCGCAAAGGGCGCCAAAGGACTGGTGGCGAAGGAAGCTTCTGTTGTCGTTCAAAAAGGCCTTGCGCTTGGGTACGGGTAGGTTTCGCAGAAACTGCAATCCATCGCGACAAGCGACAAGCACGGCACAGAAACGGCCTCTTTTCTCGTCTCCAGTGTCGATTCCGATCGGCAATAGGCCGGCAAGTATCTGAGCTTTCTTGTTGCTCCTCTTTCTGCCAGTGGCTACCTTCAGGTCTTCTCGGAGTTCCCCAAGCATGTCTTCGCGGAGAAGACGAAACTGGTTGTCGAGATGTACTCGCGGTCGTTTCGAGTGATCGACAGCAGCAACTTCTGCCGCCCGCTGGTAGAATGGCAGGGCGCTCGAGTAAAACTCGTCGCTGGTGGGAAAGATGGAAATATCCCGGAAGTCGGCGAAGTCGTTGTCATGACGGCCACCAGCCGCTTCACTGTCCTGCTTGGGCGAGGCAGAGGACCTGAGCGCAATGACTTTCTTGATTCGATAAGTGAGCTCTCGGGTCCGATGGTCTTGAGCTTCCTGGAATGGCTTCTGCAGCAAAGCAGCGGATATGTCGTCGACAATGCTGTTGAGTTCGTTCCCCGGAAAGCTTACAAGCTCAAAGCAAAGCCATGCGAACACGTGGAGTTCGTCATCGTTGAAACGAGATTCCCCAAAGGCTTGAAGAAGGCTGCCCCAGAGAGTAGGTGGCTGGACAATGATGAGGAGGATTCGATGAAGAAGCTGGCCGTTGTACACCATCTTCACTCCGGGATCACTCAAGTAGTCAATGAACGGAATGACGTGCGTACGGGCGAATGAGAATGATGAGTCAATTCGGATGCTCTGTTGAATGGCATTCCGCGCTACATCGCTCGCCGTGATGATCTCCAAACACGCAGGCGGCGAGGGGCTGGTTCGGACCGCTTCGAGGAACAGCCGGGCGTCGTTAGCCGTCGCGATTGCTCTACCGCCTTTGGTAACTTCTCCGAAGACCTTCCGCAGGCGAGCGGCACGGGCCGCTTCCGAATTGGTGTGTGCCATGACTGCCGGCGACAAGACGTGCAAATGACAAGGCCGGTGTTCGCTAAACCGCAGTTCTTTAAGGCCAGAGGGCTGACGCCTATATCAATTGCGCAGCAAGAGAGGGTGATCAAGTGCAGACAATGACAATGATTTTGGCTGGTTCGCGTGATCTTCCAGCCTGGCTGGTCGACTGAAATACAGAGAACGGACAATCAGTTGATGGGGCTTTAATGACACCGACAGACTGCAGCCTTCTCGGGGGAGCGGTGACTACTTATCACATGTCTCGCCTCGTTTCCTGCCAGGCAAGCAGGCTAGGTTAGGCTTTGGCGCCCAACAGCTTTGTTGGGGGCAGTGAAATGAAATCAAAGTAGAAATACCACCAACAGAAAGCCGTCGAATGTTGGTCTCGGCCGTCGTTGGTCGCGCGGCAAGAGGCGTGGTCGGCCTCCAGCATGAAGGCTGCATAAAGCCGCAGCAAAGGCCTCTAACTGGGTCGACTCCTGCAAGGCCAAACGGCCGCTGGGCATACTTCAAAAAGGCCGGTTAACGCGCAGTCATTTTGGTTTTCCCGTCCGACTCATCCAACTCGAACCCAACATCCCAAGACATGGACAGACTACAGAGACGTGGAAACTTTCGAGGGGATTTCGGCCGGCGTCGGCCCGAACCCAGAATGCCGTTGCCGTCGCTATCGCCATCGCCGCCGTTGGGAGCTTTGGTAGAGACGGTCAACATCGCGGACCTGTCAAAGCCAGCCATTGCATTTGAATCCTCTGCTCGGGTGAGCGGCTGCATGCCTATAGCATCGTACAATTGGCTAGATAGAACGGCATCATCGATCTTGGTCCCAGGTATGTGACACCGTAGCGCTGAGTAGCATTTTTTCTGATTGCACCAGGTGCCCCGGCCAAATGGACACCGCTTTCACACCCTAGAAGACTATCAGAGGATAGCGGTGTCTACTATCGTGACAAGAATGCCGCCCGATACCCGGCTCATCCGATGGAACCAGCCGCCCAGGCTGTTCTGACGATGCATCCGGAGCCTCTCGAGAGACCGGTTGATCTCGTTGCATGTGGTGGTACAATTGGGAGTCTGCTCCGTTTCATTCGGGGCGATGAGCGACCTTTCCGAATGCTCGTGGAGGTGGTCGGTGGCGCTGTCCACTTGATTCGCAGGGAAAACTCGCCCAAAGAGATCATCCCAGACGTCAGGGGCTATGGCCACACGTTTCCAGACGCTTACACGACGTGGGATGCTGATGTCCGCGGCTCGGCATCCCATCAACGGATCCTCCAATATGACTTTGGTGGTCTTGGCTGCATTGTCCGGCACGAAGGCGACGGCTACCTCAAGGATAAACTCGGGAGATCGTTGAAAACATCACGTCCCGCATGTGTCGAGAAGAGCACTGTCGAGGGGCTCATTGCTGGCATGGATGCCAATAGGATGAACACAAGAACTCCTGGCGAATCGTCTCGACTGCGATTGCAGTCTGGGGGCTTCGAGGTTCCCCAGTCAGCCATATTCGACCTCAAGACCCGGTCAATGTTTCGCAAAGGAAAAGACTTCCTGGGCGAGGAACTCTCTCGCCTCTGGGTGTCACAGATCCCCAACTTCGTCCTTGCATACCACGAACGTGGCACCTTCACCGAAATTGAGGTCATGGATGTGGCTGAGAGGGTCAAGGCCTGGGAGAAGTCAATGAACAAAGAGCTCTCTCAGCTGGCAGCGCTCCTGCACCGCATCGTCCGGCTTGCTCGGGCGAGTCCAGATGGCAGGCTCGAGATCAGCAGGCAATTGGTCAACAAGCTGGACATCCGAGCCCAATCTCCCGGGTTGTCGCCAGCGTTCTCAGTTGAGGTGAAGAAGAAATGGGAGAGCTGGCTGACTGCCAACGCCAAGAGTGATGGGGGTAAGGGCGAAGAGGACATGATTGTATGGAGCGATGGGGAAGGCGACTATACTGCCTGCTCGGAGAAGTGCTCGTACTGCGGGCGATGCACGTACTGACGTTTCAGCGGCGCCGAAACAACCAAGGAGCGCGACGCGACAGTGATTTTGGAATGTTGGATTCTTCCTCGTGTTTATGGCTACAAGATTGTTCAATGCTTGGGTTGGTTATCGCGGATAGTGGTATCATGCAATTGGGGGTTAGCTATATGTCTTTAGTTAGTACCAGTGCTTTCGAATCTGTTTACCAAACCCCAGTGAGTAAAGCCAAGTCCCGCCCTGATGCAATATGAGGATATTTGGCGTGCCTCACGGATACCACAGGAGCTCCGCCAGCTGCCCGGTTAATCATGTTGCACAAATGATGCATATTTGACTTGGTGGTCCTAAGGTATTCGCGGAAGTTCCGGACTGCTTGAAGTACAAGATGGCACATAGTGAATGCATGAAGCGGCGATGTCTTGTGGATGAGCACACTCTCGACGCGCCAGGGCATGACGGCACCCATAAAAACATGATCACGTGATGGTCTGGTGGGGACGGGTATGTGCGGCTTGGCCCGGTGAACCCGTTTCGGTGAACGCAGTCGCTCACCGAGCCCATCATCAACTGCCCCGTCATGTAGCAGCAACATCCCCCAAGAGCTCTGCAGGTATAACTACAAGTATTGTTATGTAGAGTATCAATTCTTGGCAGTCTTTTCTGTCTCGCGATGCTTCTGTTAAGGTATTCTATGTCAAAGTCGGATCTAACAATGCCGTGTTCAGGTGTGTGACAAACCGCGCTTAGCGAGGCATGAGCACCATCGCCGAGAGCCCCTACAAACTGTTTTGCCTCATTATATGAACATTTTCTAGTATTTCCTGGACATACACAATGTTTGCCTTGTTGTAGTGATGGGAGATTCCGGTAGTGAGGGGTACGTCACCGGCCGTGCATCGGGCCGTCGATGGCGAGGAATCTAACATTGAGTGCAACTTTATATCGCACCACACTCCGTCGAAACGCAGGCCAAAGAATTAATTTGTGATTCGGGTAGTATTATCTGGTCTTGGTACATGATTTCCGACTTAGTTGATGTGTTTTTTGTGTTTGTGGACCGTCATGCTATTTTTTCACTTATTATTAACCCATTTATAAAACCAAACTTAATACGACATGCCAACAAGTCACTCTATTCACCAATGCCTGGGGGGATTCGGCAATGAGTCGCCGGCCTTTTCAATGACTAGGCACCAGAATTTACACATTGTTGATAGTTTCTAGAGCATCCATTCTGTTGGAGCTGGCATGGTGCCAGCTCCAACCCGGTCACCACGATGGCGCTGTTGGTGGTGCGGCGGTTGATACACTTTGCTACGCGATTCAGCGAAACTCACTTGATCTCCCGCAGCAACACCGGTACCCCCGCGAATAATACGAGAATACGAGCAAGCATTCCAATACTACTGGCCTCATATAGCGGTCGGCGGCCTGCGAGGCTGAGCAGTCTCAGCCGGCGGCAACGGGGGGACGGGGGGTGGCGGCGGGCGGACGGACGCCCAACTTTGGCCTCCAACACCAACGTCGCCCATCACCAACATAAAGTGGGGCCTTGTTTTTTTCTCGCTCCTACTCTCTTCCAACCCTTTTGATATACGCCTCGCACTCTGCCTAATAGACCGGGATTGCCGAGGGAAAAGGGAAAAAAAAAGGAAGAACTGGACGACGAAAAGGGCAGGCAGGGCCCGGTGATGTCTGCCTTCCTCGCGGCAAGGGAAGCAAACGGCGGCCGAAAAGCGCGGCCGTCATCCAAGACAAACACCTGCAGGAGGACGGGGGACCTTGTGCTCATCCACCTCGACTCACAACCTCGTCACGTCACGTCGCCTTCTGCTCCCCATCGTCGTCGTCGTTGTTGGCCTCCTGCGTTCCCATCTACGCCTGCGGGAAAAGTCATTCCATACCCAACTACTTCCTTCTTTTTAGACTCGTCCTCGTTGCCATAAAATCCCCGCCCGGCACCGGGCATCATCTCACACCTCAAATCCCACGCGCGTGCGCATCTCACTCACTCACTCGGCGCTCACCGAAATTTATCCATCATTCACCGGGCGACGAAAACCCTCGTGTATAAAGTTTCCTTCTCTCTAATCTGATATAGTCACCATCGCATCCTATCCCTTTGAGCGCGATCCTCCGTACCTTCCCAAAACAGACGTCATGGCCTACCTCCAGCCCCAGAACCCGTACGGGACCCCCTCGGCGGCTATCGAGCCCACCCAAGCCTACGTCCAGCAGCTCCGCTCCATGACGCACCGCAGAGACGTCCTCGCCAAGAACGGCTTCGTCGTCAACTCGCTCTCCGACGCGGACATTGACGATAAGAAGCGATGCCGCAGGTGCAACGCCCGCTGTGAGTCTCCGTTCTCCAAATACCGCTCCCTTCCGCCACCCCATTCAGAATTCGCTGACACACCGCGGCAGGCTCCAACACGAGGAACAGGTTCAAGTCCGACGGAAAGGATGGCCAGAAGGGAACCAGGAAGCCCTTTCTCAAATCCGCGCCATCGTCTCAGCCCAGGGCCAAGCCAAACTCCGCGCTCGCCCTCAACTCCGACGGCATCGTCAGCAAAGACAACGACCAAGAAGGCAAAAAGCCCTCCAAGCCGGTCCTGAAATGCCAATACCACACCGGCCGCGTCGCCCGCATGGTAACTTGAACACCCCCCTTCCTTCTCCCTCATCCCCTTCATCGAGACACACGAAAGCCATGACTAACATCGCCGCCAGTACTGGAGCTGCTGCCGCGCCTTCGTCTCCGCCCCGGGCTGCACCTACGCCCCGGACCACCTCACCAGGGCCTACACCCCCGGCGACCTCGCCGCCCGCCACCAGTACCACCGGACCCCCGCCCACGCCCTTCTTGACCTCTCCTCGACCGCCGCGGCCTCCCCCCCGGCCCGGCACCCGCGCCGCGCCGTCGCCATCGACTGCGAGATGGGCACCGCCTACGACGGCGAGTCGGAGCTCATCCGCCTCACCCTCGTCGACTACTTCACCGCCGAGATCCTCCTCGACAGCCTCGTCTGCCCCGACGTCCCCATGCAGCACTACAACACGCGCTACTCGGGCGTCTCCCGCCAGGACATGGACGAGGCCCGGTCCAAGGGCAAGTGCATCGCCGGCGGGCTCGCCGCCGCCCGCGCCGAGGTCTGGCGCTGGGTCGGCCCCGAGACCGTCGTCGTCGGCCACGCCGTCCACAACGACCTCGCGTCCCTGCGCTGGATTCACCCCCTGGTCGTCGACTCCTTGATTCTCGCGACCGCGGCCCGGGCCGAGAGGGAGAAGAGGGAGGAGGAGGAGGCGGAGGAGGAGGAGAGGAGGAAGAAGGCTGCTGCCGCCGCCGCCGTCGCCGTCGCCCTTCAGGAAGGCGACCTCATCTCCTTTGACGAGCTTCGGGTCTCGACCCCCGCAGACGACGAGAAAAACGCCGGCGGCGACACGGCGGAAACGGAAAGGGGGAAGCGCAAGTCGGGCGGCCTGTCCCTAAAGGCCCTGGCGGCCGAGTTGCTCGGCCGCTCCATCCAGAAGGGCAAGATGGGCCACGACAGCCTGGAGGACGCGCTCGCGGCCAGGGACTTGGTTCACTGGTACGTCGCGCAGAAGTGTACGGAGTTGCAAGCGCAGACTCAGGGGCAGGGGCAGGTGGACATTGCGGGTTTCTGGTGACGAGGAGGCTCCGCAGAATGACGGGTGTCCATGCGAGGTGGTGGGGGGCGGCACCAACTTGGGTGGTGCAGAAGCCTTCACGACACAGCGGACCGATGAGAAATGATGGAATGATCAGAATAGATAATTTAATGCCTCCCTGGGCGAGGCCTACGAGTTCATGGGCTTTCGCCCCGACTTCCTTTTCACCCCGCAGTGCCCTCTCTATAACGGGCACCGTCTCATGGTCTCGCCTCAAACATGTTTTGTTCCTCGTCAATGCTTAATTTAATAACCGTTGCCCTGACGGGCCGTGAACCCTTCCTGCATGTCCCCGCTGCTACCAAAACTCAATCAATGTGAAGAATTGAAAAGTAAAAGAAAAAAAAAAGGAAAAAAAGACCGTCCTCTCCCCCAAAGTCTACCGCCGCACAACAGTCGAATGAGAAAGGCCGAATGGCCAGTACCGTGTAAAGAACCTAATGAACCAAACGGTAGCCTGGGACGGAGGAAACCAATCACAGCCGTCAACGCCTCGGAGGAATGTTTGTGTAGCAACTAGTCTCTCCCCGATAAGAAGCGATGTCAATAGGGCTACATGGACCAAAAAAAGCCCAACAACCAAGGCAAAAGAGCAATCGACACTTTGCCTGTACCAATCCACTATGTTCCGGTGTTTCCCGCGCGCTCCTGGGTATATTGTCGTTGCGTATCTCATGCCAGTGTATCATAATCCCCTACTACTCCCCGAATCGGGTTGCATCCCATCAAAACCTCGATCACCTATAGGTTACATCTGTTGCCCAGTCGGCGTGGAAGGCTCCGGTGTGTCGGGGTCGAGAGGCCCCAACATCGATGCCTCCATGGAGATGACACTTGCTGGCCGATCGCGGTGGAACTCGGGACTCAGCATCGAGGCTTCCATGGATGCGGTGCTGGCACCCAGTGGTGTCGGTCTCCTGTTTGTGTATGCGGTGAAGCCGAGGTTCGTTCCTTGCGGCGAAAGCGTATTCGCTGTCGATGTGCTAGGTCCCGCACTCGTTGGAGAGTAGTGGCTGGACACGACCAAGGGCGATGGGTGGTTTGGCGTGCGCGTAATGGTTGGCGATCGGGTCGATTGCGGGAAGCTTGGACTTGAAGGGCTGAACAACAGAGGAGCCTGTCCCAGGGGTTGCGCAAACATGGGTACGGCGCCGGTCGGGGGCACATGGGTTGGCGGCGGCGGAGGAACTCCGTTTTGGGCGTTGCCGTTGACAAGGTTTTGTGCCAACAGGGGCTGTCCATCCACTGCCATCTCGCTGCCGTCGAGGCCCTCGAAATCGTCATCCTCGAGCGCATCCGCGTCGTCCGCTTCAGCATCGCCGTTTGCCTGCCCGGCATTGCCAGCCGTCGCGGCCCGAGGATCGACAGGCTGGCGTGAACCATAGCCCGCGATGCCGCTAGAACGAGGGGCGGACGAGTCACGCAAGCCTTCGTATTCGGGGGAAGAGTTTAGGTAGTCGCGGAGTCGCGAAACGCCGATGCCGGAGAAGACGCAAAACACTCCACGCTGGTGATCCGTGAATTCTGCATCATGGTTAGTTTTCCTTGTGGCCAAAGCGATGTCGTGGGCCTCAACATACCGGGAGGAGGAGGCCGGCAGAACTCGGCAAACTCTTCCCTGAGGAAAGCAGTCACTCCTGTCAAGCTGAGATGAGTAAGTCGTGGGCAGTAGTTCAGCAACTTGATGATGCTCTATTTTGGGTTAGCAGGGGGCCGGACGTTTCTTCGCGGAGGGCAAACATGCCTTAAGTGTCAAGTTGGTGCAGTAACTTAGATGGACTCTCTCGAGACTGGAGGAGTAGTACTCGTCGATGTTGCCGTTTGCGTCCCGGCGGGCGCGAGGGCGGTGGTTGGCGCGCGCAAGAGCAAACACGGACTCGTCGGTAATGCTGCTGCACTTGACAAGGCCGATTCTCTTGAGCTTGGGGAGCTGGGCCAGCTTCGTGACGGAGTCATCCGTGAGGAGTGTGCAGCAGCCAAGATCAATGTACCGTATGCGATTGCATTCCTTGACGAGCCGCTTCACGGCATCATCGGTGATGTGGCCGCAGTGACCCAGATGCAAGTAATGCAAGTTCTTACCGAGCTTCGAAATGGCATTAACAGCGACATCGGTGATGTTGCGACACTTGGCAAGCACAAGGTTGCGAAGACGCGGCGCAGCATCGATAATCTTCTGTACAGCCTGGTCGGTCAGCCTGGCGCATGAGGTCAGGTCCAGAATGCGGAGGTGATCGTATGTCCTGCCGACGGGCAGGGTCAAGAAGGCGCTGTCGTCGATCAGCTCGCAGCCTGCCAGCCGGAGCTCGCGGAGCGACTGGCCCTTTGCAATGAGGGCGGTGATGGGCTCGTTTCCAATCTGGGCACACTGGTGCAGGTCAATCTCGAGTATGTTCGGGCAGTTCTCGGCGAAGGATAGGATTGCGTTGTCTTGCAGTTGAGCACACTCGTTGAGTTTGAGCTGGAGAAATGTCAGCGAGGTCCAAAACGCGATGCGGGGGTGCGTCATGAATCAGTCACAAACGCAAACCGCCCAGGCTGCGCCCGAGGGGGGAGGGAGCAGAGAACGAACGACGCCAGGATAGGCCAAGGCGAACCAAATCATCTACGTACCCTCTTGATGAACCGACAGTTCTCGGCAAGCTTGATCATGCTGTCGTTGGTGATCAGGCGGCAGCCAGATATGTTCAGACCCTGTAGCCTCTTGCAGTGCTCGGCGATGGTCCTGATGGACACGTCCGAGATGTGCTCGTCGCCCGAAATATCGAGGGCAAGAAGCGAGGAGCTGTTTTCCACGAGGGCCGTCAGGCCCTGGTCGGTGAGGTTCCGGCAGTTCGTCAGTGTGAGGCGCTCGACGCGCGTGCACACGGACAGCGGGATGACGCTGCCATCGTTGATTCTATCAGCGAGGGGTGTGGCGGCAAGGTTGAGGCGCTTGATGAAGGCGCGGTAGGCGAAGAAGGGGTTCTCGAGCTGTAATGTTTGGCAGATGGACGAGTGGTTCTTCCAGTTTGTGCAGGCGGGACGATGCCACAGCAGGTCGACCGAGTTCTTTGCCCATCGCTTGCACGTCAGCATGCAGTGGAAGAGGTCGGACGAGTTGTTGAGCTTGGCGAAGATGGAGATCAGGATCTCGCTGGGCAGCCGGTTGACGGCGGGCTGGCACGGGTCGTCGTTGACCTGCATGTCCTCTATGTTGGGGACGCCGAGGGACGACTGCGAGTCGTTGCCGGCGATGAAGAAGTCTGACTCCTCGTTGTCGGCAGGGAGGGGGGAGTTTGTGGACGACGAGGAGCGGGAGTCTGGTGTGACTGACTGAGCAGCCATGATTTCTATTGAGGGGGCGGCGGGCCTCATGGTGAAGGACGGCGGCGGCGAAGCGAGCGAACAAACGGGTCGGCCGATCGAGGGATTCGCGGATTTTTCGGTCAAGGGGGCAAGGGGGAATCGAGACCCCAGTAGGAGAATGGGCGTTGCAGACGGCAGAGCGATGACAAGCCGAGGGATGCTGTTTGTCGTGGAGTCGTCGGGTTTGGGTTCAGGTTCGACGAGGTGAATGGCGGGGATTTGTCACCAGAACGAGGGTTTGAAAGGCGGACCAGTCCCACGAGGCCGACGGGACGCTGGACGCTGACGCCTGACCCACGGAAAATGGGAATGGAGAGGCTCCGACAGTGGTGGAGGATGGCCCGGCGGACGGTACCTAGAGTCGACCACGCTACTACTTGCCCTAGCAGCAACGGGGGGGCCGTAAGTGCAGTACCCGTGCAGTGCTCTGCTGTGTTGTGGTGCGCGCAGGGCAGGGCGGGAAGTGCTTGTGTGACGGACGGAGCACCAAGGTAACGGAGTGACGAGGCGAGGCGAGAAAGACCTAACAACAACAAAAAAGAAGGACGCCAGGGAGACGGAACTGTCGTCGGGGGAGGCGAGCAAATTGTATTGTGAAGGACGAAGCCGGTCTAAAGTTGGATGAGGGGGAGGGGGAAGGGAGAGTTCGCGTCGCGAGGACAGGGTCGTCAGGCGTGGTCTTGAGGAGAGTGGAAGCGGTGATTCAGATTTGCAGCAAGCACTGTCTCTCTCTGGCGCAGCAGCAGCGTGCAGAAGCAGTGCAGTGACCAAGGGTGAGTGGATGACGACGGGGTGGGAGACCAACAAGGCAAGGCCAGAGGCAGTTGGGGGCTTGGGTCTTGGGGCTTGGTGGAGGTGAGTCGGTCAGTGGGCGTAGCCGTGCTGATGGTGGTGGAGGAGGCGGTAGTGGAGAGGGAAGGGGGGAGGTGACACGCTGGGCTGCGCTGGACTGGAACTGGAACTGGAGCTGGAACTCTAGAAACTCTCTGGAACCGGGACCGGCCAGGACAAGGGCTGGGGGAGGCTCTCACGAAGGCGGAGGACGGTGCTCTGGTCTGGTCTGCTCTCTGCCGTGCTGTCGACTGGAGTTTCCTGTTCGTTGTGCGTGTTTGTGTTGGCGTTTGGTGGAGGAGGAGGAGGCTGATTGACGACCGGGGGGGTGGCTGCTGGGGGGCGCTGGGCTCTTTCTCTTTCTGTATGTCAGTTCCATGTACATGTACTTGTGGGCGTCATGGGAAGGTAGCTGAGAACTGGAATTTCGATGGTAAGGCTGCAGCCAGAAGCACGGGCGACGGGCGAGCCGACGATGGTGGTCACCACAGCTACAGACGTCGTGGCCTTCGCTTCCTTCTCTTCACCCGTTCTTCAGGGGATGATGATTTGATTACAGAGTCCGAGCAGAGAATGTGGAATGAAGAATGGACATGGAGCAGAACAGAACAAAAGTGAAGGCAATGCTGGAAAGGTGTATCCGTATCCACCGCCGTACGAGTAAGCGGCCCGCGGCGCGACGAGGAAGGAGGCAGGGGAGACGGAAGGGAAAGGAAGGGAAGGAAGGGCAAGGGAAGGGACGGGATGGGACAAAGAACCGGGGAAGAATGCAACAGGCGGGAGGACTGAGACAGGCAGGAACGGGTGTACAGGGTACCTTGCTCCCTTGGATGTACACCAGGTACTTGGGGGAGGCACGGTACGTACCTTGCACCTCATGAGCACCTGCAGTGGCAGGCAGGCAGGCAGGCAGGCGGGCACTACATAATGCTGTGTAAGTAAATCAGGTAGGCACGCATGTATACACGCAGGTAGGCACTATGTAGGGTAGTCTGTCAAAGCAGGCAGGAGGACGGGGCAAACAAAGCAAGGTGATGCGAAGCGAGACGAGGCAAGGCAAGGCAAGGCGAGGCGAGGCGAGGTTCATCCACAACTCTTTTATTTTTATTGTTACTCACGTATTCTCACCTGTGTTCTTTTTTTATTTTTACCTCATTTTCTGTCACATCACAACCCATAATCCCCGATCCGAGAGGTCTTCATGCTCCCTACCCAAGTATTAGAGGAAGACGGGGAAGAGACTGGACTGGGCTGGACTGGGCTGGCCTGCAACGCAGCATGAGAGCTGGA
This sequence comes from Colletotrichum jinshuiense, assembly GCF_051148585.1. Taxonomy (NCBI): domain Eukaryota; kingdom Fungi; phylum Ascomycota; class Sordariomycetes; order Glomerellales; family Glomerellaceae; genus Colletotrichum; species Colletotrichum jinshuiense. The sequence continues at coordinate 3,783,065 of NC_139316.1, forward strand.
GCCAGCCGACGGTGACTGGCTGCATTTACATAATTACACAGTACCTGGTACGAGGAGACGAGACGATGGCCCCGACACGCCCAGCGCGGGGCATATTTCAGCCTTGTTGAGATGTGATGCGTAGCGTAGCGTTACGTTTATGCGCCCAAAAGTCTGAAGTCGCTCGTGGAAAGAGGGGGCAGGAGCAGCAGCAGCAGTAGCAGCAGCAGGGCAGGAAGCAAGCAAGAAGCAGATGATGATGAATGAGGGCATTGCATGCGATTGAGTCACTTGCACTTGGTAGCGGATCTGCATCTTATTCAGCGGGGAATGTTGGCCAGAGCCGCCGGAAAGCGATTGCTTTGCTCTGCTGCGCAGGGGAGCACATGTACCTCGACGCACTGTAGCCGGCAAGCAGAGCGGTACGGGTACTTACCGCCTCAACCCTCCCCCCTCCACCCTCGCTTATCACCCCCCCCCCCCCCCCCCCCCGGATAAAGGAGACAACGTCACTTCGAGGCAAGTAGCGTGTGCATGTACTGGCTACCACTCATTTTCCACACACCCCCCGATTATATCATTCCAAGCCAACAACCCCGCCAAAATTCCACGGCGGACCAAATGCTCGACAGAAGAGAGACAATGACAATGACAGAGAACAAGCGAATGGGCCTTTGAGGGGGCCACGGGAGCCCGTACCTGACGCCACCGGGAAAGGAAAGGGTCAACAGCAGCCTCTGGCATGTACTCTAACTACCGCCGGATTCTTTGTTCACCAGAGAAAAGTTCCCACAGACCCGACTGCTACAATGCTCACTACCCATGATGCCTGCAATCTTGAATTACCGCATTCCTTGACCCTCTCCTTCCCTGCTGCCCGGACGAGATGCCGACTTGTTGACAACGCTGGCTGGCTGACCCAACTGACTGACTGATTGACTGATGACTGAGGGCATAATGACGCCAAACACATCCCAAGTTAACCACGAGCAGAACAGGAAAAAATAAAAATAAAATAAAGACCAAAGTAAAAATAAAACAAAAAGCGTTAATCATCGACCATGACTTCTGCGGCGCCCAAGCAGGGGTAGCCCGACAAGCTCGACACCCTCTCGCAGTCCTCTCCTGCCGGCATGCGGCCAAGCCAACCTTGTTTACCTGACAAGCAGCGAGAGGCAGGGCGGGGGACCATCTCATCGTCGACGACCGACATGGACCAAGAGAAGCCAGAGCTTCCTTCTCTTCCTTTCGCTCTTCGCCTCTTCGGAGACCAGACTTGCCCTTGATACCCGTCCTCCACCCACCGCTTGGACGCCGGCCTGTATGTTCGACTGCTTCAGGGCGGCCACTCTCGCACTCCTCACTCATTTCATTTCAATTTTGCATCTCTGGCACAGACGCACACGCTCTCTCGCCCCCGTCCACCCCATCCACACCCCCATCTGCTTCCATTGTCAAAAGACTGCTCCCCCAGCGATCTCAAACCCTTCCTGCTTTGCAAAGACGGGATGTCAGGGCCTCGGATGCTGCTGCTGGGCTATATGCCATGATGCAGTCTCCGCTCTCAAGTCCAGGCCTAGATACTTGACACCCTCCAACCGCTGCCAAGAAGCCTTTGTTTCGCGATGGCCCCCGTTCCCCCAATCTCTTCCTCTTCGGACCGCATCTCGGCCTATTTTTTTCTCTCTCTGTTTTTTTTCTTGATGCTTTGTTGCGGCGCGGTGGGTTGCTGGAGCTTGCGAGAGAGAAACGGCCTGCCCTGCACCTGATACCCGTTTCATTCTTGCCATCCGGGCCTGGCTGCCCATCGTCGTCCTGGATCATCCATGTTCTCGTCTCGTGCGCACCTCAATGGCATACCAGACACGCGACGGCATTGTAGCGCAAGACCACTTGTTCATTCATTCGACTGGCGGCAAGTCCCGCACGCCAGAGGGGGCCAACGTCGGATGTCGGGGGTTATGGGACACCGGGTTCGCGTCTTCGGCGTGCGTGCCTGCCTTCAACCTCGCTCGCTGTGGGAGGGTTTCGTCCGTGGTGTCGATGTCGATGTCGAGCACTGAACGAACGCCAAGCCGGCTTAGACGGGCTTTGCAGGCTTTGGGCATCGCACATGGGAAAAGTGGACGCACTGCGCAGCGACGACGAGGGTTCACTTTGCCAAACCAGCCCGTCAGCCAGCCGCCTTTCCAGCTGGGCGGGTTTGCTGCGTTGCGCTGCGCTACGTAGGTGGTTGGCCAATGGAACCGTGCCCTCCCGGGCTTCCGAACCCTCCCCAAATCGCCAAAAACGCCATAGATGCGGTAGAGACGACGCGTCGGGTTCAGGAAAGAAGAAACCTTCAGTGAGTCAAGAATAGACGTGTGTACCGTCTGCGTGAGCAGGGTGAGGCATCGAGGCGACGATCAACTGCCGCTGCCGCAGTCTCACCTCATCCGTCATTGAAACGGGGGCATCGACATCTAGTCCTGGATTGGTCGACACTGAACTCGGTCATATCTCAGAGCATCTGTCGCTGTCGTTCACAAAAAAAGCCAAAAAGCAAGCCACGGTTCGTGAGACTACGTAGTTCCCCATACCGAACGCGCAATTGTCTCTCTGCCGGGGTCCATCCATCTGCCAGATGACTGGGGTGACGGCCGATGTCTGCATGCAAGACGCACGCTACAGTGACTGCTGCTTGAGGGGTGGTGATGTGTGAGCGGTGGCTGCGTGGCTCAGCGTGATACCGTCACGATCCCTGGACGCCATCACGCGTGGGCGCTTAGACGGCCACAGACTGGCCACTCAGCAGTGCCCCTCCCACCTCGCAGATCACGGGCAATGCCACCACGCTCCTGCGGGCTGGATCCCATAGTCTCTGGCTAATTGATAGCCTGTGCCCGTTCAAAAAACACTGGAGACGAATCCTGCCCGCCAAGGTCTGTCAGCCGTAAGAAGCTTGGAGTAACAGACAGCTCCCCCCTCACAGACTACCGTCAACGTCAACCTATCTACGTAGTGTAGATAGCTGCAAGGTGGGGGATGAGGGATCAGCAAAAGTGTGTCGAGCTAGCATCCTGTCCATTCGATCCGAGATCGGGCTGTTTCCTTCCGGGCCGCTTTGCACAGACCCCGAGCATGAAGAAGAAGGAGAAGAAAAGAAAAGGGAAAAAAAGGGAACAAGATGGATTCAAACATTGGGCCGGTCCAGTCCCCCCCCTCGTGACCTGCAGCAAGCCAGCTTTCGATCTTTGCATTGTCGCAGGAGACTGTTGCAGTTGGAGCTCTCCCTCCCCTTCTCCAGACTCTCTCGCTCCAGGGACCTTGGAGGTCTGAGGCCAAGGCTAGTCGATGCATTGCACGGGGCCAAATGCGGAGTGCCCGCTACGTACTGCGCCGTTCAGTGCCTGAATATGCAGCGGAGGTTTCCGTGCCACGTGACGCACGAAACGTCATTCCGAAGTCCCGGCAGGCCCGACCCACCCCATGCCCCGGACCACTCAGTGCACTACACTGCCTACTCGTTGACGTGCTTCCAGTCAAGGAGCTCCAATTGCAGCTTTCCCGCACCACCAATCGTCTGCACGCCGATTACGAGCCTCACGATCAGACTCCCTCGCAGCTGACCAGTCTGTGCAGTGTAGTCTCGACGACCCCAAATACCCTGCTACATGACCCGGGCCATGAATCGTCGTACCCGACCGGCACCGAGTTCCAATTAGCAAACCCGTCCTCCCCCCCACCCTGCCCGAACATCCCGCGCGCCGTCTGAAGAATCTCGATCCAACAATCAGCCCACACTCTCCCCGTCTCTCCTCTGCGCGAGCCAAAACACCACCACCCACCATCAACCACGGCGACTCCACGCCCTCTGCCCCCAATGTTCCGCCCGCGCACCCTCCGGGCCCTGCTCAGGGGTCTGCCGCCCGTCCGAACCTCTCGACGCACCATCTTCTCTCGCCAGCGCACCTCCTCGTCCCACCCCGTCGAGCGGTTCAACATCAACGAGCTCAGCCAGGCGCGCTCCAGCTACGACCGCGACCGCACTTATTTCCTCGCCGCCGGCGCCCTCGCGGGCATCGTCTCCATCATCTACACGGCCAACAAGCTGCGCAAGGCCCTCGCCGCCGAGAAGAAGCGCAAGGCCGCCGAGGGTGGCAGCAGCAGCACCAACAGTAGCGAGAACCACCGCTCCGGCTTCCAGCTCGACTCGGCGGTGCCGACCGAAACCTTCACGACCGAGGGCGGCAGCAAGCGCAAGGTCGTCATCCACGACGACGAGGGCCGCGAGCTCGTGCCCACGGGCAACTCGACCGTGCCCACCTTCCCCCGGACCATCGGCCTCTCGCTCGGCAAGCCCCACCACCACAGCACCCAGGAGGGCGACCCGGCGGCCCCCGCGCCGGCGGCCGCCTCCGTCGTCGACGCCGAGGGCGTCGAGTACACCCTCGTCGGCCTCGGCATCCGCACCGTCAGCTTCCTAAGCATCCAGGTGTACATGGTGGGCTACTACGTCGCGACGGCCGACGTCGCGCGGCTACAGCACTACCTCACCAAGAAGATCAACCCGATCGCGACGACGCTGGTGCCGTCGGAGCGCGACGCCCTGCGGGAGAAGCTGCTGCACCCGGCCGAGGGCGAGGAGACGTGGTCGGCCATCATGCAGGAGGTCGGCTGCCGCAGCGCGTTCCGCATCGTGCCCGTCCGCGACACCGACTTCCACCACCTGCGCGACGCCTTCGTGCGCGCCATCACGGCCCGCTCGTCCGCCGACAAGGACGCCTACGGCGACGACGCCTTTGGCGAGTCCGTCAAGGAGTTCCGCCGCGTCTTCAACCGCGGCAAGCTGCCCAAGGGCCGCGAGCTGCTGCTCTGCCGCGACGACAAGGGCGCCCTCGAGGTCGTCTTCGACGACGGCCGGAGCTTCGGCCGGCAGACCATCGGCGCCGTCCAGGACGAGCGCGTGTCGCGCCTGCTGTGGCTCAACTGGCTCGCCGGCAGCAAGGTCGCGTCGGAGCCGGCGCGCCAGAGCATCATTGACGGCATCATGGAGTTCGTCGAGAGGCCCGTCGGCACCGTCGCCGCGCAGGTCGTCTAAGAGAGGGAGGAGGTGGCGGAGAGGAAGAATTACAAGAGGAAAAAAAAGAATCACATGAGGAGGACTGGGAGTGGGAAGGGGGAAAACAAAAAAGGAGGCTCGACTGTAGAAATAGTAGTGAACAAGTCACAACTCGCATCATGTACAACAGTAACGGGACGACGCCAAAGGCGCATATATTCCCGGCGACGGCAAATCTTCGAAAAGAGAAGAAGAAACGTATTTTTTCACAAAAAATTGTCTTTTTTTTTATGAGACCAGATTCTATGCGCTAGAATGTCTATTCCCTTCCCCCCTTGGTTTCTCTTAAACCATTGGTATCTCGACACGTTCCACCCTTATCAAACACGGGCGGACGGGCGGGCTACAGCGATATCGGCTACAGCTTGGACGGCCTTTTCGGTTTCGTGTCGCGCCCCGTCAGCCTCTCTCTCTGCGGTGAAAAGAAAAAGCCCGCATGTCTATTCCCCCCCGATACACCAAACACACACAATTGACGGAAAGAGGTGATCGGCTTACGCCTTGAGGGCGCCGGCCTCCCTGAGGAGGTTCTCGAGCTTGCCGCCCTTGAGCAGGCCCTGGAGGTCCGAGTTGCCGCCGATGTGCTTCTGGGAGATGAAGCTGTTGGGGACGGTGCGCTGGCCGGTGATCTCCTGGAGGGCGTCCTGGATGGCGCTGCCGTCGTCTGGGGTTCGGTGTGTTAGTAATTGTCGCAAACGGAGTGGCGATGTAGCTGCAGCATGGTGATGGGGGCAGAGGGGAGAAGGAGGGCGAGGAAGAGAAAGAAGGACAAAGGCAGGCAAAGATAGACAGGTAGAGGGACGTCGGGGAGGGGGATGCTGCGGGAAGGTAAACTCACCAATCTGGTCAAGCTCAAGGACCTCGTAGTCGGCGTTGAGCTCGTCGAGGACGGACTTTGTCGCGCGGCAGTAGGGGCAGTACGACTTGGAGAAGACGACGACCTTGTTGTCGTCGATGAGCTGCTGGACTTTCTGCTTGGTGGCGGCCATGTTTGCGGGTGATGTCTGGACGGAGGTAGAGAAGAGACGTCTGAATAGGGATGCCATTTCTCGCGACGGAGGGGGGAGAGGGGCGGGCGGAGTGACGATATATATACGATGATGAAGGAGGGGGTGGGGTATTTGTCAGGCGCTGCGACTGGGTGTGGGTGGTGTAGTTGCACGGCAGCAGCGGCGGCGGGGTGGGAGGGGGATTGAAGAATGGACAGGAGGGCAGGCCAGCAAGGTAGCAGTGGCAAGGAGGTAGCTGAGCCGGGTAAACAGGTACTTCGGGAATGGCTGCGCGTAGGGGAGACGGCGATGTACCGGGGCGGCGGGTGGTGCGGTGAGGTGCTGTAGACAAAAGCGGCGCTGATGTTGGTGCTGGTGCTGGTGCTGGTGCTATCTAATGCGTCACGGAGTGGATGATGCAATCGGGATTGGAAATGGACAATATTTTTATTTTTTGGGCAAGTGGGCGGGTGTCTCTCACGGCAGAATAGCGGGTTCTCGGGGTTCCGATTTATAAGGCAGAGCCAGCGAGAGACAGAAAAAGAGTGAGAGAGGGGCGGGCGGTGGCTGTTGGTATGCGCTCGTCCCAGCTGAGTGAGCGTCAGCATCTGCTGTTACTATTGCTGTGTAAGCTATGAATCTACAGATACATGGAAAGGAGGAAACAATTCCAAATCCCAAACAGCCGTATCGGATGCAGCATCTCAAAATGGCAAGCAAGAAACGACAACAAGATTCGAGCTGCTGATTCACGTTTGCCATGCACGCAACACCCATGTCATGTTCCCGAAGGTTCAGGCGATGCGATGCAGGTACTACCTATGTAAGCACTGAGTCGAGTCGAGCGTAGGGGGCGGATAAGATAAGAGCACCGCTACCGCGTACGGAGCGGGAACCGCTGGATTTGGAAGGGAGTGCACCTCACGATCCCGACAACGGCCCAAGTGCCACCTCTTGCCGCCTGCTGCATCCTTCAAGGGGTCTCCCATAATCAAATGCCGAGGACCGAAGAGCTGAGTGGTTGACGTTGTTGAGCCACCGATGGATCTATCCGCAACCACGTTCAGATAGACTAGACACACGCGCGTCTAGCGCGGGACGGGATCCTTGAGCATCCATGGTGTAATACACCACACACTACAACTTATGGTTGATGATGATGCAGCGGCTGGGTTGGGGTAGAATTCCCCAGGAACCGGCATCCCTCCCAGCCCAGGAGGAGCCATCTTCTCAGCCGCCCCGGCTACCCGCCTGACTGAACAGGCCATCAGATGTCAGGCAGCCAGGCATGCAGTTAGTTAGTCAATTTGCAGGGGGCGTAGCCATAGGGCCCGGTTGTTGGAGCTTGCTGCCGGCTTTCCACTTGACACCTTGCCTTTTCCGAGCTCTCATCCATCGTATCATCTAAAAGAAAAGGAAGAAAGAAGAAAGAAAAGGAAAGGAGAAAAAAAAAGCCACCCGAATCCACTCCCCGCCCAGATCCATACAACGCCAACGCAAAGCGCAAAGACACGGTGACACTCGGAACGCCCTAGCACCAGGCATCGCTCGCACATTCTAGCATACCAGCTCCTCGGGATATAGCGTGCTTCGAACTCGGTACTCTCACCACCACCATCGATATCCGGCACCTCATTCTGCCACTCGCTCGACTCTTCCGGCTTTCCTACCCGTCAAACGGACCGCAATAGCACGGCGCACCGCTGCCAGGTACGTACGAGTGTCTCTGTCACCCCCCCGAATCGTATCAAAAACGTGGCGTCTCCAAGACCACGCTCGAATCCTCTGCCACTGGATGGTGCCGTCTTCCACCGGCCCGTCCAATGACCAACACGGCTCCTCCCTCCTCCCTCCGCACCCCCCATCCCGTCCCCCGTCATTCGCTGCCTTCCCGGGTTTCTAGAACCTCCCCTCCACACATTTCACCACCACCATACATATCGTTCCCGACTTTCTGCCGTCATCCCCCTCCTCCCCCCTCTGGTCCAGCTCTGCCCGCCACACACACCCTCCGCACCCCTGCCCACCACCGCTCGCCCTCACCATCGCTGACAGCGCATTGTCTCCTTCCAGTCCTTCTCTTTCCGCCTCACCAATCTCACCACCTGGACCCTTGACCCAGGCCGGTGATCGTCGACGCCAGTCCCCCGGCAGCAAACTCAGCCAAAGACCGATTCTCCACCGCCCAGCGCCGAGCTGCATCGAGCCCGTCCAAGGCCGCAAGAAAAGATAGAGCCTGCTGTGCGTTGCTGCAGAACGGCCTGATCTTCGACCCCGCGACTCGGAACCCCCCAAGCGAGGGCATCCCCACGACACTCACTACCTACCTACCTTCACCCATCCCTCTTCACCCCCGGCCCGTCGCTCGTGACGCACGATACGAATCGTTGCCGACGCCGTCGCCTTCGCCTCGCTCTCCCCCTCCACCTTTCCTCCACTTTACCTACTCTTTCCCCCGAGACAGCGTCCTTAGCTTTAAGGACCGCCTACTGCCGCCAAGGTGGCTTCCAGTCAGCCTCTTCTGGCATCTTCTGGTGCCCTTTCCAACATCACAGCACTGCTGCCCGCCTCCCTCCAGGTCTATCTTGACAAATCCATTGCTGGCCTCGCCAACGCCATCGCCGCCTACTCCGACTATATCTCCAACACCACCGGCATCGACCCGAACCTCATCCTATACAGCACCATTGGTTGCATCCTGCTAGCAATCCCGCTCACCATGTCTCGATTCGGCTGGTCGACGAATCGGGAGCAAATATCCCCATACTCCTCCACCCTTAGCGGCGTGCCCGACGTCAAGGACGAAGACTTCAGCTACATCACCACCGAAGACCTTCAGGCATCCTCCGTGGGGGGCTCCGTCCCCACGAGGTCATACGCCCACAACCCCCGAACCCGCGGCGCCATCCCCGAAGACGATGTGCTGCTCATCAAGAACAAGGGCGTCACCTACCCTGCCCACTTCCCCGCATACGCCATTGGCGACGGCAAGCTCCGGGTCCGCGACGTGCGCGACCGCGTTGGAGTCATGCTGGAGCTGTCGGACAGGCGCGTGCGCCGCGTCAAGCTCCTCTACAAGGGCCGCCAGCTGAAGGAGCCGGCCGCGCCAGTCCGGGACTACGGAGTCAAGAACAACAGCGAGGTCCTGGTGGTCCTGCCGGACGGCGATGTCGACGCCGAGAGCAGCGACGAGTCTGACGAGGAGATGGTCGTCGTGGACGGTGATGGCGGTAGCGCCGTGGGCAGCACTGGCGGTACCGACGACGGCAAGAAGCGCCGCAAGAAGAAGGGCGGTCGCAAGTCCAAGAAGCGCAGCAGCAACAACAGCCCGCGGGACAGCTCGTCAAATCTGGGCGTGCCCGGCCAGGGCGGACAGAAGTCGCCTCCGGCCACCGGCCCTCACGCCAAGCTCGAGGCCATTGCTACGCACTTTGACACCGAGTTCCGCCAACCCTGCGAGGACTTCATTGCCGCGCCGCCGTCAGATTCCAAGAAGCGACAGGAGGAGCACCGCAAGCTGTCCGAGATGACGATGCAGCACGTGCTTCTCAAGCTTGACGAGGTTCAGACAGAAGGCGACCCGGAGGCCAGGGCAAAGAGAAGAGCCCTGGTCCAGAACGTCCAGGACGTGTTGAAGCGTCTGGACGCTACACTTCATTAAGGAGATACCCCGGCATCGAAAAGTGGCCATGGTTTCTACATTGTGTGTTTGTTTACCAGGGAACGGCCCTGGATTTCCTAGATGAGCATTTGCGGAGGATTTTCAGTCGGATTGTATTTAATCACAGCGAGACTTGCATCTAGAGACACGCCGCGTAAAGAGGGCGGATACGTTGACAAGCAGGGGCTTCTGGGCGGTGATTGAAGTGTTTGCTACGATAGGAATAGGAAGTCTAGCAGGTGAAGGCGGTGACAGAGAAAGAGAGAGGCGCATAGCACGCCCGTAGACAGGAATGGCAAAACGGCCCAACGTTCTGGGAATCTTCACTCCATCCAGTGCGCACATGATGCATTTCACCGACCTTGGAACCGCCTTCGTTGCCCATACCAGGGCTGCAGCGTGACGTTGGCGACGACGCCGTGTCGTGGGGACATCCCGGTTTGGCCTGGACTTGACGTCGGCTTAGTCACCCCGGGCGCTCCTCGCGCGACTGCTATCTCTTTTGACAAATCAATGGACCGAGGGGGTCTAAATTCGGTCCATTAAGGGGGCCTGGCCGTTGGGTGATGCCCCGCCGCGCCCACCTCTCCCACACCGAGGTGAGCCCTCACCGGTCTCGGGTGCAAGGTGAGGCGGGGTGCACGCGCCACAGGTATGGATTTTGGTAGGTCTTTCCAGCCCTAAGTTGCCTCAGGCCCCAGTACCAACCCTCGCTTGCGCTGGAAAGCACCTTGCCCAATCAGGCTAGGGCACTTCGCTTTTGGGCAGTCACGCTGGGGGCTTTTGTGTGCTGTTGTGCGTGTAAATTTCTCCGCCAGCCCCGATTTCAAGATTGTCGCGACGGCTTCTTCCAAAACTCACCCTCCGACAATCACTACTAACCCAAAGGCAGCTCCCAGCCCAGACCAGATCTCTCCAGAGGCACCTCTTCGCCCAGAGATTTGATATCCTATTTCGGCCCTTTCCCTTCAATTCAGCAAAACACCGCGACCGGTGTTTTTAAGGAACAGGAACGATGTCGTCTTTCGAGCCGGTGGTGAGTCTTTGGAATTATTCTTTGTCTCGACGGGATTCGTGGGATATCGGCCGTGAGGGTCGTCGTTTGCGGGTGGGCGGCGGAGAGCATGCGAGGAGCGATGGAAGACGACAATCACCTGCGACTGTCTGCCGTCGCCGTCGCTACTCGACGTCCCTCCCTCTCCGAACGAGAATACTTCACTGGCCCGCGGACACAAACGGGAAATGCAGATCGCTGACTCCCATCCTCTACACAGGTCGTCATCGACGGCAAGGGCCATCTCCTTGGTCGTCTCGCCTCTATCGTCGCCAAGCAGCTTCTCAACGGCCAGAAGATCGTCGTTGTCCGCACCGAGGCCCTCAACATCTCTGGCGAGTTCTTCCGTGCCAAGCGTATGTCGAACCCCAACCCCCCACCGTCGCACCCGGCCAGGCAAGAGGAGGACCTTTTGAGGGACAGCATCGTAGAGAAGATGCTGCGTGCTGGCACGGCCGAGACCGCTTCCGAGAATAAGATACTGATGGACCAACAGTCAAGTACCACGCCTACCTGCGCAAGATGACCCGTTACAACCCGACCCGCGGTGGTAAGCTTTATACATAAACATCCGAGCTCTGATTTGTCTTCAAGACATCAACTCGAGGACATTCAATTGTCTGACCTGAACAACTAGGTCCCTTCCACTTCCGCGCCCCGTCGAGAATCTTCTACAAGACCGTCCGTGGCATGATCCCCCACAAGACTGCCCGCGGTGCCGCCGCTCTTGAGCGTCTTAAGGTCTTCGAGGGTGTCCCCCCCCCTTACGACACCCAGAAGAAGATGGTCGTTCCCCAGGCCCTCCGTGTCCTGAGATTGCAGCCCGGCCGCAAGTTCTGCACCGTCGGCCGTCTCAGCCACGAGGTCGGCTGGAAGTACCAGGACGTCGTTGCCAGGTGCGTTCTGCCCTGTGTGCTACTGCGGGAATTCCCCTCCCCCGTGGCACACAATCTGTCCCCCCAATATATTGTTCCCGACGCTAACCCCCACCCAGACTCGAGGAGCGCCGCAAGGCGAAGGGTGCTGCCTACTACGAGCGCAAGAAGGTCGCTCAGCGCCAGCTCTCCGATGCGAAGAAGAACGCCAAGGTCGACCAGAAGACGGCGCAGGCCCTCGAGGCCTTCGGCTACTAAACGTGGCCGTCAAAGTCCTGGCTTGACAGCCGCGCGCTGCTGCAGGAGGAGGGTCTCCTCGTTCCCACCACCCGTGGCGGCTGCGTGACATGACGGCTTAGGGTTTTCTCGCGCATTTCTGTCCTTCCTCGCGTTTCCTCATTAGATTGGCGTGGCGGTTCATAAGGGAAATTCTTCATTTGCTGATGGCACAATGGGCTGGTCATTGGAGGGGGGGTTTTTGAGGGGGGGGGGAAGTTTTTGAAGTGAGTCGAGAGACTTGCTTGCGATCATCCTGTTCACTACCCCCGCCGCCGTTCTCGGTGTTTTCGGTTCGGTTTACCCCCCTTCTCGCAATAAGTCACAACACACACACAATCAATCAAGATGATTCATGTCCACGGGCTTGTTGTTATTTGGTGGCTACCGCAAAAATGGGTTCTGGCTTTTCGATTTTATTATGGGCAATTGATGGGTAAAACAAAACGGTCAATGGACATAACTTCAAACATTTACCTTTCCCCCCCTTTTCTCTCCACGAATCCCCCTTTCAAGGTTTCCCTAGAACAACACCAATAGTCCAGATGAGGCGATATGAAGACGGACGGAAAAAATGAAGATATCAAGAAGACTAAAAAAAGTATACCACGGCATTTTTGGGAGGGGACCTTGGCGAGGCGTCTTGTGCTTAGAGAGAAGTAATTGCATTACAATCACGACCTTGAGCTTCATGTGACGATGCGATGCCCACACACAAGACCCTCAGAACCCGGATCCCGACGCAATCGACCAGTGATAGACGATGGCTAGTGACTGGAATGTGAAGACATGAGGTGAAGAAGATCGAAGATAGCATGTGAATGTCTCGTGATGATGGAATGTGCTGCATGATCCAATCAGCCGATGGGGGACCGGCCAATATCGATATCCCAAAGCACTTGGTGATCTCACGCTCGTCCCGTTCCCCAACCCGACATGTCAACATCGCGATAGCCCGCCCAGGTGACGTGACGAGTTCGCGATTTCACGCGTTTGGTGTGCCCTAGACTAAATGACCCGGCGCCCTAACCTAGGGACCATGCAAGGGTGGCCGACTCCCGGACGCTGACCAAGCGCGCAGACGGTCCATGGAAGCCAGACCGTCCTCCGCCTCTCTCTCCCACTCCTCTCCTCTGGACCCGGGAAGACGTTCGTGGTGGATGATGTCAGATAAAGAGGAGACCAGACTCGCGAGAGGGCGGATGGATGCCCCATACCGCGTCGTGACCTGACGTTTGCTGCCGCCGCTCCATCAACTTTGGCAGCGGGCATATGTTGAACCCACACGAACGTAGTATGTCACCGTTCCGCCCGTCGCAGAAGAGAGGGTCGGGTTCGGGGCAGAGCCCCGCCGTGATTTTCTTTGTCTTGTCGTCGTCTGTGGGTTTTCCAGCGGCGGCCGGGTACATGAGCGTCCTGGGTGCCTCTCTCTTCCAACAAGTTGGGCGATTGGTTTAGTGGTATAATGACCGCTTAGCATGCGGTAGGTCCAGGGTTCGATTCCCTGATCGTCCATTTCTTTTGCCTTTTCGCGGTCCGAATCACTTTTTTGCTTTGGCTCTGATGGCTTGCGGTGAATTGGTCTTCGTGCACGAGTTGTTGCGAAGGTTATACGTTTAGAATTGGCTGCTTCTTTCCGTCTTTTGACCTTCTGTCCTCTCTGTTTTGCTCTTGCTGCATACACTGTGTGTCGGATCCCAGTTCCTGTGCCGCCTCATTCGGTCGACGTCTCGGAGGTGGACCGTGCTCCCACTTGAGATCAACGACAACACAGCCTTGCATACAACAGTCACCATGTCGTCGCCCACAGACAAAGCCGCATCACAGGATCCTGTCACTTCTGAGATGCTGAGCTCAAGAGAATCTGACCAGAGTACGCAGAAGAGCGGTGCCGATGATTCTCACGGGTCAGCCCGTGAAAAAGAAGGAGATGCATTTCCAGAAAAACAAAGTGAAAATAAAGCAGAGAAAAATGAAAAGTAGGTCAACAACAACAGTTTGCACATGAATTTTGATCAAAATCTACTTTGATATCATTTAAAAGCTACTAGAGAGATTATAAGCTAACTGGGAGGGATTCAGACAGTTTGAGGACGCGTCGGCGGTGGTGGCGAGGCATGTCAGACTGCTGAGAGAGTACAACGAGATCAAGGACGTGGGGCAGCAGCTGATGGGCATGGTTGCCGAGAAGAGGGGTGTCACGGTTGGGAGACTTTACAAGATGGGCGAGTTTGGTGTCGGGCCCAAGGACTGATGGATGGTCATTGTGTTGGGGAGTTGATGATGCTTTCAAGCCATGCAGGTGGGCGGGAGCAAGCGCGGCCATTCCGCTATCAATGTCTTTTTGAGATCGAATCAGCAGAACTTCTGGCATGGTATATTGAGTAGCGTTGAACATCGAACTCTTGAGCATTGAACTCCGTATGATGGCCAGGAACTCCCCATAACAATAAATTCCATCTGATCATGACGAGACAGAAATCAACATTACCCTTGCCAACTTAACCACGGCATCTCTGAAGACAAGGCCTCGTACGCCTCGGCCCAAATTTCATCCACAGGTTTTTCTGTCGCGCCGTAATAATCCCTCTCGATGCTCTGTCGAACCTCATCCATGATTGAAGACGGAAGACGCTCGCTCGGTGCTTCTCCACGAACTGCTTCGTGGGTGCCTGAGCTCTCCTTCTCCGCCTCATCATCTGCGGCTTCAGGAAAACCTTCCGATGATTCGTCGTAGGACTGGAGACCTGTTTCTGAAGATTCATGCTCCTGGTCCGGATCCTCTTCTGACTCTTCATTGCTGTCATAATATAATCCTTCTTGACGCCTTGCGATTGCCTTTGGACGTTGGTCATGGTCAAGGAGGCCCATTTCATCGAGAATTCTTTGGTCAGCCTCAGTCCATTGTCTGTGAGATTTTAAAAGCGTCGCGACGGTGTGGTGACCTTCTTCGCTAGCAAATGCGATAGCTCGAACATATTGACGACGCTCGTTACCATCGGTTTCGACGCCCGAATTGAGTAGTAACTGCACCACGTCCAATCTTCCATGCTCGGCGGCACCTTCCAACGCAGTTCGCCCAAATAACTCTGAACCTGGCACACTTGGATCTGCACCCAACTCTAACATTCTGCGTACGAGACCAAAGTACCCCTTGATAGAAGCGGCCTGAAGCGCAGTGACGCCACTATAATTAGTGACAGGCGGCAGGTTAATGTCAGCTCCAAGATTGACAAGCCTTTCTAGTAATATAGCATCCCCCTTCTCGGCTACTACTTGGACAGGTGATCTGGAAAATCGTACGTCGCCACCACCGTCTTCCAACTCCCTTCCGTTGAGATCGATGTCTAAAGACAGCAGCCATTCCGTTAACTCGAAATCGTTACGATTTATCGATCCTTGAAATGCTCGCCATGACATATTTGTTCCATGTTCATATAACAGTTGGCCTAGCCCGACGGAACGAACGTCATGGCACCAAAGAGGTGCATGGTACCCATATTTTAGTAGCATTTCGACGTAGTCCAGCCGTCCGATATCCATGGCGACCTTCATCAGAGGGTGAATGAATTTCGAATCCAGAAATTCCGACCCCAAGTAAGCGCATGTGACACAGCGCCATTGAAGATAGTTCTCTGACATTTTCGAGGGTTGGTTTTCGTTGAAGGAATTAATTCCGCTGTGTTTGTAGATTGCAGCTAGTGATAACTTAGGTCGGAGACCTAATGTGAACATTAACTCCGCGATATTAAGAACGCCGAGGGTTGCAGCCGCAGAAATGGTTGTGCCAATCCCAATATCATCGTGTTTTAGTTCTTTTGCATATTCCTCTACCAAGCGGCGACAAAGGGTCAGGTTCGAAGTTGCTTCTGCAACAAATATGGCGGCCCAGAGAGAAGGTACAGTGACGGCTTGCGGGTTGGCGTCGATAATTCGGAAGACCAAATCCGTGTTTTCTGTCAGAATCGCTGCCTCGAGAACTGACACATTGTCGAGGTTGGTTGGTATATCGTCTAAAGAGGCTCCCCTAGCCAGAAGTTGGTCGACGAGGGAATTCTGGCGAGATAGAATAGCAGTGACCAATTCTCCTCCTACTAAGGTTGCTCCTGTCTTCAATAGAAACAGAGCATTTTCAGTGTTGCCTCCAATCAAAGCAGCTTGGAGTGCGGTTTTGCCAAAAACCTGTTTTACAAACGAAAACCTACGTGATCTATGTCTTGGATCCTCAATAATTAATTCACAGGAGACTGCACTTGAAGAGTGACAGAAATTGAGGTTGGCCCCGTGGAGCAGAATTCGATGAAGCATATCCAAATCAGCATAAAAAGCCGCATGTTGGAGTGAGGTGGCGATGGGCCGGCTCTGCCAGGTCTTTGCTGGCGGTATATCAATACATGCGCCAAGCTCCAATAGTCGCTCTAGCACTTCAATATCATTTCCCCAGATAGCTGCCTTGAGCGGAGTTTCTCCAGAAGAGTTTGGAATGTTGATATGGCTGCGGCTCTCTGAGAGCAAATCAAAGACGAATTTGCTGCGTGCCACAATCGCCGTTATGAGTAGTTGCGATATTGAAGACGGGGTACGAAGGATATTCCGGAAAAACCCAATGATCTCTTCTGAAATTGGACAGGCTGTAGTTGTAGTGGAAGCAATGCTTTGGAGGAGGCCGCAGGCAATTTCTTCCTGTTCCTGCCGGAATGTAAAATTTGAGAGCAAAAACGTATTGAACTCTTCTGGAGTCGTATTGTATCTTTTGCGCATTTTCCAAGCCGTAGCCATGATTTTCAGATCCTTTATCTCGGTAGAAGCTCCGTGTTTAATAAGAAGTTGAGCTAATGGTGAATTGTTAACAATAGCCGCATACTCGAATGCTCTTGGCGCCCTCCAAAGGCCATGTTTTCTTCGGAGATCTGGTAAGGATTGATTCACATCAACTCCTATTCGAAGCAAGGATCGTATAAGACCGAGGTTAGATCTTCGAACGGCTTCCATGAACAAGCGGTTCAAGGTTGACTGCAGACTTAACGTAAGCCTAGTAGACTGTTGTACTGCCAAAGTAACCCAACTGTGGGTAATCTGCAGCATGTATAGCAGCGAGTCGATCAATGCTGCTTCATCTTTGCTGCCATCCTGCAGAAAGTTGTTGGACAGAAGAAATGACAGCACTTCGAAGGCTTCTGTATTGTTGCTACCGCATTGGGAAGAGAGAAGAAGGCCTTCGGCGCGAAACACATGGCTCTCCAAGATATGTTCAGGCATAATCAAGGAAAGTGCCTGGAATGTGTATTGGAGCCTGCTTGTATGGCTGGTAAGAGCTGACTTGTTTCCAGCCGCCCAGAGAAGCTCTTCGTCGGTTCGAAGTCGAAACGAGCTATTGCTCTCTTTAATGGAGAGGGAAATTTGATTCCCAAGAACTAGAGGTATTTATAGGTAGCATTAGAAACATTGCTATAGTGCTTCAGCTACTATTCAAAGGGCGATCATGGAGACATACCCTTGAAAAAGTCTTTGGCCAAAAGCCAAGGAATGTTGTGCATGTTACAAATGTTTGTCACCATCTGGGGAGACGGCGTACGGATGATCAAAGACAAATAATCTGGCGGCGGTGGTGTGTTCACTGTGAATAAATATCAGTGCTCAGTGGTCCATGGCAGATTGCTCATATTTCGAAGGTCAGCGGAGGGAGAGGAGGCCAGTGACTTACCTCTCATGGTCTTCTCAATGGTTGTTTCGTAGCAATGCCGCGATCTTGCTTTCTCCACAGTTGCAAGCCGTAGTGGGATTCCCGAAAGATATATTTTGCTGTCCTTGCCCTCGAAATGTCGCTTGCGAACCCTTCTGATGACATGCTTCCACTCCGTGCTCGTCATGTTCTTGGTCATGTGCCACTGTTTTAGCTTCCATTCGAGCTGAGCCTTGCTGTAGCGGTGTTACTAGGGTGGCATTTCATGATTCTTGGGAATTTTGAAGTTTCCGGACACAACAGATGTGAAGTTCGGATTTATTGTACTGACCTAGGGCGGAAGTCACGAAAGGCGCTGAGAATCATCATGACGTCTTTCAAGCTCTTGTCCTCAACAAGGTACAGTCTGCGGATTTCAGGCTGGACTCTCGCCCATTCCTCATCCTTGATGACAGTCTTCCTTGGTCGAGGCATTTGTATGACTGTTGATACGAACTTGTGTTAAGGACAAGTCCCAAAGTCAAATCGTACAAGAGAACTCCGCGGCTTAAACCAAACGGGCTTACTTGGGAATTGGAAATAAAGTGGAAGGGACTGGTGCATGATTTACATCAGGCTGTGTTGGGGCGGACATCCGTGGGCTTTTGTATCTTCAGAAGAGGCGTTCTAGTACAAACAAAACCAGTGTGTTGATTGGCTCAAGCCGAAATCTCATGGAATCACTTCCTGATTTCATTGGGTATCAGAGTAGATGAATGATGATGGTGATGCAGCTCGAGCGATTGGCTGTTGCCGAAATCCGGTCTCCTTTGCGTCAGCCATTTTGAAGTGCTGCCAGTGACATTGCAGCTGATCTGCAGGTTGATGCCGACTAACAGCACCGTCGCGTAGACACGTAATTTGCGACAAGGTTGGGCACAAGCTCTCACTACTTCGACCATGCTGCTCCTCCCTCATATCATTTTAGTATTCCTGTTCTTAGAAAGGGGTTCCGGGTGTCAAAATAGCCAATAGTGGCTGTGAATCTCTGGAGGACATAAAATCAACTATGATAGACTGTGAACGACGGTAGTAAATATATTTTGGTCTAGTGCCCACGATGTGGAGGAAGTCATTTCAGTATGTACATCCATTACAATTATAATATCGTATCCAAACAGCGCCCCTCATCGCGGAACATCACACCTCCTCCCACCCAGCTATTCCTTGTCAATTATTTCGACAGCCAAGCGACGAGAGCGTCGTGGAACTCCTCGGGGTGGGAGATCTGGGGCGCGTGGCCGAGCTCGGGGAAGGTGTGCAGGGTCGCGTTGGGGATCTGGGCGGCGACGGCGGGGCCGAGGGCGGCGAAGTTGCCCAGCTTGGCGGCGACGGCGGGGGGCGACCACTGCTTGCCGATGGCGGTGTTGTCCTTCTCGCCGATCATGAGCAGGGTGCGGGGCTGGACGAGGGGGAACTCCCAGCTGACGGGCTGGGTGAGGACGAGGTCGACGATCTGGGCCTGGTTGAGGGCGTAGGTGTCGGCCTTGGAGCCCTTGTAGACGTTGACGAGCATGTTGACCCAGGTGTCGTACTCGTCCTTCCACTCGCCGACGTAGTAGGTGGCCTGCTCGTAGCCCTTGATGGAGGCGTAGGAGCTGGCGCGCTCCGTCTTGTAGTTGTCGTCGATGGGGAGGTAGGGCACGCCGAGGGCCTTGTAGTCCTCGAGGCCGACGGGGTTGACGAGGACCATCTCGTCGACCTGGTCCGGGTACATGAGGCCGTAGCGGGTGGTGAGCATGCCGCCGAGCGAGTGGCCGATGACGGTGACGCTCTCGACGCCCAGGGCCTCGAGCAGGCCGTGGGTGTTCGTGGCGAACTGCTGCAGGGAGAACTGGTAGCCCACGGGCTTGGACGACTTGCAGAAGCCGACCTGGTCCGGGGCGATGACGCGGTAGCCCGACTGGGCGAGGACGCGGATGGTGGTCTCCCAGGTCGGGCCGCAGAAGTTCTTGCCGTGGAAGAGGATGGCCGTCTTGCCGTTGGGCTTGCACTTGGGCTTGATGTCCATGAAGGCCATCTCGAGCTCCTGCAGCTGGGAGGTGAACTTGTACAGCTTCACGGGCCAGGGGTAGGTGAAGTTGGAGCCGTTGAGGTCCTCGGGGAACGAGTCCGAGTTGTCGTCGATGACGCCCTGGGCGGACACGAGCGCGACGCCCGCGGCGGCGAGCGTGGCGAGGAGGGAGAAGACCTTCATTGTGACGGCTGGGGAGGAGGGGTTAGCTACCCGTGAAAGCGCGTGCGGCGAACCATGAGGACGGGTTCATCTCAATTGACAAGGCGGAGCAGAGCCGGAGTCAATTGAGGTGTTCGGACGCTCCATTGAGGGATACATAAAGAGACACAAAGTCACGGAGCCGAGGATTGAGCTCCGGACTAGGTTGGGATGAAGTGTGAATTGAGATAAACAAGGCTTGCCTGCTAACTTACCTAGGCGTGATGACAGCTCGACCTAGACTAGGAACCCGGACCGTTGGCGTGAGTACAGAGCCAAATGCTGGTGCGTGCGAGGGGCATTCATATATTAGACTCCGGCCCGGGGATGGGCGCCTCTGTTTATATTACACTACACAGCTGGAGATTGGCCGGGTTTCCAGGAACCAACAGCCGCATGTTGGAGCACACGTGTGGGCATGCAAGGCATAGCCGCACTGCACGAGGAGAGACGGGGGGACTGGAGGGAGGGAGGGAGAGGGAGAGGCAGGCCATGACGCGGTGCCTCTTTTGGCCGCAGTAAGGCGAGATCCATAGCCGATGGCTTCATCTCCAGTGGCTGCAAAACGCCCTAATTTCCGCTTTTCAGTGGGCCTGGCAGCTGTCGGGCTCGGCTCCGCTGGCGAACGAGCCCCCCTCCATGTCCTTGTGGACCTGGCGTGCCGTCGCCGCTGAGGATACGGCCCGGGTCTGCTCCGCTTCTCAGGTGATGTGACGCGGGTGCGGGTTCGTTCACCTTGTATGGTGGGTGTTCTGAGGTTAGCCATGCTTGTGTTTTGGTTCGGTCTCCACGGCCAACGTTGAGTCCTGGCCACTACAGAGTCGGCATCCATCCGACTTGGTGAGATTCCACGGTTCATACGGCGAAAGGAGGAGGCAGTGTGGCATGGATGCGAACGCCGTTGGTTCAACTCGGAGCCGATGCTCGCGATTCCCCCACTCACGCCCTTGTCTGGGGAAGCATGCTGATACAATAATTGACAGCACCAACAGCAGCTTGGCCGGGAATAACGAGATGTAAGGGATGCTGCAGGGGCGAGACTGGCACCGGGAGTGCTGGAGACGAAGGCATTCGAGCACAGACCGTGAGCAATCCTGATGGAATGGGCAACTCGCCGGTGATCCATGTTCTTGGCGGGAACTTTTTCGCTACTCAGGAGAGGGGCAGCGTCTCTTCTTATCGACCTACGATGGCTGGGCACTCGAGGCGACGGGAAGCTGGGGTAGGGGCAACGATCATGCTGCAAGCTGTGCTGAGGGCCGTTCTCACGATCTCCATCAATGGTGCCCTTCGTCATAAAGAATGCATGATGCGGATGGAGCGTTGCAGCAGTGGTGCATTCACCAATCACGTATTGAACAGCCCAGCGAACAGGATAAAAGCCATTCGCCCCGTACATTTATTTCATGGCGCACACTGAAAGTCAATGAGTGGTGTCTCGGCGACAATGGCCTGACATCATCATAAATCAGATGCCAACAATATGAATGACCCCTGTTAATATCATCTCTAGGAGCTATTGCTCGTATCCCACCGGTCTACTGCATTATTCTTCGCAAGAGTATCTCTGAAAGGCCGTCGCCGCGTTCTCAGGTGAAAGAATGCTGTCCCTTTTGGATTGGCACTGCAGCGACCTCATTTTAAGCCGTCGCCGACGACAGGGAGCCCCCGCATCTTTAGCGCTTGGTCCCGGGCTTCCGCGGGGGCGATAAAATCCCTCAGAAGAGTTCGTCTGGCCGATGGCACCCCTGTATGTTCTCTGTCAGGATACAGGAACAGCGCTGCCGTGGTTCCGGGATAGCACAGACATCGAGGTTGAACGCGAGAAACGAGCAGATCGAGGCGGAAGCGAGGAAACAGGGTGAACACGCACAGCAGGATCAACCGCTCTCATGCCGGTGATTCTTCCTCTCCTAGGTCCATCATCCTTCCATCACCGACTGACCATTGTCGGCCAGATCGGGAAGGCCTGGCAAGGAAGGATTCTTTGCCCTGAGGCCTGCATATCTTCATCGGGGGATGTGTAATGCCAAGCATGGCACACCCCCTGGAGAAAATTCTCCCGGTGAACATTCGGTGCCCCAAGAGGAAACCCATGGCCGCGTCGTGCGTTGACCGAGGACTGTGATGCGCTGTTGGTAGCCAAGTCTGCGCTGTCCACGACGGCTCCGCGCATGTGAGCCATCTCCCTCGCCAAGGGCGGCAGAACACCGTCTTGCTTCGTTGTAGTCCTCGACGACCACTTCGCCACCACTTCGCCTAGTAGCATCGGTTTTTACAACTCAATCGGTTAGTTGGAGCGGACTTCTCGCCGAAATGAGAGTTAGTGGAAGCGGGAACCCGAACGGGATGCGGCGCCACGAGCCCTCCACGACCCACCTCACCCTCACAAAGGGACCACAAGGCAGACCATTACCCATAATCCATTGTAACGTTGGGGCCCTATTTTCTCTTCTTAAATTGTTAACGGCCTCCATTGTGCACAGACTGAACTGCGGATGCTACGGATACATCGGGAACTCTAAACGAACCATGTCCGACTAACGTATGCTACTCTGGCTACCCAAGATGAACTGCATCGCTTGGCAAAAACTCGATGGCAAGCAACGCCGAATCCTCTCATCCCAATCATGTGGGCATTCACAGACAGTTCGTGCCAGTCCCATCCTCCGTCCTTAGATTGCTCAACACAATGTCGGCCCATCCTCCAGCAGAAGCAGCCCGGGTGAACTCCTTGAAGAATGAGATGATTTCATCTCCAACGGACAGGGCAGGGGTATCCCGCTATGCTTATGCAGAGAAAACCGCTGCATTGGAGCTTGCTGGCTAGGAACTCCGCCGCAGGAACCCATATAAACTCTCCACCTGCATCTCTAATAAGCCTGGACCACCACCGCGCCACAACCCATCAGCCCTAGGGAGGAGAAATACGGAGAGAGGATAAAAACTCGAGAAGTGAAACCTGCCTGCTTTGGGCTCATGGTTCAGGGCACTATGCATCTCATTTCCCTCGCAGTCGACCTCGACCGAAGTCCCTGACTGACTGGAATGGTCAAAATCCTCTTCCAAATCAAGAGGGGCTAACCAATCTTGTGATGCAGTCCGATGCCCTGAGATCCTCCAGCATCTCTGATGCAGATAAAAGTGTGTGACGGCATTCGGAAGGTGCATGCATAAACCCTGTCAACTCTAGGTTTGTTGCGCGTATTCTTCGGGTTTTGTTTCTTCTGATCCTGTCAAACAACCGCCCCATCGATTTGCAGACACAAGTCTAAGAGAGAAACACTGCGAAGATAGAGCGAGAGAGGAGCCACCTATATGACACATTGCGGAAAGCTTCATCTCGCTCTGCCAGCCGAGTCATATCACCGAAACCCGATATGCCCCAGAGTCGAACGTTTTACAGTGGAGGATGGCGAGGACGGCCCAAAAATTGGCCCAGGCGGTACGAACGCCGAGGGAGAATGCCGGGTTCCTTTCCCACCCTTCCGTGATGGCCAAGCCCGCACTCAAACAGGGGGCACGGTTTATTTTTTTCTCTGTCGTCTCGCCATCTGTAATCTCGTTCACCGGCTGTTTCCTGCTGGTCCGCAGCCCTACCCTCCATCTGGCCCCCATCCCCCGACCATCCCTCCTTGGCCGTTACGTGACTGCCTAGCCCCTCCCTGCCTGCCTCTCGGCGCCGCTGTACCATCTCCGCAGTAGTCTGGAGACTGTCACGCCGTTGAACGCCACCCGCATGTTGTTGCTGCAGAAGCGGGAAGAAGAAGAAGATGCTTACAGGCGTGTGCCTGACAGGAACAGGAAGGGGGAGGGGTGTTCGTTTCTTCGGTGGCCGATCTTGTCCAATGAAAAAATCCCGCCATTCCTTTTTCACTGGGAGACTGCCGAAGATTTCAACCAAAGCGGATTGGTTGTCCCTTGTCGACAGCCACGAAATGGGAAAGATTGCAAAAAAGGGTCTGGGCATGAACATATAACCGATCGTGGGGACCCATACGTCCCAGTCTCCCGGAGTCCCTCTTTGGTAGGTATCTGCTTTCCCTTGAAACTAGGCATCTTGCCCACAGACCATTAGCGGTCCACCGGCCTCTATCAGATCGCCAGACTATTCTCTACTTTCGATTGAGCTCGCCGTTCGCCATGGTCGAGGGGAATATCCCCGGCGAGAGCAATGCGCTCATGGTCCAGGTGCCGGCCATCGTCTTCTTCGTGCTGACGCCCGTCTTCGTGGGCATTCGGTTCTGGTCACGCATCAAGATGAGGTCGGGCTTGGGATGGGATGACTGGACAATTCTGTTTTCGTTTGTAAGTCCGGCCCCATGTTGTTGAGTGATGATTTTTTCAACTGACTGTGAATACCCAGTTCTGTTGTCTTGCCGTGTCGGTTTTGATGATGATCTCTTGCGAGTATGGCTTCGGCCAGCATATCAAGAACCTTTCCAAGCCGAACAAAGTGATGACCTTGAAGGTGAGTGTCCGAGTAGTCAACTTGACGCTTTGGGTTGATGCCCCTTTACTCTTAGGCACCATCTAATCATTGGCAGCTGTTCTATGTGGCCCAAATCTTTTACAAGATCACCATCAACCTCACGAAAGCGTCTATCCTGCTCCTGTATCTCCGAATCTTTGTACAGCGATACTTCCGCGTCTTGTGCTACATCCTGCTGAGCATCATCCTGGCCTACATGGTAGCCACCTCGGCGTCCTCCATCTGGCAGTGCACTCCCGTCCCGCGCGCGTGGGACAAGTCCATCCCCGGCACTTGCATCAGCTTGACCATGAACTGGTACGCCAACGCGGGTTTCTCCATCGCCACCGATTTCCTCATCATGGCGTTGCCTCAGCACGTTCTGTGGAAGTCGAAGCTGCCCATTAACCAGAAGAAGGCCCTCATGGCTGTTTTTGCCTTGGGTTTATTCGTCACCGTCACAAGTATTCTTCGCATGACGACGCTGGATTTTTCTACGACTAGCCCGGATACTACCTGTAAGTTGATGATGTGCATACGCTTCTGACCCTGGGTACTGACAACTCGTGCAAGTTGACATCGCCTCCACCCTCTGGACCCTCGTCGAAGATAACGTCGCCATCATCTGCGCCTGCCTACCCATGTGCCGCCTACCACTGACCTACATCTTCCCCTCCTTCTTCGCTTCCAAGCAAGGCTCGACCGGCGGTGGCAGCTACGGCTACGGGTCCGCGCCACGCTCGAATACCGGAAATTTCCTCCTCGCCGGCACGGGTCGCAATGAGTGGCACCCGTATCAGGGCCGGGAGGAGAAGAAGGGCATCCATCTGACGAGCGTGCAGGGCCGGACCAAGATCGGGGACGACACAAGCGAGGAGTACATCCTGCCGACAGCGACGGATAGCGGGCATGCGAGGAATCCAAGCGAGGATCTGGATGACAGAAAGGCTATTCGGAAAACGACGGCGTTTCACATGACTTATGACGAGCAGGGGGCAAAAGCCTAAGTAGGGGGCGGGACAGAGGAATAAAAAAAAAGGAAAAGTGAAAACGAGTTAATTGTTACCAACATGTTAAAAGTTATGGTTAATCAGCTGGTACGGTTTTGTAATCAAGTTCTATTATTTCGGGGATGAAGTTTGCAAGTGCGCCCGACTTGTGTGAGTAGAGATATCAAAAGCGACACCCTTCATTGTCTTATGAGAAGGAAAATAAACCAAGCTCGCACGCTTTTATCCCCCCTTCCTTCTCTTTTGGAAATCAAACACTAGACCGTTGCTAGACGTTCTGAGAACCTGGAAGTTGTGGCGGACGGGGTCCGGTTCACCGACCTGGCCATCTTACCAACACCTTTACCAACCGCTGGAAGGCCCGGATTATGCACGCATCAGGTGAGGAAGGGGTCCGTAGAGCTCTATCAATATTTTTTGAAGTACAACTTGCACCGGCGCGTAACTTCTATGGGCGAGGAAGCCGCATTTGTGCCAGATTCCTTCACTGAGAGTGCCGCTTGCCGTTGGGAAGGCGGACTAGTTGCTGATCGCGCCAAGATGTCGCAATTCCACGACACAAAGGATGTGCATGTTGTGGCAGAACGTCGCATAGGTGGTTTTACGCATGACAATGGCTTATACTGGGAGCATAGTAGCTAGGGTTACTGCTGGACCAACTTCGGAATAGGGGTCCCAGGGGAAGGGGGTTGCCAAGTCCTCTAGCTTATAAATGAGCTATTATCACAAAAACAAGTTTCGGAGTTGACACATGCAGTATAGATTGAATAGGAAATTTTCAATTTCGTTTATTTGGAAACTATTGACAGGACGGAGGAAAGTGGTGTATTTAGACAATATGGTAGGAAAATAATACAGGTCCTAGGGACTTGACATTGATGCACGAATACACCACGTCACCGAAGACGGAGCAATTGGAAAATTGCTTTGAGGCTTCGACATATGCATCAGAGGAAGACCGACTGAGACCCCCTAGAGCTTCTTGGCAGGCTGGGCAGCAGGCTCCTTGGAGACACGCTTGTTGACGTTCTCATGCTCGTGGAGCTCGGGCTTGGAGTCCAGAGGGCGGTCCAGTCCCAGGCGATGGTACGTGCTGTATGAAGCGATGCCGCCCTCGGGGTCGGCCTCGGTGACGAGCTCCTTGCGGCGTGTGTCGACCAGCAGGCGGATGAGGTCGGGGCGCATGTAGTGACCGGCGAAGTCAGCGAGAACCTTGGTGAGGTGGGTCTCGTTGAGGTCGATGTCGACGAACATCAGGCCATCAAAGTCCTTCTCGGGCTTGGCGTACAGGCTGCCGTCGGGCCTGAAAATGCGGGCGTGGCCGTTGTAGACGGAGGGGTCCGTCTCGGGCTCGACGCCCTCGGGGGTGTTCTTCTTGAGGCCCTCAACGGACAAGCGCTGGAAGGGAGCGAGGACCCAGGTACCGGTCTCGATGGCGTAGGCGGGGGTGACGAGGTCGGACGCAGGGTCGGCGTAGTTGGTGGCCGGGTCGGGGGCGACCTGGCGCTCCTTGCCGGGGTAGACGGGCCAGGCGGCGATGTGGACCTGCTCGCCCTGGGAGACGTTCAGGGACTTGAGGAAGGGGTTCATGTTCTCCCAGCAGTTGAGCTGGCCGAGGCGGCCGATTTCGGTCTCGGAGACAGACATGAAGGTGTCGCCGGAGCCGTCACCGTAGACGAGCTTCTCGACGTGGGTGGGCTTGATCTTGCGGCGGTGGTTGATGACAGTGCCGGTCGGGTCGATGAGGACCTGGGAGAGGTAGAGGGTGGCGTGGTCGAGCTCGGAGAAGCCCATGGAGACGAAGATCTGGTTGTCGCGGGCGGCGCGGCGGATGCGGCGCATCTCCTCAGAGTCGACGCGGAGGGAGTTCTCGCGGTACTTCTTGAGCATGGGAAGGGACTGCATGTAGGTCACCTTCCACATCCAGTAAGGGTATCCAGGAACCCCTATGTTGAATTAGTATGTTGCATGTTCGTCGGGATGGAATTAAAAAAAACTTACAAACTTCGGGGAAGGCGATCAGCTTGCAGCCTGCCTGGCCAGCCTCGTTGATAAAGTTGATGGTCTTCTGGACACCACCCTCAAGATCGAACCACTAGGAAAGTCAGCGGAGCTAATAGATGCGCCAAAGAAGGGTAACTCACTCCGGGCTCGGAAGTGACAGCGGCGGCCTTGTACTTGGTGATAGGCATATTGGCGGTTTGTTGTCGAAAAAGACTTCGAATTGAGTGAGTGTTTGTTTGAAACTGAAAGTTTGGTTGATCGAGTGTGTTTGAGTGTGATGATCCGAAAAAAGAACTCGAGCTTATTGAAGAACCAAACCTACTTATACGGTTTCTTCATCTCTGGCCGAAACCTATCTCCAACTAATAATTTCACAACAAACCTCCTCACCTTCGGGCTTTGAGAAACATCATGTAAAACTCGTCCTTCTCCATTGTCAAGACGCCTCCATGTGATCGCAGCCTCTGGGCGCACAACCTACAAACGGCGTCTGAGCTAGATGCAAGTCTTGATGCCGACCCGGCACTTGGTGAGCATGTTTCTGTCCAATTGTCGTGTTCCGCAGATCGCCGATTGATTCATGGCCTGATGGGTGCTCGAATCTCCGAGCTCAGGCACGGTAAACAACCGGGCACAATTAGGTACGACTCAGAAATGCGGATACAGACAACCGCCAAAAGCCTTGGAGGCCGAAAACTGTTGGCCCCCTCAGGATGTAACCCCCGACTTGACGAGCTTCGTCCGGTGGTACGAGGACGCTGAGCAAAGGCCGCGCCCGAAAGTGGCATGTTTTGTGTGACGTAATTGTCCCGCGACTGCCGTGTGTGTCTGGGCCGATGGGGAGGGATCTGTGGATGATTTAATTTAGCTCCCGTCCTCCCGGCGGGAGATTCGACGTGCAGTTTCTGGATCGTCAGAGGTGGGCCACGGGGTCTGGTGTTGCATGCGATTCAAATCCCGGGGGTGCAAACACCTACATCGTCTGATGTTCGGGAACGCTCGACCCCCGATACTTCTATGGAGAACCCTGCATGTCACACGCACGAAGGATTTTAACGCAGAGAACGAGGATTGATCGTTACCCACTTCTAATCTGATAATACTTATGGCCGCATCCTGCCGATCACCAGAATTCTTCACCTCTCACGCCGCAGCCAACCCCCAGACGCTTCTCCATGACCTTTCATCATCTTAGTTGACGACGTGGCCACGTCCAAGCATGGTCAAGACGACGGTCTTCCAGAAGGACTCCTTCTCCATATAGTTTCCCTCCGCGTTGTTCGTCTTGTCCCAGAGACTGGGCAGACCGCTAGCACCCCACTTCTTGCGCAGCTGATCGTACTCCTCCTTGTTGTAGACGGACCAGAATTCATCCTCGGTGGAGTAGTTGTGAGCATACAACCACTTGAGGCCACCCAGCTCGCGGACCTTGGCCTCGATGGCTCGGTTGTCGTCAATGAAGCGCTCAAAGGCCGCGTGACCAAAGGTTCTCTGGAAGAAGGGCCAGTTCGAGGTCTTGAGGCCCCAGAGTCCAATGTTGATGATGGTCTTGGTGTCAGCAGGACGATTGGCAATGTGGAGAGGGGCATTGGTGGTGGCTTTGATAGGACAGAGCCAAAGGGGATAAACGTGAAGCTTATCGTTGGACCAGGTGAGAAAGTCCTCGGCCGACTGCTGGGGAATCGCGAGGTCCTGGACAATGAAAGCCTGCGATTTGTTGTTGTGATGGATGATGCTGTTCGTGACACGAGTCTGCATCAGAGGGTTCATGATGTAGTACGAGGACTTGTTGAAGAAGACTGGCTTCTGGCCGTAGATTCCCATCCAGAACGCGCCGCGGTTGTAGCGGAAGAGGTAGTCGACGACGGGAACAAGGTTGGTGACGATGCCTTTCTCGTAAGCAGAGCGAGGGCTGGAGTAAGAGCAAGTGTCGCAGCAAGTGTGTCGAGCATGGGCGACGGATCCATGGACATGGAGGTAGTACCAGGGGTCCTGGCGCCGAGTGAAGCGGACGATCGGAATACCAGGCTTGGCCTCATCGGTGAGAGTTCCGATGATCACGGCGCCGCTCGTGGGGCCGAAGATGATGGCGTCCACAAAGTTGACGAAGGAGATGTTGTCGGTGTACTCCTTGATCTTGGCGAGTGCTTCGGCCATGGAATGAACGGGCAGGTATCGAACCTCAACGAAGCGGCAGGCATCAATCAGCTTAATCTCCAACAGGGTACCGATGCCAAGGGTGTCACAGGCTCCGGCCGCGCCGTAGAAAAGATCAGCATTGTCGTTGGCCGAAGCTTTAACGACGTCGCCATTGGCGAGAATGAACTCGGCCCAGTTGACGGACTGGTCGAAGTAGCCGAACTTGAACGACGAACTCTCAGCTGCGGTACCGGAGAAGCTGCCTCCAACGGTAATGCCCGGGAACTCGGGGACGACCTGAGGAAGCAGGCCATGCTTCAACGTGGCTGTGACGAAGGCATCCATGGTCACATTGGGCTGGACGAGGGCAACGCGGCGGTCCTTGTCGATGGCGATGATCTGATTCAGGCGACTCATGTCGATGGTTGGGTCGGCCTTGCGAGTGGCGAGATGAGCTTTGTTGGTATCACCGTGGTAAACACGGAACTGAATACCGTCGGCGAAGAACTTCTTGATCTTCTCAGCGATGGCCGCGACGGCCTCGTTGTGTTTCTTGATTCCCTCTTCCTCCATTTTGGGTTGACTTCTGAATAGTGATGTCAATGTACAGAGGAAGCGATGGATAAGTGGAAGATGGAAGGTTTGGAATTTTCAGAAGGCGGTCTGAAAATTCGAAGGAAGGTGGCAGTTGAATGAGGTGTTTCTACAAGCAGACCTCGACAGAAAAACCCAAAGCTAGCAGGGCGGGGTGAGAGTAGTGTTGACGAGTCATCCAGAAAGTCTTCACAGCGGGGTGAGGATATCGAGGAGTGTGTGCGGAAGGGACCGGAATGTGCTGTGAATATGTCGTCAACCAGGTGCGTTCGAGCCAGCTGTCGATGCGGTTCCATACTTGGAAGTTGGTTGCTGTTATTCTCGAGAGGGTTCAATTCAAAATCCCACGACACAACGACCGGGTGCAACAAGAAATTTAGTCAAGGGCTCGTGAAGCATTTGTGATTTGAGTCGAGCAGCAAATGATAAGATAAAAGAAACCGGCCAGAGATGATATGAAAGCTTCTAGCCTCAGGAGAATCGAGAATTACTGGCTGCTTGATATCTAGGTCTGGTGCACTTAGTCTTCGTTAAGATAGACAAAGACCATAGTTAACATTAGCACTCGCTTTAGCAGCTAAATCTGCCATCATTACAAGCAGACAAAGATTTAATTCATGTTTTCCTTGAACTCATTGTTATGAAAGGAGTGGATAATTTAACCAGGTGATTACTGGTATCGTGATGCGATGAGATCAGAATTTCTTACAGGAGTCAGCTGGTCCATAAAGTGGCCGGCTCATCAACCGTGCATAAACGTTGAGAAAGACGCGGCACTGTACGGTATATGGTCTATCAACTTGTGTAAATAATAAACATTCTTTGATTTTGACTTGAATTTTCAGATGAGAGATGTCATGAATCTTACAATTTCAGAAACCCAATACTGAATGGTTGAGTTTTGTGAGCATTCTCAACTACTCCTGCTTAAAGCCCATTTTGTGGATGGAAGGAGGCATCTGCCAGGCGTCAGACAAGAAGCTACCACAACTCAGCCATGGCCGAAGGAAGGAAACCCCAAGTTGTTGCTTTCAGATACACTCTATCAAATTTGGGGAACCACAACCCAATCCATTTCCTCCTTCTATTCATTCAGTTTTGCACCGGGTCATCTAACATCATTTCTGACAGACCATGATTCCACGAAGTTAGTGCAGCATCCAACTACGCCCTCAGCACTCAAAGTCGCGAGCAACTTTCCGTCCAGACGAGTCCCCCACAGCATGTCCGAAATTAAACGCCAGCTTCTCATCGATACGACTCACAAAAGACTCCAGAAAGTGGCTCAATGTTTGAAGCGGGGCATTGCCTCCGCCTGCGACGAAGAGATTCTCCAATTTGCCGCCATGCTGGAAGTTTCGGACGACCCTGACTGGGACCTGGAGACTGCAAGTGACGGCACATGGGGAATACATGACGAGGTTTCTTCCTCTGGGCATGGTCCTGAAAGTTTTGGAGTGCAAAACATCGACGGAACCCAGAGCAAATCGCGGGACAATGCATATCAAAGCGCCGTGGAGGGCGTGCGCTCTCCACACCCGAACTCGGAGGATGTTGACTCGGACAAAAGTAGCCTCGTCTTGCTCATGACGGCATCGCGGGACCCAACACCCGAGAACAACAGCAAATTACATCATTCCCCAAGGACTGCTGGCGGATCTGCGGAATACTTTCTCCAGAACATGCGTGAGGAGGGGATTGACTTTATTAAAAGTGCAGCCTTGTTAACGAATGAAGTAGACAGAGGTTCTCCAGAAAACTCAACCACACACCGGACCAAAAACACGACCGAAGACGCCAACACAGCACACATTCCATCGCTACTGCTCAATGGTTCAACGCCAAAAGAAGCGCCTTCAGAGATCCACGTTGAAAATGCAGAGAATGAATACAGAAGCGGAAGAGAGCCTCAAAACATGGTATCAAGCACGAGTATATTTAAAGAAACTCACCATTGTTTCATTCTCGAAGATGAGTGGCTTCTGCAATGCCACCGGACGCTCAGAGTTGGACCAACCACAGCGGAATATCTCCTCCAGGTGCATGACCTTCTAGACAGTGGTCTGAAGTTCTGGGAAGGAATGTTGGCTGAAAAATGTCGTTTCGAAGCTCAGAAAACTGATAAATCTAAGAGGCGCAAAAGTGAAAGGGCGTATGCTGCAACGGCAGGAAACAAGGGGGAATTGCTTCGACCCAGTCCCTTGAAACAAAGCGTAACGATGGAGTTATATGAGGCAAATCCGGAGACAGTTTTTCCGCGAAGAAAGGTGAGGTGGTAATCGCTACCGAAAGAGACTCGGGGAAACTATCATATTGGCGCTAAACGAAGGATTGGACAGAGCCAGGCTATTTGCTGGCACATAGATATCAAGTGGGTGCACTGGGGACCTGCTGTCGTGCCATTAGACAACGATTGAGCACGCTAATAAAGGATAGAGGAGCACGCTGTAAGCATTAGAATATCTGTTTGAATTGCCAAAGCTTGAACTAAAGTATAAAGTTCCATCAGCCACATTTGTTACCTTTGCTAACCAGCATCACCTTGATTCCAAACCACCAAACCCACCCATTACTACAACTTTTCGTATCGTCGTCTTGTTTTTTCCCCACTCTTATTTGTGGATATAACTTTCAAGCTCAATGTCTCATTTGATTCCTACTAAAACCATTGTCGTTGAAGCAGTAGAATGGAATCTCGCACGCTTTACACTGATTCGGGGGAGTTAAGAATTGACTTTGGGAGGATGGATGATTAGTCGTCAAGTATTAAACCTAAACGTTTGAGATCGAAGAAATTCCTTAGAATGCTCAAGTATAAAGACCTAGCAAGTTTCGCCGGTGCTATCAATTCTTTTGTTCCACGTCCTGCGGGGTTCGAGTGGCGTCTTGCTCCTCACTTCTCTTCTCTGAAGCAGTTTCAGCATCGTTCCTGAAAGCTTTACCAGAAAACACTATAATGATCACGTCAGTAATTGAAATATTTCCTTTCTCAAGGTGACACTTACATGCATCCATCTCCTCGAGTGACTTGCCCTTCGTCTCCTTGATAAAGAACCATACAAACACCACCAGTGCCCAGTTGAAAATGCAAAACATGAGGAAAGTCTTCCAACCGAGATTCTGGACTGCATGCGGCGTGGCCTGAGAGAATACAAAGTTGAAGAGCCATTGAGTCGAGGTTCCGATTGCGATTCCAGCTTCGCGGATGCGGGACGGGAAGATCTCGCCCATGTAAACCTGTTTTTTGATCAGTTTGGTTTCTTCAAACCTAAGAGGAGGTTTAAAAACATACCCAAGGGGCGGGACCCCATGAAATGTTGTACGACATTGCCTCTAAGTAAATCATCGTCATTGAGGCGATGGCAGTGGAGGTCAAGCCTTGGTCCACGGATTTGGGTGGGTGCGTTGCAGTCAGGCAGGCAATGATGAGCATGTAGGTACCCATGAGAAATGCTCCAGCGAGGAGAGAGCCGCGCCGACCAATGCGTTCAACGAGGAAGAGGAGATAAAACAGGCACGACACAACTTTGACGACGCCGAAGAAACCTGTGATGAGCAGGTTGTTCTGACCTGCGCCAACTGCTGCGAAAACCTGAGGGGCATCTGTCCGACAGAAGTCAATATTCGCATCCTGCTTTAAGGCTGTATCTTGTTAACTTACAATAAGCCAAGGAGGTGTTTCCAGTAAGTTGAACACCTATTGATCGAGTTAGCTCTGCTGAGAAAATACTGACTACCTGTGCTGAACCTACCAACTTGAAGAGCAATGATGAGGAATATTCGGTATCGGTTGACAGGTTGGGCTAATTCTTTCCAAGTGAGACCCTCTTTTTGGCTCTGTTCTTCTTCGATGCTAGCGATGATCTCTGCGAATCTTGAAATGGAGTTAGCATATCCGCTCTCCCTGCGAAACCAAATTTCAACATACTCTTCTTGGACTTCAGGCGTGTCACCGCCCCGAACCCACACCAGAGACTGCAGCGCCTCTTCCCTGCGCCCCGCCTTAGCCAGCCATCGTGCGCTTTCCTTGCAGAGCAACATGCCCAATCCGAGAATTGCGCCGGGAACGAGCTGTAAGCCGACAGGAATTTGCCACTGCTTGGTGGACGGCTTCAAGTGCTTGCTGACACCGTAGTCAATCCAGTAGGAAGTCATGACGCCCATGGTGAAGAAGAACTGGAACATGCTGCCGAGCATGCCGCGGATGTTCTTGGGCGCCATCTCGGCCGAGTACATGGGGATCACGACGGTGGCCATGCCGACGCCGACGCCACTGACAACGCGGGCGACGTAGAAAGCGGCCAGGGAGTGGGTGTTTATAGTCTGTACAATGGCTCCAACGCAGAAGATGACCGAAGCGAGAATGATGGACCGTCTTCGACCATATTTCGCAGTGAAGGGCCAGATGAAGAAGCAGGAGAAGAAAGCTGATACAGGAATTCGGGTTAGCTGGCTCCCGGCTGAAGTCGCGGTATGGAATGGAGAGCGTGGTCACATACCGCCTGCTTGCAACAGGCTCGTAGAGTTGGAGCCAACGTTGGCTTTCTGCGATGGACCGTAGCGGAAGTCTTCTTGAAAACCCTCAAAGGTGAGAATACCACCGATGATGCCCGTGTCGTAGGCGAAGAGGAAAGAACCAACGCAGCAAAGAGCCACGAGGTAAACAGCTCGGAACGTTCCCAGAGTCTTTGACATCCTGAAGGCTGATATTGCAGATGTCAAGGCGGACAGTAACTGAAATTCGACCCAGGCTACAACGGCACCAGACGGCCTTTTAAAGAAAATATAGAGCGAAACAAAGTACCAGGGAGTCGGGTGCAAAACCTCGTTTGTCCCTGGGAAACGCCCTTACAGTAAAATATCCATTTCAAGATGATGGTGTTGACCGGAACATTTCCAATTGCTCAGCACGCAATCCTGAAGCATCCAATGGTTAAGCATCTTAGGATCCAATGGTGCGTGTTAAGAAGAGCAACTCCTCGGGCCATTCCTCTTGCCTTTCAAGCACGCAATGCAAACCCTGCACTTGAATGCTGGGGTCTGCCATGATCACCAATCGATATTCCCCATTGTTTCCTGTCCTTACCAGTGCGGCAGCTGTCGGTAGTCGGTCGGTAGGCCTAATGGGGTATGGTCTCATCACCAGATGAACCCCCACATACTCTTTTAGGTCGCCGGACCGACTACCGAGACGCTCAGTCGGTAGCGGGGCACATCTCCGGTGAGACCCTGGGTCGCCGCATACCCGCTTCCATGTCTGTCGATAGAGCTTTTGTAGAGGATTCGATGTCGGTTGTCGCGAAATCAACCCATCTGAGAATTGTCTGAGGTCCCTCTGTGTCAAAGAGGGGCATTGATGCAGTGACAATAAGGTGGGGGCATTGGAGGGGCTTTGGTGCTGCAGGATCGGAGCTGTCTTAAGCTTTATCGAAGACCCCATTTACTCTAGGTGCCTTAAAGGAGCTCGACGCGTCTTTTGCCTGACTTGCGTGTTTCCCTCACCTTCTTTCGCCATCGAAACCTGCTTCATAGCCGATATCCAGCCACAGACCTCCAACATGGCAGATTCCAGACCCAACATTGTGTTCATTATGGCCGATGACCATGCGTCCAAAGCAATCAGTGCTTACGGAGCTGGTATAAACCACACTCCGAACATAGACCGCCTGGCGACGGAGGGCATGAAGTTCAACCACTGCTATGTCACCAACTCCATCTGCACGCCGTCCCGGGCGGCCATTCTTACAGGCACCCACAACCACGTCAACGGCGTCATGACATTGAACGACGATATCAACAAGCACCTGCCCAATGTCGCCAAACACTTGCGTACCGGTGGATATCGAACGGCGATGGTGGGCAAATGGCACTTGGGGGAGGGCAAAGCGCACGAGCCGACAGGTTTCGACTACTGGTCAGTTCTTCCCGGACAGGGAGACTACTGGGATCCCGAGTTCATCGAGTCGTCCGGGGAGAAGGTTGAGGAGGGCTATGTCACGGACATCATCACCGACAAGTGCCTGAATTGGATCTCAGAGACCAAAGACACGAAAAAGCCATTCTTCCTAATGTGTCACCACAAAGCGCCGCACCGTTCGTGGGAATGCGACGCCAAGCACAAGAACCTTTACACCGACCCGATCCGCGTGCCCGAGACTTATGACGATGATTACAAGAACCGCGCGAAGGCTGCAAAGGTTGCCAAGATGCGGGTGGCCGAGGACATGACATATCAAGACCTGGGGCTCGTGCAGCCCGACGGCGGAAACAAAATTGGCGAGCGGGTGGTGCAGGAGTCGGGTTCTGCACAGCGTAAAGTCCCAACAGACGCCAAGAGGCTGATAGACAAGGAGGATGGCACAGTTTTCACCTTCAAGAGCGAAGAGGATCTCGCGCACTTCAAGTTCCAGCGGTACATGCAGCGATACCTTCGCGTAATCCAGTCCGTCGACGACAATGTTGGACGCATGCTCAACTATCTCGATGAGAATGGACTGGCAGAGAACACGATTGTCATTTACACGTCCGATCAAGGCTTCTTCCTTGGCGAGCACGGTTGGTTCGACAAGCGCTTCATGTATGAGGAGTCTTTCCAGATGCCGTTCCTTGTTCGGTACCCTGCGGCTATTGCCAAGGGCTCAGTTTGCGACGACATCATCTGTAACGTCGACTTCGCGCCAACGTTTCTCGATTTCGCGAATGTTCGCATACCCAGCTATATGCAGGGGGAGACCTTCCGCAAGTTGCTCCAGGGGGAGACGCCAGCCGACTGGCAGCAAATCGCATACCACCGTTATTGGATGCACAACGATATTATCCACCATGCCTACGCGCACTACGGCGTCAGAGACCAGCGGTATAAGCTGATTTACTGGTACAACGAGCCATTGGATATCAAGGGCGCGAGACCGGGCGGCGAGAGCGACAAGGAGTGGGAATTATTTGATTGCGAAAGGGACCCGTTGGAGCTATTCAACGTTTACCATGACCCGGAGTATGCAGAGGTTGTGAAGAACATGACAAGGTTACTAGAGTTGAAAATGGAGCAGATCGGGGATGAACCCGTTCATCCCAGGACTGGTGAGACGGATGCGCCATTGGAGTTGGCGAGTAAGTTGTGAGACGCTTTGAAAGTAAGAAAGCACATGGTTTTAATCACAGACCCTTTTGCTCTCGCACCAGGAATTATTCACGCCCGTGGGATGATTGAGCCATAAAAAACTCCAGCCGGTTGTATTCAAGGGTTTACAAGAAAGATGCGTTGCGAAGTCGAGCAACGCGGGTTACTGAAACCAGGCTTCGGAACGTTATAGTAAAGCACAGAGCAGAAACACGTTCTCGTTGCCAGAGGAAATGGATGTCGGAACTAAGGGTATTCAGTAATAGGTGAATGCGATGTGTTGTACCAGTTTGGATGAATAAATGGCATTTCTAGATCTGGTTGTTGCAGCTTTGCGAAACGGATATGACAGTTGGTTGTGTGACAATTGAACCATCCCGAAAATTGGGCGAGAGCGGTGTTAAACGGCAAGGATTATTGATTACCTATGCCAGTTCCTGCTTGGCTCACCCAGATCCATCTTGGATGTCGTTACCCTATCCACTCCTCGCGTCATGGCAAACTAACCTGAGTAGGCGAAGTGCGAGCTCCCCGCATACCCATAATGGCAGAAAAACCCACAATATCGTCCCAAGAGGCCCGGCACACAGGGTACGGGACGTCATGTGGGAAGACGCAAGCAAGACGCTTTTTGACAGTTAGTTCGTCGGATCATCAGGCGGTTGCCCAGATGTGTGCTTCCAACCTTCATCAACACATTTGCCTCCATTGACTACCTACTTCGGGCTCAACAAATTGGTCGCGTTGCGGCAGGTGCAGTAACATGAGTCGGGAACAAAGATGATGTGCCAGGATGCCACTGTTTCAACGAGAAGATAATGGATTCACTCGTCGGCTGCTTTCAAGGTGGCCCAGGCACACCGCGTCAGACATGCTCCCAATGCCGATGGCGGAAGGTCGGTGGTTTCGTTAACGTGGGCCGCAGGGCCTATCTCCCCATACGTCGCAGGGCCTTCTCGGCTAACTTGACCCAGGTCCGATGTGATGGAGGCACTGAGCAGTGCTGTGGAACTTGCGCCCGCCTTCGTCTCGACTGTTCTTATTCAATCGCTGCAAATGGAAGAAACGTTCCGGTTCTTGGTCAGCAACCGCAGACTTTGTCCAAACCACGACGGCTTAGAGGCACGAGAGCGTGCCGGGCTTGTCGGGACAAGAAAGTACGCTGCTCCGGAACATCGCCGCAATGCACGAACTGCAAGCGCCACAGCCGAGAATGCGAGTATCCAACTCCTATGCGCACGATGCGCGCACCTTCCCCGCAAAGCACATCCACAGAGGGGGACGAGGCCTGCGGGGTTGAGATTGGCCACTATCTTGCCGATTCCGTCGAAACCTTCTTCGAGAAGGTCTACCCACTTCCATCTCATGCGTTTCTGCATCCTGGGACGACAAGGGAGCGCTGTCATGAGGGGAAGATCGACCCGGCACTGGCGTATGCCATCTGTGCCCTGGCGACCCTACACACTGGTTCGGATCTCCAGATGCGAGACCGGGCTACATCCTGGGTTCAGACGGCGGAGCGGAGAATCTGGCAACAACTCGAAAGCCCTACCATACCACGGCTGCAGGCCCTGTTGCTAATTATCCACTATCAGATGGAGACTGGAAAGTTCCAACGGGCGTTTATGCTTATGGCCACTGCTGCCCGCTTTGCCGCGGCCATGCGTCTCAATCATGAGCGACCTGATCTAGACTTTGTCGCGCAAGAGGTGCGCCGAAGGATCATGTGGTCTCTCAAGATTACAGAGCGATACTTCTCAGTTGGTTTACCAGAGTTTGAAGCATGTCCCATTGAGACGATATACCTGCAATTTCCCTCGGCTGAAGACGATTTCTGCGCCGATGGAGAACCGGGCGACGGCAGCTGCTATAGGTTATACGTGAGGCTGGAGATTATCCGGCGGGATATCATGAAGTTGACCAGAGGCGTTGCGCTCTGCGACCAGCCGTTTTTGCCTTTAACGAAACTCATCAGTGACGTTGAAAGAGACTTGGCTGAGATTGGGTCTCTGATGCCGGATGGCACGGAGTTCTCTCTGTCTCAAATCCAATCCCATTTCAGCGACCGGTGGTTGAGAAGAAGGATGTTCATGCATATTTCATTCCACCAAGCGCATTGCGACTTGTATCGGATTTTACTTCCGGGCTATCCGGAAGCGGCACCCCGTGTGGTCCTTGATGCTGTGGATGACGCCTACGTAACGGCAGCAGAGGAGAGCTGCCTGAAGCACGCTACCACAATCATCCAGATATTAACAAATCTGAACCAATATAGCATGAACCGCCTTCTTCTCGAATTCGATACGGCTATTTGCGCCTATCATGCCACAAGACTGCTGTTATTCATATCCCGGTCTGCAAGGGCGCCAGGCTGCCCCTCACCAGAGTTCTCAATGAGCCGCGCAGGTCTGTGTCTTGCCGCACTCAAGCGATTCTTCCCCTCGTCAGCGTTGGTGAACCCCATCATTGAAGACATGGAGCGCCTAATGAAAGGGCATGCGCCTCAGGAGACTGGCATCGGCGGCCTTTCTTCGCCAGAGTTCCAGGAGGGTAGAAGAAACTTAGAACAGCAGCTCTCAGAGGCAGCAAAAGCAAGGCAGCGGTTGGCAATCCACAGCCTTCTTAGACAGGCCGACTTTAC
This sequence comes from Colletotrichum jinshuiense, assembly GCF_051148585.1. NCBI lineage: Eukaryota > Fungi > Ascomycota > Sordariomycetes > Glomerellales > Glomerellaceae > Colletotrichum > Colletotrichum jinshuiense. The sequence continues at coordinate 3,822,916 of NC_139316.1, forward strand.
CGACGAGGATGATGTGGATGGATACTCTTCGTCCATGTCAACTATCGGGTTGTCCCCCGTCACGACAAGACGGACGCCGTAGGCCTAGTTTCGAACAACCGACTGTCGGTCTCGGCCTTCGCAAAAATAGCCTGGAAAACTTTCAAGAAGCCAGCATTGCGTACGTTGCAGGCACATGCAGAATGGCATCCTTTACCAAACAGCACCCTGACAGATTCGATGAAACCAGCGGGCCCGCATCGAAAAGAGTCAGGGTACGCAATTCTATTCATCTTGCACTGAACGCTATTCGACCAGCATTCTGTCGTTGTAACTGTTGGTTGGGCGAGACTCTGCCGGCGGGTTGAAATGCATAGTTGCACGAGTACCATGGCACATACATGGGGAACCAGCACAAGCCACTGCGATGTCAAGATGGTGGGTACACCTGTTGCACTTGTTGCAACTGGGACAACTTGATACACTTGCGCCTACCTACCCGACGTGTTAAAGGACCCGAATTGTTGGGACACTACCTTAAGCGTCCAAGAAGGTGGTTCGTCAGCTGAATTTAAGGTTTTGCACTCCCGTACGTTACTCATGCGATGGAAGCTGTCATATTCTACTCTACAATGCCCCTCCTGTCTGTAACCTATGTGCGTTTCAGCCCACCTCTCGGCATTTCCTGTCTCTAAGATTTCTGTCTCTTGTCAGCTGTCGTCTCATATCCCCTGCCAACATGACTCAAAATCACGGCCATGAAATTCAGACTCATGTAACCTGTATAGGCTACGATGCTCGGAGAGAATAAATATCAACTGAACACCCGTGAAAATAGTACGAAATTATCAGAAACCAATACACATCATTCTTCCATCTCATACCCCAACTATTACTCTTTAATTCCTACCTTAGGCTTTCCGGTTAAAGTCCCTCCAATATGAAGTTCTCTGCCGTTATCTTTTTCGTCGCCTCAGTTGCCGCTGTCGCTCTTGACACCGATGTGCCTCCCGCCCTCAGCCAGCCCGGCCGTCGTGGCGTGGACTGTGGAGCATGCGCCAGGCTAAACTTTTGCCCTGGAAAGCCGAACAATAACGTGGAGTGTGAGCTCGACGGCTGCTGCTAAAACTGGGTTTAGATTCGCAGATCTGGGGGTATGTGGCATAAGTTTTACTTGTACAAATCTTGACATTCGCTGACATCTGAGAAGACGCACCCTCAATTACCAAGGTTCATTATGCAGCAACGAGCCTTGCCTGAGGATGGAAAGGATGTCCTTAACCCTAAACGATCGATATGGAAACTGGCATTTGACTGCGCTCCAATATTGGGCTGCCTATTACTTTTTACATAGAATGAATTTGTAAGAGTATTATTTTTCAACAGACTGTTGAACAACATAGCTTGCATTACCGCGAGGAAATCATGTCAAAGTAACGTTCAGTCCCTGAAGATCCTCGGTTCTGGCGCTGTTTCCGACCCAAAAGTTGTAAAGACCCGTCTCAACATGCCACTCTCCGTCGATGAAATATCCCAATTCTTTGCATGGCACAGTTAGACTGATTTGTTTGGACTCCCCGGCTGCAACCTCTACCTTCTGAAAGCGGATAAGTTTCATAACCGGAAACTCGATCTGAGTGTACTCGGGTCGGTAGTAAAGTTGCACGACTTCCTGGCCAGAAACATCGCCTGTGTTGGTCACTGTGGAAGTCACAGTCACTTGGCTATTCTCGCCACATGACCCAGTGATGTTGCTGCCGTCTGAGTGACATTGGATGGATGCAGAGGAAATGTTGAAAGTGGTGTAGCTCAAACCAAAGCCAAACCTCATCGGCGCATAACGCGTCAGCTCCGGAAAATGCCAATCGAACTCTGTCGCAGTGCCAAAGCCGCCTTCGTCATCCGAAGGGAAGTAATCATAAGCGACAGGGAAGGCGCCGTCAGCTTCGGGAAACGTAATGGTCAACTTGCCGCTGGGGTTGACGTCGCCGAAGAGGATCTCAACAAGAGAATCTCCAGTGAACTCTCCTGCAAGCCACGAGTGGAGGATTGCCTTGGATCGCTTGGTTGACTCGTTAAGTAAGAAGGTCTGGCCGCTGCTAAGAATTAGGACTGTCGGCACACCAGCGTCGAGGACCGCGTCTAAAAGCTGCTGTTGCAAACCGGGGAAGCCGAGGTCAGGATGACTGAAACCCTCACCATCGGTCCGATGCAGTGACTCAAAGGAGTTGTCGAAAGATCCCCAGCCGGATCCAAGAACGATAATAGCTTGTCCGACCTCTATAGCAGTCGACACGGCTTTGTCGATGCCAGAGCTGTCGTTTGTGCTGAGAATATCGACACCCGGGACAAATCTAACATTCTCAGCACCAAGCTCTCGCTCTAGGCTGCGGCGGAATGTGTCTCCGTAGGAAGGGTCGGAAGCGTTATTGGCGGCATATTGACCGGTGTTGAGAATGTCGGCGTAAGGGCCGAGCAAAGCAATCTGAGATGTGTTGCTACGTCGTAGAGGTAGTGTGCCGTCATTTTGGAGCAGCACAATGGCCTCACGAGAAATGTTGCGGTTGACTTCTAGATGCTTTTCATTACGAAGTGTCGAGTTTAGTTTTTCAACCGAGGGGAGTGGCAGATCGAAGGTGCCGGTGGCAAATTTGACCTCAAGAATCGCTCGTGCTGACTCGTTGATAAGATCCGCAATCTCGCTGTTGTTGACCGAGCTAATCAGTGTAGGAAAGACGGAAGGAGGTCGAGGAGACAATTCATGTTCCAACCCGCCGCGAATAGCTTTTAGGCCAGCATCTGAGAACGACTGGGCAACCTTTGACTGTGTATACATGTTCCGGATGGAACCCGCATCAGACATGATCAGGCCTTTGAACCCCAGCAAGTCTCTAAGAATCTTCTTGTTGAGATATTTGTTCATAGACATCGGGATTTGGTCCACACTTGCGTAGGAAACCATGAGCGACAAAGGCTTAGCCTCTTTGATCGCTTTGACATAGGGAGCACCAATATCGTTGAGGATGTGGTTCAAGCCGCCTTGCATGCTGGCAGTGTTGACGCCTCCGCTACTGGACCCGTATACCCAGTGCTTTATAGTCGTGGCCACCTTGACGAAGCCGTTCTCGTCTTTCTCTTGCATTGTATTAATGTAGTGGGTAGCAAATTCACCAACAAGATACGGATCCTCGCCGAACCTAAAACTGCGGTTAGAAACATGTAAATACCAAGAAGTCAAACAATACATACATTTCTCCATTTCGGCCATTTCTGGGGTCTTTGGCGAGGTCAACTTCAGGTGAGAGAACCCAGTGAGTGCCGACTGCCATGTTCTCGTCCCGGATAGCTGCAACAGCCTGCTCATAGAGCGGAATATTCCAAGTTGCGCCCATGGAGATGGCGCCCGGGAAGAGGGTGCCACCGGAGATCATCAGTCCGCTAACGGAATCGGCAATCGTGATGTAAGGAATGCCAAGCCTAGTGCTGTTGATCTGCTCCGTGCGGACCTTGTTGGCAATTGGCAAAAGTTCGTGTGCATAATTCTGAGGTGCGCCGAAACCTGAGATGCTTTAGTGACAAACATTAATAGCTGGGGCATGACATAGACGAACCGATTTGGCCATTCTGTGTCTTTCTAATTTCCTCAAATGAAGTTTCGTTAAATGAAAGCTTTCCATTTACCGTCTCGGCAAGTCGTCGAATGCCGCCCAGCTGGCCAACCTTCTCCTCCCACGTCATGAGCCGAACGAGGTCATCGGCGCGCTCCTTCGCAGAACGATTTGGATCCAGGTATACCGAGCCATTTGACAGTGAAACAGCAGAAGAAACACCGGTCAACTGGCATAGAGCGACAGCAAAGAACGAGGTCGCTAGCTTCACCATTTCAGCGGTGATTTCGACCAGCTCTAGAAAAGAGTCTTGGTAATAATTCGATTGAAAGCGAGCGCTTACGACAAACAGTTGAAACATTGTCCCAAAACAAAGCTTATATCAATCAAAATCGAAGCACGTCATTGTGGTTTGGCCCACCTTCGAGTTCGGCAAGCAAGGTGAAATCGGCGACCCCACTTGGTAGACCGGGACTTCGGGATGGCAGCTCGGATGTCGGTCGGTAGTCCTGAAGAGGACAAGTGAAAAACCGTTGCAGTCCTGTTTTCTCCTACGCGACCAAATTGCGCCATATGAGTTATCGAAGCGGTCCGATGTTTTAAAAATGGGATAAAAAGCTCTCAAATATACATCGGCAAAGAGATTTAATGCTGGTCAACCGCTGTTGGCTCATTTACAACACACCTCTCCATACTTGTACCCTTCTCTCTTTCTCTCGGAACAGAAACAGAGGAAGTTTTGATATAAGATATCGAAGTCTTTTCATCCAATTGCTGATTTCGGGCAAATTGCAGAAAATATACCGAAAGAGGGAAATACTGAAATAAGGTCGCTTTTCGACGTGCTTAGGTAGTTGTGGCTAAATACGTGACTTTGCGACAAGTTGATTGCAACCATTGATCTGGTTACTCGGTGGAGAGTTTAGGGACTTGCCATTGCCATTGTTTAAAAGTTCCTATCCCCTCTATCTTATTGGCAACTCCTTCGATTCCCGGCTCGGGGTGGTGGAAAAGAAGTTCTTCAACTTGTCGTCCAACCACTTGACATCGTCAAAATTCCCGGGGGGTCCTCCAGCCCAGTGACCCCAGACGGATGGGATAACAGCTAATTCCCCAACGCCATCACTCATGCAAGCTAATTCATGTTCGGAATCCTCAGGCCTACCTCTGTCAGCGAAAGCTCTTCATCTTTGCAAGGGAATTCTTACGGGAAGTAAAGGTCGGTCTTGGAGGGCAGCACCAAGGTTTTGGCCTTGATACTCGCCATGGCTTTCTTGAAGTCACCATTGTATGGATCTTGCTTGCTCACGTCGGCACTCTGCCACGAATAAATCATAACAAGCAGGTTCTCAGGATCCTTGCTTAGCGCCCATTGCTCCCAGAAGCTCTGGAGAAAATCCTCCAGGTCCTTGGCCTTATAATGCTTCTTGTAGAGCTCAAGTCGATAAAATGTCTGTGAGAACCCCCAGCCCGCATACCCACGGCCGAATGCCTTCAGGCCTACCTCTTTCTCCTCGTCGGACCAGATGCGGGCGGACTTGCTTTCGGCCGTTTCGATGCATCCTTTGGCGCTTCCAGCTGAGCTTTTTTTCTTTGCAGCCAGGAGTGCTGATTTGACGCCTTCCAAAAAGACTTGGTTATGAAGCGCAACTTTAGCTGCGCCGCAGAAAGGGACGCAAATGTCCATGAAGTCTGGGTATTGTGTCGCCCATTGATAAGACTGAGCAGCGCCCATAGACCATCCCAAGACTGCTCTCGCATGATTGATCTTGAGTTCCTGAGTGATGAGTTGATGCTGTGCCCGAACATTATCGTAGATGGTGACGTCGGGGAACGGGTTGATCTCTGAATTGGATGGGCTTATGGACTGCCCATTACCGAAGAGGGCGGGGATGATAATAAAATACTGTGTCGGGTTTAGAGTTTTGTCATCGCCAACGAGCCACTCATTGTCAGATATGGCACCGGAAAACCAAGTCGGGTAAATGACAGCCGGAAGCGAAGGATCGCCAAAGGTCTTGTATGCGATCCAAGCTTGAGGCAATGTTCCACCATTCTGGAGCTCAAAGTCACCGAGCTTGAACTTCTTGATATCGGCCATGGTGTGTTGGAAGATAGGGCGTTGGGTACGATCGAAGAACGACAATGTCAACCTAGATTGAGTTGGCACAGAGAGCTTTCTATCTTAACAAAGTAAATAATCTTTATCCTAGAAGAGGAGAACGTAGCCTGGAATCGAGGAACCAACACCCTTATCTATCGTCATCAACACGCCGCCGGCCACAAGAGGGGAAACACTAGTCAGCCGACCCAAGCCGGGAGCACCAGACCCCGCAATTATCATGCAGGCCGCTATCTCCAAACTAGAGTTCCGATAACCTAAGATAATCAATGATAGGTTTAGATGGCTACGGATATTTTTCGGTGAAACTAGCACAATTCCCATTACTTTACGTGAGAATGAAACAGTCTGTTGGGCCGTAGTTATATTGGAGAATGACCAATAGTGGAAGACGCATTTTCCCGAGTGGCTGAAACCTGCGACAGTGAAACTCTACTAGGAAGCAAACGTGACACCACAGGAATTTTATAGCTAAGCTGTTAACTTGGTGATTAGAAAACAAAGGAATTTTTAAGCACCGGTACAGTGTTCTAACCTTCTCCTGACGCAGACACTCGCACCCGCGCCAGACAGCCGGCCGACCACATATGGGAACATCCATTAACAACTAAATAAAAATAGATGATCATGTGCCATGTATATCGTAGTGATGCTGAAGCTAACGCGGCAGGGAATGATTTGTAACTCGTAGAAGTCGATGGGCTTCGGTCAAAGAAGTGGGATTCTTGGAGTTTTCTGGCATGCTCTTGTTGATTTGAAGTCAAAGGTGGGCTGCGCTAGCAAGTAAAAGCTTGATAATTAATCAGATGAGCCATTTGCTGTCTTTACGACGAAGGGGGGGAAGAGAACCCATCAAACTGTTGGAACTGTCATGGAATCTCATAGATGAGTATGGAGGGTAAAGAAAAAAGAACTTGTGAATGATAGAAGCAATGTATCAATATGCGATACTGCTAGGCAACGAGTTTGAGTTTCTCCAACCTTCTCGGACATCGCAGTTGGCAAAAGTATACAAAAAATGAAGCCGATTTTCTCCGGGAGCACCAACGCCAATTGGCTCCCAACCCGCCGGGTCGACCTTCTGGCTTATATTTTCTGTAAGAAATAAAACAAAAAAATCAAGAAAAAAGCGATCCAAATCGACACTTGTCTCTTGGAATGCTTTTCTTGCTCATCGGTGGCCGAAACGTGATTTGGCTTGACGGAAGGTTTCTATTAAGTACCAATCAACGGTATGTGCCAGTTTACTTCGTATATACGATGTATTTGGCCGTCAAACAATCATTGAACAGGTAGGATATTTCAGTAAAAGAAATAACGAGAACAGAAGCTGGAAAGAAATCACGAACAAGGTAAAATCATCCGACTCTTACCTAATTTTCATACATTGCCATCGAATCTTACACTTGACAATTTCGATTGCTAGAATGCAATTACTATATCTGACTTTGCCATACAGAACAATGAGTTGAAAGTTTCGGCCGAGCGTTCGTAGCCAATAAGTCCAATCTATTCAATCTTAGTGGAGGCGAGAAACGGAAAGAAGTGGGCAGATTCATATTCTCTCTATAGTGTGGTCCCCAACGGATAAATTTGCTTTACAGAATAGATGAACCCAAGAACCTTTTCTAGCATATTTCACTGCGTAAATTGATTAATGACTCGAATTCAAGCCCAGCCAAGCTTTCTCCTCCCTGCGTTCGTCCCGTCATTTGATGTGCTTCGCCAACGCGGGTCTAGGGTCTAGGAGGAGATGAGGGCATCGTTATTGGTGGTTTTCCAACATAATTGACCTTCCAAGATCAATCGACACTTAGTTGGTGTCCGAGTCAAGAGAGCAGACACAATCTAATGCTGAGAGGGTATCGCGTGCGAGGCAGCAGGATGCGTAAGTGCATGTAATCCTTGCATGTAACCTCCTTCCTCTCTGAGGTTTGTCGGTGGTTATTCCGTATGGCTCGTCGGCTAGCATGGAATTTGTCCCATTCGTGCGAAAAACATCAGCCGCGATGATCACAGCCTCACTCGGGCTGTGCGGGAAGAAATGAGTGAGCCGAAATCGATGGCAAATTGGCAAAGTCTAGGAATCGCTGCATGTTTGACTTTTGAATTTGCCTTGGGGATTCGAGGATTGGACGGCAATTCTACACTCCCGGCCCGCTTCGGTACTGGAAGCTGCAGATCAGCTAGTGGGCGGCAGCACGGATAGAAATGCAAGAAAAAGCTGGGGGAAACGGGGTACGTCGTCGTCGCTGGCCGTCAGCTGCAGCAAAACTCACGTCATGATGCGTCGTGTTGCGTCTGCGTAGCTGCGCCCGAAGTTGTTCTTAGACATCCACGTGCCCCTTGACACAGCCCAAGAAACCCCTTTGGCGCGCAATTCTTACAATCAATCTCCTTTGCCACAACAACTCCTGATTATGCTAGTACTGTGGATTTTCGCCTTTGGAATACGAACTGTTTGATTTTCATGTAACAATACCCTGCATTGCAGAGTGCCAAGATTGGATCGTTATAAACCTCTTGGCGCAATTGTTTCGGCTGGACTGATGGGAGCCGAGGAGACTACAGAAGCAGATTCAGATGGGTGAAGTACCGCGTGCTGAACATTCTTACTTGGTGAGAGATGAAAAAAGGTGGAGCGGGCAGTCAGATCGAGTGGCAGTTGGAAAGGAGAGTTTGCCAATGCAGTATGCCAATATTCTGAGTCTTGGCGGCCAATCCCCCTTTCTCAGAATGCACCGTGCCAAGGTTGCGGGTAGATGCACAGCTCAGTCACCGCCCCTCTCACTCACAAACTTGTCAGTCAATTGATTGCCTAGAGTTACTACGAACATAGTTACGGGCAAGCTCCATCAAGCTTGCAGGGAAGCAAGCTGCAAAAGTCTTGTTTCGCGTTTCTGCTGCTCTATAGTTGAGAACCTGAGCATTGCCTACTGTCTATTATGATGCTCTTGCGGAGTGGTGGCAGCTGTCTCATGTCTCATGTTGCCGAGAGCCAGGGATGATCCCCGCACGTCTATAAACCCCCAATCGATCAGCAAGTCATCTGCTTAGATAGGCGACGGCTCCCTCTGTACCTGCACGGAGACGCTCTGCTTCTAGTTATTCCTCCAACAGCCGGCCATCGTTCATTTACACAAAATCTTGGCGTTCATCTATCTGGAGTGCCGCGCGCAAAAGTCTCTCAACCACCCATCCAAAACACATGATCTGGCAATTATAGCGCAGGGTCAAACCTGCAACTTTTCTACGAATGCTGCCCAGATGGGGGCTGTCTGGCCCATTATTCTGCATGGAGTGGATTGGGCTAGCGAGTTAGCAGCAAACCTGCCGAATGAGCCTATTCCCGATCCTGGCGCTTTCTCTTGTCTTGCAATCCCACAATCCCAACACCGCCAAACTGTAAACGGACAGTTTACTCCACTTTATACTCGCCCTCTTTAGGGCGTCAAGCCATGCCCAGTCACCTGGTTCTGGCGCCCTGGTCAACTTGGGATGGATCAGGACATGATCCGACCTTACTCGCGCCGGTCATCTCAATGTGACCGTCTCGTTTGAGACCAATCACCTTGCGTCGCGTGTGCCAACAGTGAGGGCTCCGTCCACGGAATTTTCGTCCTGTGTATCCGATACCCTTGAATGGTGGTGAGGCTATCCCGGCTCTCGCAGATGGGAAATAAGCAGGGCTTGGATGGAGACCAGGACTGCATGTGGTTCGTAAAGCTGCACTGGAGCGGAAGTAGAGTTGTCGGCGTGGGGTAACCTGCTTTGCGCTTCAAGCATCCTGAATGACACCATCTATAATCTAACTAAGAAGCCAAGACTTAAGCTTGAATCTTCTATATAAGAGGATTGCTATCGAACGAGTCGGACCATCAGTTCCTTTGGCCCTCCATCGCTTCTCCGACTTCAAGTCACAGTCTTTCATTCATTCTTCACTTAGTCCTATTCTGCAGCCCTCGCAAGTGCTAGTCACTCAATTCGTACTCTCACATCTTCTTTTGACTAAATCAAAACAACAACCTATCACCAAAATGAAGTTCTCCGCTGTTGCCTTGATGGCCACGTTGGCCGCGGCCTCGCCCACCAACATCCTCAGCGCCCGGAACGAGGTTGCTCGCCGCCAGGCCGCCGAGGCTTGCACTATCGGTTACTGCACAGAGAACGGTGGTACCACTGGTGGTGCCGGTGGTGATACCGTTACTGTCAAGAGCGTCGATGAGCTCGTCGCCGCCGCCAAGACGGAGGGACCCCTTACTATCATCGTCTCCGGCGCTATCTCCGGCAGCGCCAAGGTCCGCGTCTCTTCTGACAAGACCATCATTGGAGAGAAGGGTAGCTGTAAGTAGTCCGTTTCTTTCTCAAAGCACCTTTACGAGGACTCTGATGCTGATACTACAACAGCTTTGAGCAACGTCGGTCTCTACGTCCGCCAGGTCAAGAACGTTATTATCCGCAACCTCAAGATCGGCGGTGTCAAGGCCGCCAACGGTGATGCCATTGGCATTGACGAGTCTACCAACGTCTGGGTTGACCACTGCGACCTCTCCGGTGACCTGAGCGGAGGCAAGGACGACCTGGACGGTCTCCTCGATGTCTCTCACGGTGCCGACTGGATCACCGTCTCCAACGTCTACTTCCACGACCACGTAAGTTGCTTCCTCAAACCTGATACCTATTGTGGTTCTTAGCTCGGATCAAATATTGACACAACAATACAGTGGAAGGGATCCCTCGTCGGTCACTCTGACAGCAACGGAGGCGAGGACACTGGCAAGCTCCACGTCACCTACGCCAACAACCACTGGTTCAACATCAACTCCCGTACTCCCCTCGTTCGCTTCGGTACCGTCCACGTCGTCAACAGCTACTACAACAAGCTTCTCCTCACCGGTGTCAACACCCGCATGGGCGCTCAGGTCCTTGTTCAGAGCACCGCCTTCGCTGACAGCCCTGCTGAGGCCATCTTCTTCGCCGACTCCAAGGAAACCGGCTACGCCGTTGCTGAGGATGTTGACCTCGGTGGCTCCGTCAACTCTGCCCCCAAGGGCACCCTCACCTCCGCTTCGCTCCCCTACAAGATCGCGGCTATCGGCTCCGCCAAGGTCGCCGGCACCATCCCTGGCACTGCTGGCCAGAAGTTGTAATCGGTGTAATATGACCCGGTATTTTGAGCGTGCCAGGATGGCTCCTTGTTTTATTTGTAAATACTTGACTCAGTATATATGAGTGGCAGTGATGGCTTGTTGATATATTGCCCCTAATGTGTACATATGGGGTCAAGTCTCTCGCCACAGCCGGATATTTGGAGGCATTGTATATAAATCTGCTGTCTACCGTGTAGGCCGAACAAGATTTACTCCTTATCTGTCTACCTGTCTTTCCTCCCTTGTGAGATTATACAATCAAGACATCAAGTACTCCAGTGGATGTAGAGGCCATTTGGGTTTTGTCTTCGATAGTTTCCAGAGAACTTATAAAATGTATTTCTGCGATGAGCTTTATTTCTAACGTCGCCAGCCGCGCCGTGACGTATAATCCGGATGTAGGCTTACCAGAGTGTTGTTCTAGTCCTTCTTCTTAATGCGCGGGAAGCAAAGCCATACAAGAGCAACCACGGCAATGAGCGATAGGACAATAGGTTGTAGTACAGCAACGCCCTTACTAGTCGCAATTGCACCAATGATGAAGGGGAAGACCGTGCCACCGGTGCCGCCTATAGCCATGGCAAAGCCAATGGCGCTGACGTGGATGTGCTTTGGAAGCAACTTGGCCGTCATCATAACGGCGCCGGGGAACATCGGCCCTAAGAAGAAACCGAGGAATGCCACAGCAACTGCCGAGACAATGAATTGCGGTACAAGCCAGAAAAGAAGCTCGAGGGCGATGCATATGGCGAGGTAGATGCTGATGCAAAGTCTCTCGCCGAAGCGCTCGGTCACGAATCCCAGGCATGCACGACCGAGAGCCTGGCCGGCCCAAAAGCCAGTAGCTGAGATACCAGATGCGTAAGCCGACGCTTTACGGACTCGCAGCATAAAGGTAACAATCCAGCCGCCCAAGCCAACTGAGAAATGTGTCAACCGCTTTCCTTTCATATCCTGAAATGATACTTCGAGACATACCTTCGACGCCCATGTAGGCAAAGAAAAAGAGAGAACAAAGCCAGGTCACCTTGGACTTGAGAGCGACTCTAGTTCCTGCACCTCCAGCTCCCTCGTTCTCATGTGCGTGTTCCGCGCGGTACACGGCGCCTGTCTTTGGCCAGAAGGTGATTGTAAGGCCAACCAATTCGAGAACGGATGCGCCAACCTAAGTGAGGGTTCATCAACATAACTACATCAAAATATCCGCAGCCTCTGACCTACCATGACATAGTAGTAGTTATACCAGGGCAGTTTGGCAGTAACCACCATTGACGTGGCAATTAGTGGAGAAATCAAGGCTCCCACGGAATAAAATGAGTGTAGGAAGCCTTGGATTGTGTTGGCCTTGTCCATGGCACCAATCCAGGCGCAGAAGCATGCATCGGTCAGTCCGTTGCCAAAGCCACTGATCGTGTTGGCTATGACCAGAACTGGGTACGGCGGGTGTAGAGCTAAGACGATGTAGGTGATTATATGGCAGAGAGGGGCCATAATAGCAACACCTCGCTGACCGAGCTTTTGGTGGATCCTGGCATTGGTGAAAGCTGCGACGGAGTAGCCAGCAAAAGGAGTCAGGAAGATAAGGGATACAATGGTGTAGCTGAGGTCGTAGTAGGTTTCAAGCTGTTTATAAATAAGAACGGTTGTTGAGCCTCATGATGGATGGGGGAGTGAGCATACGTATGGAATCAAGGCCTGTGAAATGTAAGTGAGTGCTTGCGGTTCAGGGTTTTGGATGACATACGCCAACCGCCGCATCGTTCATGCCGGCGATTATAAAAGAAAAGAAAGCGAAGCCGAGCCTTCCAACATTCCCCTTTGGCGAATTCCATCGTTCTACGGCGCCGTGGGCATGTGGCGGCGGAGTATCATCTGGGATATCTGACAACTGATTCTCCTCAGGCCCGTCCCGCTTTGGCGAGACCTCGCCAATTGAGCGAGCATGACTAGAGCTGAGATGGCCGAGCTCGTACTCCTCTGAGCCAAATGGCTTATGTTGCTGCGTCTCGGAACGAGTCACGGTTGCTGTCTGCGACATGATGACGGCGTCGAAGGAGCACAGACAATTTGGTGCAACGCAGCGTGATAAGAAGATTTCGTCTTTGCCGACTCAGGGCATTTGCGATATGTTCCAAGAGAAGGCAGAACTATCAGTCAACGGCGAGAAATTATTCAAATAGAGCGGCTGCTGCCTCAATCGACTGGGGTGAGCGGGGCGGGGAAGCCGGGGCCCTGGCCCCGATGATTAGCCGGCCGATCTGGAGTACTTTCGGAGTCCTATGCGGAGTTTTTGGCGGAGTTCACTCGGGGCGCTCATTACTAATAGGTATAAATGTCTGATGGGGAATGCGGGTTTGAAGACCATTGATTCGTTCGTTTTTTTGGTTCGTCGCACGGGAAGAGAATCAATCGCGTCCCGCTAGACTGAACGAAAAGTCTCGACGATAGATGGCCGTATCTCTTTACGAATCCGCGAAACGAAGAGGAAAGATTGAGAGGTTTCTCGAAATGATGCAGGGAGAGCCATCGTGCCCAATACGTGTATGCGCACCAGGCATATTGTCGAATAACAATTCTCGACGAAAAGGGTAGTCTGGCACAAGGCCCCTGCAGATTCTTTCGGACCACATACGATATTCTGTATGTTCTTCGAAGGTAACCATTAATTCAACAAGAGCGAACAAATCACGACGATCTAAACTACTTATTGTTGCAGATCAAGTCAGTTGATCCTAGAAGGATATCTGTTATCCGCCATAAGACCAGAGAAGTTGCCGGATGGAGTGTCTCGGATTGCGGAATAGCCTGGAAGAAAAAGAAAAGAGAGCATTGTTGGTATCGACGAACGATAAAATATAGTGCTAGAGTCTCGGAGCAGAGGGCCAACCGGGTGTCGTTTCACAGAGCAAGTGCAGCGGTGTGCGTCATAAGAAAAGTTCCAAGGGCGTTGCCCAAATCGGTCTGTCAGATGACTTTTCGGACGCCAGCAAACCCAGTCAATATGTAAATAATTGCTGCTCTATGTAAAACAAGCGATACCTACGTTTCATTTCCAATATTCCTACTGGGAAATGACGCTGAAAGCAGATGTGACCAATATTCTTCAATGTGAAGACTAGCCCAATTAAACTCCATCGTTTTGGCAGGTGACATGATTGACACACAAGGTGATATGGCGTGCAGATTGTGTCCCCCGAAATGTCTTCCTATTTGAGTTATATTTCACTTGAATCCCCCGCCCGCCTTAACAATGCATGGATATATCCGCGGTGTCACTTGGCCAAGGTCGCAGTGCAACAGATGAGCGTGACGGGGTAACCAATGTCTCCAAATCACGGGTGCGCCAAGCAGGTTTGTTTATAATTCGGTGAAAGATGGCGTCGAGAAGCTCGTATACGAAATGACAGTTGATCGATCTAATACCTCTCCGTGGTAAGATAAGTAAACTGCTATTTATTAGAAATGGAGAAGTAAGACTAGAAAAGTGGGTGGTCGAGCCTGCATTGTAAGTCATGGATGCCTCTCATTGTACACCCGGACCTGCAGACCGTCGTCACTCAACTCTGAATGTCAAGTGCGAGTCACTGCTGTTTCCCGGTAGAGTTTTCGTGATTGAAAGGACAATGGGTAGCATGGTGCGACCCTTTTCCTTGGCATTAACCGTGTCCTTCGAGAGGACAGTCCGGCGTGGAACACTTCAAATAAACAAACAAAATAAACTGTGTCGCCAGTCTTGAAAAAGTAAATATTCTGGTATATTGCTCCATCTAGTAATCATTATCCCCACCAACCTTCTTACTATTTACTGGTGGTTAAATAGCATAAACTCAATTAATTCAACCGCCATTACTATTTTATCGATAACAGAAGACATGCCCGACATATCCAGAGCTCGCAATGAAGATGTCATTGGGAACGTCGCATTGGTCGGATACGAAGGCTCAAGCAATCACAACCGAGTCGAAATTGGGAGTCAAGGTGCGCAATTCAGAGGAAATTATATTGACAGCCTCAAAAATACGACCAGTGGGGTTGAAGGGGAACGCATCGATCCAACGAATTATGGGAGAAATGAGAAGCTCCGAAGATGCCTCGTTCGCAAGTTCGATAACAGACTGCTGCCCTCTATGTTTTTGGCCCATCTCCTCTTCTTTCTCGACAAGAGCAATATTGCCCTCGCCCGTATCAACGGCCTCGAGAGAGACTTGCAGCTGGTCAACGATCAGTTCAACACGGCCCTGGCGATGTTTTTCATCCTCAACATCATCTTCAACATCCCAGGGAACCTGGCAGTCAGGCGTGTTGGCGGAGCCATATGGCTTCCGTCTTTGATTATGGCTTGGGGGGTTGTCACTACCTGTAGCGGCTTCGTTACAAATTTTACGGGACTCTGTGTTACCCGTGCCTTTCTGGGCTTGACCGAAAGTTCATTTCTCGGCGGAGTCTTGATCTACCTCGGCTTCTTCTACACCGCAGATGAGCTCATTCTTCGAGTCGGACTATTTTACTCAAGCACAGCCCTTGCGGGCTTCTTTGGCGGTCTCATGGCAGGTGGCCTTGGACAAATCAAAGTCCGCGGCTATGACGGCTGGCCGTGGATTTTTTTCATTGAAGGATCTTTGACAGTCATTCTCGGACTCGTTCTCTTGTTCCTTCTGCCGCACACGCCTGCAGATGCGAAATTTCTGACTTCGGCTGAAAGAGCACTTGCAATGCAGCGCATGAGTGCTCAAGATCGATGGCATTACCTTGAGCCTCAGTGGCCTGCTGGCCAAGAGTCAATAGAGACTTCACAATCAAGCAGACAAGCACCAGTCAGCAAAGACCCCCTTAACTGGGATGCAGTCAAGAGCGCTATCTTTAATGTTGTCACCGTAAGCATGGCTGTCGGAGGATTCTTTTCCATCGAAGCCATCTATAGCTACGCCATGTTCCTGCCAACTCTCATATCAACAATGGGCTACAAGAGACTCCAGGCTTCATTGATGACAGCCCCTCCGAATCTCGTCGCTTTGGTGTTTACCATTGCCATCTGCTTCTGGAGCCGAAAGTCTGGAAAGACAGCACTGCCGCTCAACGTTTGTAGCACGATCGGAATATTGGGTTATATTCTTCTCATCATTGGCGCAAACTTTGGACCACCTCCGTTGTTCATCAATATCAGAATTCAATATGCCGGCACATTCTTAATTGCAATGTCGGCTAATGCTACGCCTCCGTTGGCGCTTACATGGCTCAGTATCAACGCCTCTCCACATTATGTGCGTGCAATTGCGCTTGGATTTCTTTTGTCGATCGGTAATGCTGCTGCATTCCTCGCTTCTTTCACATATGTCAAAACTGAGGCACCCAGGTACGTGAGCTCAATATCCGTGGTCCCTTTTTGGGGTTCTGCTAACTCCGGCGTCTTCGTAGATATTTGAAGGGCCACTTCATCAACTTTGGTTGCCTCGTGGGTCTTCTTGTCATTGGCACCAGCTTACCATTGTATATGAAATGGGAAAACAGGAAGCGGGAGCGAGGTGAACGAGACTACAGGTTGGAAGAGGGCCGGCGTAATGGCTTAACACAGGAGGAACACGAGTTTAGACTTGGGTGGATGCATCCATGTTTTCGTTTCAAGGTCTGAGATTGGGGCTGTTGAAGTTCGTCGTGTGCTTTTGGAGCGATAAAATTGCAAGCCTCAATGAGAAGAGCTGGCAGATTTATTGCTGGCAAGATGGTCCAAAGTAAGACTTATATGATGAGTTATAGAAATCGAAGCAGATTGGTTTCAATAATTGAGTTGGTCTTTGGTTTGTTCATTTTTATTCTTTTTTTCTATTTGTTCTTATTTTCTTCCTTATGCTCAAACGCTCTAAAGTAACTCATTCCCAGAGCAGAAGACATGGAGCCCATTTTTCCGGCGAATATTTAAACGCCGATAAGGGTTTTGTTTTTATTTTATTTTACCTCCGTGCGGTCGGATCCGGGCATCCATGGCGCTAAAACTGTTCCCGAAAGAACGCGTCTTAGCAATCTACGATCCACTGCCGAGGTGGATCTGCCGTCACTCAACCTCCTTTCCTACACCTTTTTCCGACATCAGACGACACCACACCCACGGCACAGAGGTGACAAAATCCGTGCAGGCCGTGCTCCGTTGCGAAACAGCTTCAACGAAGCGTGCATGCAGAGAAAAATGTCTGGGAACGGTCTTTTTTTCTTCATCCCGGGCAATCCGGGTCTGGTGGATTACTACACCGACTTCTTCGATGCCCTCAAGGCCCGCATTGGCTGGGCTGAAGGCCGGATCCATGTCCACGGCCGCGATCTTTTTGGGTTTCGCGACGACAGCCATGAGCCTTTCAGCAAGGAGAGCCCGCCCTATGACTTGGAACATCAGATTGAGGCCGTCTTTGACCATTTGGCGTCATTGAGGCGGACCGACTCATCAAGGAACGCGCCGGGCAAGAAAGGCGAGCCGTATGACTTCGTCATCCTGGCAGGTCATTCGGTAGGTAGCTACATCGCCCTTGAAATCTTCAACCGCCACCTGAAAGATCCCTCGCGTGCGCCGCATCTCAAGCTCCATGCGGGCATGTTGCTCTTCCCGACAATCACACACATCGCCCAGTCACCAAGCGGCAAACAACTCGACCTCCTCCGCACGACGCCGTTCCTTGACAATACGGCGCATGTTGTTGCGCAGAAGTTCCTGAACCTGATGCCCACGTGGGCGCTCCATTGGTTCGTGGGGACCGTACTTGGCTTCGGGGCCAAGGCAGCAGATGTGACGACCAAATTCCTGAAGAGTCGGGATGGTGTGTGGCAGGCACTTCATATGGGCAAAGATGAGATGAGAGTCATTACCGAGGACAAATGGGACAAGGAGCTCTGGGAGGTTGAGCAAGAAGATGTGGGCAAAAGGACCGCGCCGAGATTCTTCTTCTTTTTCGGAAAGAAGGATCATTGGGTTGCCGACCATTTTAGGGACCATTTCATTGGCGCACGAGAGAAGCACATCAAAAACGGATGGGCACGGGTTGAGATTGACGAGGTCGGTCTCCCCCACGCTTTCTGCACAACTGAGAAGAACAGTGAAGTCATCGCTGCCAAAGTGGCGGAATGGCTTGCGGAAGTTTGCGGGCCCTTGGCTCAATCAACATCCTGAAGTTGGACTGCGAGTATGACTTGCTCAACTTTTCTTATAGAGTATTAGACAATCAAGAATTATTGTATTGTTGTAAAATGAAATTGAACGCTTATGGTGCTACATAAAGGTGACAAGCTGTAGCGTCTACAATCAACCCGATTCAAGTTGCCGTTAGGGCAAGTTCCCTGCTCTTGCTGTTGATACCCTATACATAGGACTGAATCGTCTTGTTGGACTATTTGGTTTCAACACCGTTCCACATCTACCGCAATTCTCTAACCGCAATTCAAATCGGCATTGGCCTCCCAATTCGCGCACTCGCGACGCTGGCAGCCTACAACAGAGTCAGTCAGTATACATGAACTTCTGGAGCCTATTTCAATCATACCTCTGCTTCAGTCCTCTTCTTTCGCCTAATAATCAAGCCATAGATAAATATACCCATTATCAATAAAGACACACCAGCTGCGTTATGTGTCAGTGTATATTCGATGAGACCAGATCAGAGTGAAAAAGCTTACCAACGCCTGCAAAAACACCTAACAAGACAACGCCCGTATTAGTGCCGCCTGCGCCCTTGGGCATCATTGAGGCCGATGCCGAGGCCTTGGGTGCGGAAACCGATGCCAGAGGTGGCCGTGTAGTTGTTACCGCCGGTGGCGGCACAGCCGGAGGAGGTGGTGGAGGGACAGCCGGGGAAGATGGTGGCGGAACAGCCACAGGTGGAGGCGGCGGTGGTACTGTACTCTTAGGAGGAGGCGGAGGAGGAGGCGTACTATTTACTGGGGGAGGTAGAAGCAGCGAGCTGGTCTTTGGAGGCGGAGGGCTGTTGACTGGTGGTGCTGGAGCCGGCGCTGGTATCGCGGTCACGGTAACAGTCGTGGGGACCATAATCATGACGGTTTGTGTCGCTGCCGGTGGAGTCACGGTCACGAAAACAGTGACGGTCGGAACGTTTGCATTGTTATTTGGAGGCAAGCTGTTGGCGGGAGTTTGTACTGCTGGAATTCCTGGCGTTGGTGCCGCTTGTGTCTGGCCGCCCAGAAGCCCCAAGACTGATAGAAGTTGATTCGGGTCGATGGGCAGCGCGTTGGCGTCGGGGGCTTTACCCGCAGCGGCGTCCTTTATGGCGGCAGAGAAGGAAGCTTCAACATTAGCTGCGGCGGCGTTCTTCTCTTGGGCGTTTTTCTCTTGACGACGTTGTGCCCACGACTCCTCCATGTCGCGCTTGACAGTGTTGTCCTTGTCCATGTCCACAAGGCCACCCGATGTTGACGCTGATGTTCTGCGAGACGGCCTTCCGATACGATTCTGCTCTGATCAAGCTTCGGTCCCCTCTTAGTCGATAGATGGGCCGAATGGTCGTTGCACGATTGCAAGCATATCACAGATTGCTTGTTGTGGTAGTCCGGTCGCGATCAACCTAAAGAAGGGTCCTGGGGTGTAGTCTCTGGACAACCTGGCGTTGCGAGCGAGGTGGAACCCATGCACTTCTTATTCGGGTGTCCATTCTTGTCTTGCCAGTTTGACTTCTGGCTCGTGTCAAACTCACGGGGCCGAGGTGCCACCCCTCGGACCTTCGCGTAGGCCTACTACAGTACAGGGCGAGAAATGTCCAAATGGGGCAAGTGGGCGGCAGGTTTCCGAATGAAGGGTGGAAATGCTCAGATTGGGTCTCATGTCATGGTTACCGAAGACGGGAGGAAAAGAAGACATGCTTGCTTGCTGTCTTTGGGTGAACGTGCGCTCCCTGACCGCCTCATCCCCATTTGTTTCCTCTTCGCCAAAAGTGCTTTCTCTGATTTGCGTTGAGAGGGGGGAAGGGGAGGGGGTCGGAGAGCCACACACTCGACGCATCTAAGGTAGCGGTTGTGCCGCTGCACCGAAGCAGCTTTGGTGTTTCATGGGGGACGCAGATGTGGTAAAGAAGATGGGATGCCAAATGAGTTTTGTGATTTGCGAAACCAAGTTCTGTAACCTGCACTTCCCGTGCATTTGGGGTGGGCGGCCGTGCTTTGACTCGCAGGCAACCCCGGCCGAGACTGAACGAGGGTAGAACTTCTTCCCCTCTTCCCCACCAACCATGGCAGCAATTCGAGCTGAATGCTTTAATTCCGTTAAGCTCTTTCAGCCGTGTTCGCGATCCAGTTGACGTCAGGTCGATGATGGCCACCGACCGGCTGCGTCACTACGTGGCGCTGGAGGATGAAGTTAGTGTCCAGCGGTGCTGATGACCATCAATGAAATGTCCTTATATGCATCGGACAACCGAGCGCAAAAACGGGCGATAGTGCTAAGATAGGTTTCTGTAGCTTATTCTCTCCCGGTCCTATCGAACAAAGACAAGCCCCAGTAGTTATGAATCCGAACAGACTTCAACCGCAGAGACCCGAACTGAAAAGAGGGATTCTGGGAAGTCTGGGTGCTGCATCGGTTGCTGCATACAACTTCCTTACTCATGACTTTGAGTATATCCCGGATCGGCTACACGACGAAAAGCTGACCCCCACGCGGTTGTCTCGGGCCGGAACGAGCATCCGACTGGGACAAGCGCGTGGCCGGAACAATTACCCTCTGAGACCACCACCCATTCGGAAAAGAACATGGCAGAAACTAGAGGACGGAGAGCTTCGCAGCAAGTCATTTGAGGATTCACAGCACAACCAATATGACGAGGGACGTGGTGGTCGTGACCGGGACCCATTCGACGATGCTAATACGGTCGAGGACCAAGGGGACGACAATGACGAAGAACCATTTCACGTCTTCACGAAGAGACAGAAGTGGTCCGTCATTGTCATAATCGGCTCAGCCGGTCTATTTTCTGGGCTGTCGTCAAATATCTATAATCCTTCCCTAGACGCCATCTCGCGAGTATGTTCCACTCTATTTCGAAACTACTTAGCGCGCGGCAGATGCTAATGTGGGTTCCCAAAGGATTTGGGCGTAACAGCATCACAAGTGTCACTTACCATCACGTCTTACTTGATTATGCAAGCCGTGACTCCTCTATTTTGGGGTCCTATGTCCGATATACTTGGAAGGCGGCCTACCTATATTGCGTCCTTTGCAGTTTACATAGCCGCGAATGTGGCGCTGAGCTTTTCGCCTAACTACGCTGTGTTGCTCATTTTTAGAGGTGTTCAAGCTGCTGGAAGTTCTTCTACTGTCAGTATTGGTAAGTATCTTTACCCTCATGAAATCTCCGAGTTGGTAAATAACGGTCGTAATAGGTAATGGTGTCATCCAGGATATTTCTCCAACGTCAGAGAGGGGGGCTTTCATCAGCTTTTACCAAGCCAGTAAGTATTGATATTTAACTCAAAAAGGTCTTGTTGGTAACTGGCTTGCTACAGTCCGGAACTTCAGCACAGCGATTGGCCCGGTATTGGGTGGCGCCTTGGCTAACTCCCTCGGCTTTCGATCGGTTTTCGTTTTTCTGCTGATTGCCTCGTCGCTCATTCTCATCGCCATTGTAGTGTTTCTGCCGGAAACAATGCGAACCATTGCCGGAAACGGTTCGCTTCGCCTCACTGGCATCTACAAGCCTCTTTTCAGATATGTTACGAAAGAGCCCAAGTACATGCAAGATCCGGACGGACCTTTGAGCCGAAAGAAAATTACTATTTGGACGTTTTTGAGACCCTTCCGGTTGTTCAAGGAGAAGGACCTTGTTATCAACCTCGTATGGGGTGGTGTCATCTATGCTATCTGGAACATGGTTACGACTAGCACAACACCTCTGTTCAAAGCACGGTTTGGCTTGAGCGAGCTTCTCTTAGGTGTTGCATTCTTGCCCAATGGTGAGTGGTGCTTTTCATCTCCGAGTCTTGGAGGATGATTGGTTCTCCGTTTCCCTCAGCTTTTTGTCCTTCATGCCGAGGGGATGCGAGTGTCTCGGAAGTCGGCGCCGCTAACATATCATGTGAATAGGCTTGGGGACCATTGTCGGCTCAGTATTTGCCGGGAAGCTGTTGACTCGAGATTACAAAGCCATCGAAACTGAATACAAGGAGAAACACAACATAGCATACGACGAGGATCTATCACCAAAGGACATTCCTGCGGATTTTCCTTTGGAAAAAGCTCGCTTGCAGCGACTACCATGGATTGTCGCCCTCTTCATAACTTCTATTGCCGGCTATGGATTTTCACTGGCGTACCCAACCGCGACAGCTCGGCCCGGGTGGATTGCTCTTCCGCTAACAATGCAATTCCTCATTGCTGCTTCGGCAAATGCTATATTCGCCCTCAATCAGACCATCATTTCGGATCTGTGTCCGGGGCAAGGCGCGAGCGCGACAGCCATCAATAACGTGGTCCGCTGTGGTTTGGCAGCCCTCGGTGTAGCCTTCGCAGAGCAAATGCTTAATGCCGTGGGTCCAGGCACGGCTTTCCTGGCCTTGGCAATGGCGGTCATAGCTGTGTCACCCATACAGGTTGTCAATCAATATTGGGGGCCCAAGTGGCGGGCAGAGAGGGCAAGAAGAAGGCCCGAGAATAATGAGATGGATCAAGATCGGCAGAAGGCTTAGAAACTTGTTTCAATTTCGCAAAAGAAAAAAGAAAAAAAGTTGAATCATATTTGTTGACATCTGTGGGCCGGGCATTCGATGACGTTCATGAAGCATATTCTGCTATTTGGTTTACCTGCATCGTCATGAAAGAGAGCGGTTTGTAATGGAGACACATAATCAGTAATCCACTCAGATCTTGTTTCTTCCAAAGCCACCGGTGCTCATCCCAGTTGAATAAATCTATTTTTGTGTATGGCTTGCCGTTGGCGAAGAGCTGAGCTGACATTAATTAACTTAGATTCCGCATCCACGCCAAACTTCCGCCTCACACCTTGGCGCCATCATTATCCTTGGGCAAAGACCACGAATGACCTACAAAATCGCCTTAGCTTCTCTGTGGTAGTAATGATCTGCCCGGGATCACCCCTCTAGAAAGCCAAATCGCGTTCTCGCGTTAACCGAGAGTTTGGGGATCCCCACGGGTTGATCATTTCTGTTGCAGGTCGTCTGGTGTTGACCCTGAAACTCGGGGCCAAGCAACGAGCATCCCAGTTGCATATTTGCGTGTATTGCAACCTTCTTCGGCGGTGCGTACTTTATTCCCAGACGCCGCATAGCTTTCTACATATGGACAAGGCCCGTGCCATTCTATGCTAGCTGCACTGGGGCATAAAGTTCACGTGGCATCTCGGCTCGTTGTGAGTGAACCAAAATGCTATAATAGACAGGTCTCGTCAGACTACGGAAATATTTCAAGAGAGCCGAAAGACCGATTACCTACTAATCCAAGCGCAAGATCGTCTCGCGCCGAGAGGTTCACATTTGTTTTCATTAAACAACAGATGACGATCGTTTTTGATCTTTGCGACACACACACTACAACAATTTTGATGTAACGGGAATGTAGTATCAATCGAGATTGGACTTTGGTCTGAAACTCGGCGCAACTTTTTTTTTCTTAAATTCAGCAGACTTCCGTGGAGGTTCTACAAAGTCAAAAGGTTGATCGTGCGTCCTCTTCCAGCGTCCTCTTCCAGCGTATCTTTACCATTCACATCAAATTATGCTTGTTTCCGGCTTCATTCCATCTTCGACTTCAGCGCGCATGCCAATATGAAAATGTGGGAGGATCACAGTCGAATTTCGGTATGCACATGCCAAGATGAGGAGGTAGTGGGAAATTGAGGCGCATCTCGTAAGAACTTTGCTTAGTTGTTCTTCGGTGAGTCACACGATTATCTCACCAATGCTAAAATTCTGGAGATGTATGATATGTCAATTCACGGTCGCGGAGTAGTTCGAAAAAGGGCCCAGCCATTGGGTCCCATTGGATCCTTGCCAATAGCCTGAATAGCCTCTCAACGTAACTGGTTACTTGTCACATTCTAAAGGAGATTCCAAGGTAACAGAGTGAGGAAACCCAGCATGCATTGCAGCACTGATTACGTTAACTCTTCATTTGCCGGCCATATCATTTTAATGTTTATTCTCATAGAAGGTTTTCAGGCTTCTTGTACCGGAGGCAATCAGGGCATGCACTATTGAGCTGACGCTGTAATCATCCCAGATACCAGCATTCCAATCGCAATGTGTAAACCTTGAAACACTGAAGATTAATACTCATGCTGGTATCGACTAAATAGTTGCCATTGTCATCTCACAAAAATAATACAGGCTGCAGTCATCAGAATAACACGTTGTTTAAGAAGTTACCATATTTGATGTTTTACAAACTGTTGTAGGTTTTTGAAGCCGTTTCATTCGACCAAATGAACAAGATGTGAGGATAGCAGTCAGTTACGAATACCTAACTCCGTAAACTGATTAGAAGTCCATAATGACTTAAAGTAGGATCAATGTTGCGGAACTTTATGTGTCCAAAGCGTTGAAATAAACACTGATTATCTTGCATTGTGCACATGAATATGTGAGGAGCTGAGACGAAATAGTATGCAAAGAGCCCTGGATTGAGCATTATATAAGTCGGTATACGCAAAAGAGGGAATTGGAAGTAAAAAGAATGTGATACGCCTTAATCCAAGGCACACACATAAGAGTGCAGGTAATGGATATCACACAACCGGCTTTTCGGAATACTAATCAAAGCGAAGTTCTTCCATGCTCCTCTTCTGCCCTCCGTCAGGACGACATAATGAGAATCGGCATACTTGGTCTTTTCGAAGAGTTAGAAACTCATTCTTCCCAATGAGAAGTTGATTCATATCTCTTTTCGGGAACACCGATGGAAGATACTTCCCCACGAGCATTGATGCCCCCATGACCGACAAGAACCTTGCGCTCCAGATCAAAGCAATTTTCCTTGTACTGCTCGTCACAGAGATTGTAGAGTTGCTTCACAGTCATATCGCAGTATGTTGCCTCTCGGAGGGAAACAACATCCCAACCATACGAGGTCGTGCTGTTGCAGACAGCTGAAGCCTCGTGTCCTTCGGCTCTAGTGACAACAAGATGACTGACATCATGATTCGTTCCTTGCCGCTTGCTAAGTTTTGCCCTCTCGGGCTTTCGTTGCGATGATGCCGTTGACCGTCTGACAATGGGCTGTGGGTCTGTCTTGGCGTCCTTGTCCCACTTGACTTTATCGATGGCAAGTCGGGGGTCTTTGTCTCTACCCTCTTGGCCGGAAATTTCGTCACGCTCATACTGAAGAGGGGGCCGGAAGATTGGAACGTGTGAATCCGGGAGCAGGTTTTTCCAAAAGGCGAATCGAGGCGTGCTCTTGCAGAGATACTCTTCTGGGTTCTCTCGGTACATCATGACCTTGTCTGGGGTTCCAAGCATGTCGTTGAGATGGAAACTGATTGCTCGTGCATTGAAGCCAGCGGTGTGATCTTCATCGATCCAAACACACTTTGGGTGCGGGAGCTTATCACTCAGACGGCGTCGGCTAAAGTACCAGCTCTGGCCGCAAAAGGCCCCAAGATCGCCGTAGAAGACCGCCGAGAGTCTTCCATTGGATACTTGCAAGGCTGAGAGACAAATGGCATCGGAACTCCACTGATTGACGACAACATATTTTGGAGTCTCCATCTTGTTTTTGTGTGCGTTGTGCTCGATCTTGTAAATGTGCTTGTCTAGGTCGTTGCTTTTGTCCACTCTGTAGCCCTCTCTGTTGCTGCGGTGTCCGAGGAGATACCCGTTATCATCGTAAAGATTGATAGCAGGTTGAACACCGCTTGCGCCATTCTCATCACCAGTCATCAATGTAACCAGGGTGTAGTCGACATGCTTGCTTGGTATCCCCGCGTCGTGGGACCATTCAACGTTGTAGATCTTGTTGTTGACGCTAAAAAGCAGACCAAGGATGTTGCGCCCGCTAACCATATTGAAGAGAATGTTGGGATACCCGAGAGACCTTGCCGTAAAACAAGTTGGACCAGAGTCGGAGAACCGGTGGAGACTCTTAAAGAAGTATAACTGTTAGCCGAGGCGAGCTAGTTGGCAGTTTGCTGAGCTGTCACCGAACTAGAGGATCACATATCACTGATGCTGAAATCCAGCTTTCAAATAGATTTCGAAGAGACAGTGCGCACTTTTACAACCACTGAGAATATCAAAGCATCTTTAGGTCAAGATGTCAAACCACGCAAATGATCGAGTCTGCAGGGGGGGTTCCGAAGGGGTTGGTTCGTTACACACTCATAAAGATATCTTCTTTTCAAGTCCAGGGACATAGACCAAGAGTAAAAGATTCTGGACCCGAAGCTATTTGGGGATTCATAATCATAAAAGAAAGCTGTGGGTACAACTCTTTGCGAAATGCACAGCTTTCAACCTGGGATGATGCGGTCTTGGCCAAAATCACAGACTTGATATGTGAGCGATGCCTCCGGATCGAGGACATGTTCGAGCGAAATTATTCTGTCTAATTTGCTGTTCTAAAGACTAGGCTCTTAGTTTTCCAATCGCGTATCCCTCTAGCTAAAAGTCTCTCGGCCTGTCTGAGTGCAATTTGTCAGTAGTACTATACCGTTCTTAGCACGACTTTGTGGAGATACATCTAAGTTTGTGACCTCTTGCAACCAATCTTGGAATATCGTCAATACAGAAATCCTAGAAAGAGCCAATCGAATTAAATAACTTGAAAGAGGTCCAATCATACGGTCGTGGGGGGCTACTTGCATTGGTCTCATTGTCCGCAAATTCCGCAAATCAAAGAATCTTCTTTTATTGGGCCTCGATATTTATAATCGCAAACGGTGTAGGTGATGACGTGCCTCGGTTTCACTCTCTTTGTTCACAGAGTACGAGACTCCAACAAGGACATTAAAAAAGACACTAAGATCTGGACAGGCTATTTATTATTTGGTTGGAAGGGCTGTTAATCCTACTCTTTCGTGACTCGGCCGTTTATTTCATTTCTCAGTCGTGGACGTCGTCTGTGGCAGGTCGTGTGACGGCTAAGAGAACAAAACTGAAATCTATACCTTCAGTAGACCGAAATATCAAGAAAGGTTTAAAGAACATTAACTTCAATGAAGAATATCACATGCCTTTGAATGCGCCCGCGTAGGAATGTTTCCAATATGAGCAGATTCATAAGAATCGATGTCGCAATCACCCCTAATGAAGGGATATCAAGGATTAGACATTATTAGAAAATATCCAAAGATATTGAAGGTCAGTTTGAACTTCTCTCTTCATAGCTGATTTGAATTCCTATTCAAT
The DNA here is from genome assembly GCF_051148585.1 of Colletotrichum jinshuiense. Lineage (NCBI taxonomy): Eukaryota > Fungi > Ascomycota > Sordariomycetes > Glomerellales > Glomerellaceae > Colletotrichum > Colletotrichum jinshuiense. The sequence goes on from NC_139316.1 coordinate 3,850,116, forward strand.
CCTTCTCCGGTAGACGATGCTCAGGCAGAAAATAAGTTCGGTCAAAGCACGAGAAAGGGTTTGTCACGAGCCTCTGTTGTGAGGTTTCGTAGCGTGCAATTGAAAACATCTGTAGCAATTGAACAACCTAGTGTAAGACAAAAGCAAATTTTTACCGTAGAAGCAAAAAGAAAGTATTTGGTAGGTGTTCAAGAGACCTGGGTTGCGTCTCTTTTGGACCGGTAGGATGGACAACGTTCCATCTATTAGCCAAAAAGTTAACAAACGAAACATCCCGTCGGACTCATACACATTTTCTGATTAAGATTCTTCATAAATCTGTGTTACCGGTTATTTTCTAATGATTTCTATCAAGAAAGTTCCTCCCGGTAATACCTCATATCTTAAGATACAAGACACGAACAGTACCGAGAACGAAATAATCAAAAGAGTGACCTGGAGATCAATGGCAATGACAAGCACATGTAACCATCGTAAAACAGCTTCAAAGACGAATCTGTTACTTGATCTTGAATTTCGTTACTTCATTGGCTCTTCTCGGTTTCGCTTCTCCAAAGCCTCAGTCTGAGAATAAGCATGCTTGGAGACCAAACTTTATAAACGGGCTCCCACACATTGAAACTACTTTATCTGCATGAATACTATATATGTAGGGAGGGGCCTTGCTTAAACGCAATAAGCTTTGCCCATGAAGTTTCTAGTCAGGGTCCGGAGATATCCGAGGAGGATCAACCTTGTCACGATGAGGCACTAGTGGCAAGTTATCCGACTAGTAGTCATCATCATTTCACGTTTGACGTTGTCCTTGCCTGCACTACACATTTTTCTCAAGGTCAGGCCAAAGGCCTTGGATTAAGTCACGGTCATAGCCCGCAACGGTCAGATCATCAAAGTAGTATGTACCACCAAATAGAGTTATTGAATTACGGAGTTTAGATAACCCACAAGCCAAAACGAAAGTCCACATCGATTTAGCTGCCCAAGCTTCTCTGTCCCGTGTGATTCGCTGTCTCCGAAAGATCGCTGTCTCAATTCCCTGCGCAAAACGACTCGTCAACACAAAAGCTCACTCAACATTCTTTGCGGGAACGGCAAGGGGAAGACCCGCAGGACCTGCGGGTTTCGGCGCGGGGGCTTGAGGAGCAGCGCCGGGCTTTCCACCTTGGGCACCACCCAGAGCCCCAACCGCGACAGCTCCTGCGGGAGCGGGGGCGGGACTGTTAGGGCCGGCAGCCTTTGGCGGGGCGGCTCCAGCCGGGGGAATGGGCTTCGAGCCGACCGGGGCGGGAGCGGGTTTTGCTTGGTTTGGATTACCTTTGGTCGCACCTGCGGCTCCAGCCGCAGCAGCACCAGCTCCGGTAGCACCAGCAGCCTTCTTCGGGGCGGCGGCCCCTGCTTTGGCTGGTGCTGCAGGCGCAGCGGGGGGAGTAGTGGCCTTCGCCGGAGTTGCAGCAGGTGCAGCAGGTGTACCCTTAGCCGGCGGTGTCGTAGCCTTTGCCTTTGCCTTGGCCTTGGCAGGGGTGGCCGCTTTAGCCTTCGCCTTCGCCTTCGCCTTCTTCTTCTTCTTCTTTCCCTTCCCCTTCTTCTTTCCGAGTGCCTTTAGCAAGCCTAGGAGTTGCCGTGACTGAAGCTCGACCTCCTCGCCGCCTGCGGCTAGCGCAGCGTTGGGCTGTTCAACAGCAGCTACATCGACTGGGGGGTTGATCTGTGGTACGTCTGCCTGGTTTCCAAGCGCACTGTTGCTCGTTAGATTTATCAGTTACCACATGGGAGTTTGTGTAAGTACCTGTAATCAGTCCTCGCGACTTCGTTTCCTGCTGGAGCACCATTGATGCCAACAAGGAGGGCCGAAGCGAGCAAAAGGACTGGTGTAAGGTATTTCATTGTAGCGAATGGTTTTCTTTTCAAAAGTTGTTTATAGAAGGAGGGATAAAAGGTATGCCCAAGCCAAGCTTTGAACTTGGTGGTAAGAAATGTACTTAAAAATATGCTATGCCGTTGGGGGTCGGCTTGATCTGAGGTGCCTGCCTGCCCTTCCAAATACACAAATGGGCGGCGAGACATTCCTATAAGTACTCGAAATGCATGCTTTCGACTCTTCGTCCCAGTCAAGGATGCACAATCCTCATCCAAACCTTAGAGCTGTCGTCTACACTGCCAACGTACGGACCTGCTGGTCGGCCAGTCGTTACTTCAGATTAACTTTCACGGAAAGGGTAACTTGCGAGTGCCTGAAACCAGCAGTTGTATTTCTAGGGCGACAGGTGCCAAAGTTCTCGGCTCAAAGTGCCTCACCCCGCGCCAGCCACACAACGCATGGGCCCACATTGTCATATACTGGGATACTACCTTGAAGCCGAGTTACCCTGGATCGCCGCGAGTGGAGGGCATCTCCCTGAGATGCTCGAAATATTGACTTATTTAGGCTACGTTGCGTTTCGATGTGGTGTTTCGTGGGTGGAGGCCATCCTCATCTGATGTCAGCAATAAGCAAATATGTGCAGGAGAACGCGAGCTAAATCGATTCATCCCATCTGATGTTGTTTCAGTCCCCCTCTGTATGGTCTGTTTTGAGGCAGTTGCTTCTCACCTCTTGGCAAGCGGAGCCCTGCTCTTAAGCTTACCTCTGGTGCGGCGATTCCGGGAACAGGGCAAAGGAGCATGGGGTTGGTCCCCCGTCATTCGTTGACCCCAGGAGCGGTTGACCATCTCCCGCATGCAGGCTGGAAGCTTCGGAAACCTTACTTTCTCGCGATTTCAAAACCGTGGCATCATTTGACTGAGTTTGCGTTAGTTCGATTTTGGAATGGTTTTGAAGTCCGTCATTTGACTGCGTACCCCTTGGTTGATTATCTGCAGCCCGGGAAGCAAATTCTCGCCTGCTGAGAAACTCAACTCTGCACCCCACACCTAGCGGAAATGTGCTCGGTAATTGCAGCAGCCTAGGTTTCTCGTCCAAAAGCCCACGTTCTCGCGAGATAAAAGTGAAAATTAAGGCCGATACATTTGGGCTAGCTTGCGGCTCTGCACCAAGGTTTTTGGCCCAAGTACACAATGTAGTGCTGCATTTTACGCAACATAGGCAATTCCGACTTCCACGCCAAAGATTGCCGTGCATCTCTATCCGTGGTTTCATTTATTCCCTTGGACGTCAATGAACCCCATGACAGCTGGCGTGAAGAACTACAGACTGTCTTTCAGATGGCGTGGGCCATCACCATCTCGTAGCTACCCGCGGTGCATACACAAGCACAGTCAGATGGTAAGATCGGGTGCTCTGCGCATTTTCATGCACGCAGATGGTGTTGGGACGGCAAAGCGGCACCGCTCACGGACGTTCCGTAAAGACCAATTTAGTGTATGACGAAACCGTTGCATGACACGGTAGCCATGTTGTTGCGTTCGTTTGCCCGAGGCTGATCTCCCAAAATGGCGGAAGCGCCCACCGGGATCGACGACCGGTGAATATCGTTTCATGCGCCTCCCAATCGCGTGTTTATGCTGGCTATTATAGCCGGGTATGGGTGGCGCTGGTGTCTAAATGTTCACCCCGTATTTTCTGCTGGCCAGGGCTGGCTAGATCATTCGTAACCGACGTATCAGGAGGCTTGATATTCTTGAGGCAGATATGCCGGTCTGGGACCCCATCCAATGGATGTTGTAGCTCGATCGTCTCATGCTTTTGCCCTTAGATGTCCGATAGCTCGCGAGGCGAGAGTCCTGTCTGAAGACTGAGTTGTCTGAGCTTGTTACACAAGTAATGCAGTTTCGCGCACTTTAAACCCGTGGGCTCAGCGAGGGCCTGTCTAGACGACCAGTAGGAGAACGCTTCCAGACAATCCAAGTAAACGAACTGTATGTACTTTTCATGCGGAAAATTTTGACTTGGAGACCGATAACATGCAATGTAGCCATTTGCATGATGCACTGTGGCGCAGATAATGCTCTTACTGGTTATCCATCTTCAGCTGAATGAACCTGGTTGGCAATGCTTTCTTTACGCCGGATAGACTTTGGGGGAAAGCCCGAGGCCTGTGACGTTCGGTCATGAGTCGAGGGGGCGAGTGGAACTTGTGACCGACACTCTGCCCTACGTACGACGTGACTAATGTTATCGACACGAGGTCATCATTATTTACGGGAAGAATCACAAACACTGCCTTACATAATTAACTTAGCTTACTAGGACACTTGAAATGGGAGGACTTCGGATGTCGGATGCCACCCCAGGGATGAGCCGAAGACTCACCGTTGTGGAGATAAGCCGGCGCCACGCCCGGGTAGTGGTGGAGGTACGTATCGGTCTCCATCTGCGGGTTTCCTCGGCGACCCCCGGTGCACCGGCAATTGTGCACCGGCATTTGTACCCCGCACGTTTCTCTTGATCCTTCAGGAGCTTCTCCTTCACGAGCCCGGAGAGTGAACTGCCTTCAAGATATCATCATTCAGTCGTAAACGAATGCCCAGCACGCGGTGGGAGGGAGCGTTGTTCCGCTTATTCTGCCGTGTCTTGCATGGGGATTGAAGCATACCCCAATCCTTTACGTCATGACTTTCTCCAGCCGGTTCTTATCAAGAATGAGCTGCCTCTCTGGGTTGAAGACGCCATCATACAGCGTCAACTAAAGCTACGCGATCCCGGGCGTGTCTTATCGCACTCGCCTTACTGCGGGGCCGCGCCGGCAGACTACTCGACGCGATGCAGCAGTGCATCGAACTAAACATGCAGGTGAGCATATTTCAACCGGGACTTGCAATATTAATATACGGTAAGCACCCAGACTAGGTGTTCTGGAAAGTGATCAATGACCAAATTTGGTCATTTGAGCTCAGAACGTCGAGCGAATCTTCTCGTTCCCATCGTCGCACCATGATTCTGCAGCGATCATGCATATGTCTGGCCCTGATCTGGCTAAGGATTTCCAGTGTTGCCAACTGTCTAAGTGGTACGTTCCAGGTTGCCAGCCGTGTTCCAAGTGTGCGTCAATTGACTTTAGCCCGTAGTCAAAGGCGTCCCGTTTCCCAGTCTGATCGATGTGACGGTCGATGAATTGGCCGAGGGCTTGGAAAACGGCCTCTTCACCAGCGTCGACCTGGTGAAGGCCTACTTGGGTCGCATTGAACAAGTGAACAGCAGCCTTAGTGTTGTGACAGAAGTAAACCCCGACGCCCTCTCTATCGCTGCAGACTTGGATACCGCACGTTCAAATGGCACGATTAAAGGGCCCTTACATGGAGTCCCCATTCTCATCAAAAACAACATTGCTACTGCCGACAAGATGAACAACACCGCAGGATCCTGGGCGCTTGTGGGGGCCAAGGTGCCACAAGATAGTTTCATGGCGAAGAAGCTGCGAGAGGCTGGTGCCATCATCCTGGGCAAGACCAACCTCAGCCAGTGGGCCAATTTCAGGAGCAACAACTCTAGCAACGGCTGGTCTGCTCACGGTGGTCAAGTTTATGCGGCGTATTACCCCCAGCAAGACCCGAGTGGAAGCTCAAGTGGTAGTGGAGTGGCGTCAGACCTGGGGCTTGCCCTCGCTGCTCTGGGCACTGAGGTATTTCTTTATACCGTTGTGGCATTTTATCTACTCATCACTAACACTCTAAAGACCGATGGCTCGATTCTCTCTCCTTCCCAGCGGAACAACTTGGTTGGCATCAAGCCAACAGTTGGTCTCACTTCCAGACACCTAGTGATCCCAATCAGCGAGCACCAAGACACAGTTGGGCCGATGGCCCGGACCGTCAAGGATGCGGCCTACATTCTCCATGCCATAGCTGGTGCCGACCCAAATGATAATTACACTTTGGCAATCCCCAACAATGGTGAGATACCAAACTATCCCGCCGCTTGCAACATGTACGCTCTCCGCGGAGCCCGCCTCGGGATCCCGCGCAACGCCATCGAGCTCTTCTCGGACAACACCACAGGAACCGAGACGGCCGCCTTCGAGGAAGCCCTTAATGTCCTGAAGTCCGCCGGTGCTATTATCGTCGACAATGCAAATTTTACTGCAGCAGAGCAGCTGGCGACATCCACCTCCGAGAGCATTGTCCTGAACGCGGACTTCATATCGAACCTGGCATCCTACCTCGCCGCGCTGAGTTTCAACCCGAATAACCTGACGTCATTGGCCGACGTACGCGAGTTCACTCAGTCCTTCGAGCTCGAAGGATACCCCGACCGCAACACGGGTGTCTGGGACGGTGCCCTTGACGAGCAGGGCTTCAACAACACCGACCCGCGGTTCTGGGACGCGCTGCAGGAGAGCGAGTTCCTTGGCGGCGAAGGCGGCCTTTTCGGAACGTTAGATAGGCACGGCCTCGATGCTGTTGTCTTGCCGACTAGCTTTTCGAGCACTTGGGCTGCCATCGTCGGGGCCCCTGTTGTGACCGTCCCCCTGGGCTTCTATCCCGCGAACGCAACAGTGATCAAGAACAGGAGGGGCAACCTGGTGGACACTGGCCCGCATGTGCCGTGAGTGAACTGATTCTTCGTTGCTGTCTTGGCGCACAACGCGTTTGTGAGACTGTGGCAAGTGGCTGACGAGCCGCAGATTCGGCATCAGCTTCCTCGGCGCGAAGTTTCAAGAGGCCAAGCTCATTGGCCTCGCGTACGCGTACGAACAGAGGACATCTACCAGATCCAAAGTCCAGCCTTACATCACACCTAACATTGAGATCGGTGACTTCGCAGGGTAATAATACAAGCCCGTCTTGGCTCGAAACACGACGCTTCTTCTTGTAATCATAATTAGAACAGTCGATTTTTTTCCACGGTGTTCACCAGGAATTCCCGGGTACATAACACAGTTGGCTTCATCGTTGCAGGTAGTGTCGGTGCCCGGGCTCATGTAGTGCCTCACTTTTGATCGAATACAAGTAGAAAAGCGTAAAGTTGAGCCAGGTGCCAGGCGTGGGTGGTTACCTTGATGATCCAGCAAAACAGTAAAGTACTCTGTAGTAAGAAATCAACGGAAAAGGACACTGGGGTCAGCGTTTGGCAGTTCAGCCGGGTCGCAACTCTGGCAGTACGATTACCGACAAGGCCGGAACCATTTCTGCTTGCTGCCCACCGGCAACTCTGTCATAACCGCGGCTCCAATGCAGGCAGGCTGTGACGGCCCAGAATGCCAGCAAATGCAGTAAAATACACGATGTAGTGAGATCGCGGGAGTATTTGTTGATAAACAAGGAAAAAGACGAATTTCGCGCAACCAATAAACAGGTTAAAACAAGAAAGGGTACGGTAACATAGCGCAGAAATAAATAAATAAAAGGGAACCCGTACGAAGGATGCACGCTTTGCCTACTATGCACCGGCAAAGAAATCATCAAAAAGAAATCTAGCACGACCTGGTTTCGATCCAGGGACCTCTGGGTTATGAGCCCAGCGCTCTACCCCTGAGCTACCGTGCTTGAGGCAATTGCTCGATGAGCAGATGTTGTCCCAGTTCAATATTTGCACTAATATTTCCATGGGGCGTGAGTCATCGTGGGTGGATAAGATTCACGACCCAAACCCCACTTAACTCAATCTCAGTTTGCGTTAGTCAAGCCGTCATTTCCCGAGGCACTCAAATTTCACAAGGCAGGCAGTGGAAGGTCTGATATTTGTGCGCGAAATCGACAATGTCTCTTGGTCTAGATTGGGATATCTACGTAACGACTAGGCGGACCAATACGCCATGGTATATTCGCAAGACATGATATTCATAGAACGACAACAAAACCTCCTCTTCCCATCCTTATTACGTATTTCATGCTTAGAACAGCCAAGAGATGAAGGTCTTGTAGAACCAACCACCACGGCCACCCTTGCCGCCACGAGCCTCCTTCTCGGCGGCCTTGCGTGCCAGGAACTCCTCCTCCTCGCGGTCGATGATGTCCTTGCCAGTGTAGAAGTCGGCCTCGTGAGGCTTGACGCCGCGGGTCTTGTAGTAGAACTTGTGGCCAAAGAGGATGATGAGGTAAATGGGGATACCGAGGTAGCCGGTGATGAAGGTCTTGTACTTCTCCTGGCCGAAGTTGCCGCCAACGAAGACATCGTAGTTCTTGGTAAGGGCAACAAGGATGCAGAGGAACAGAGCGCCGTAGGAACCCCAGATACCAAGAGGAGCAACGTAAGGCAAGATCTCGTTCGGGATATTCTGGGCCTTGCGGGCCTTGCACCACCAGATGTGAGTGACGAGGATGGAGATCCAGGTCAACAGACCGAGAATGGTAGTCAAGTTCACGAAGTAACCGAAGACAGCCTTGGAATCGTTCGAGACGTTCATGAAGGCAAGCAGGGCAAAGAGGGCCGAGGCGCCGAGAGCGTAGACAGGGACGCCGTTCTTGTCGGTGCGCTTGAAGATGGCAGGGGCAGCACCGTCAGAGGCCAGGCCGTAAAGGGTACGGCTGGCAATGTACAGATCCGAGTTGGAGGCGGAAAAGACGAAGATGCAGATGCAGGCGTTGATGATGTGGGGAATGACCTTGACACCAGCAATCTCGGCAGCGACGACGAAGGGCGAGGCTGAGGCACCGGTCTGGGCCTTGTTCGCAAAGGCGAGCTCCTTGGAGTTCCAGGGGACGAGCATGCCGATCAGGAGAACACTGAGGCAGTAGAAGAACAGGATGCGGTAGAAGGTGAGCTTGATCGCACGGGGAATGGTCTTGCGGGGGTTCTGGGCCTCGGCGACAGTAACACCGACAAGCTCAGTACCCAGGTAGGCGAAGGTGGCGTTGACCATGCAGGACCAGAAACCGAGGAATCGGCCTTCGGAGCCAGTCTTGATGTATTCCTTGAAGGCACTAGACACACGTTAGCTGCGAGATATTACAAGTCTAGAGAGTCTGAGAGACAAACCCAGGATCGTTCCAGTAACGGAAACCCTTCGCATCGTGGTCGGGGCCACCGCCAACGGCCAGGACGAGAGAGAAGATGATGATACCAACGATGGTAATGACCTTGAAACTGGACAGGTAGAACTCAAACTCGCCGAAGAATCTGATGCCAAAGTAGTTGATGGCGATGATTGTGACCAGGAAGATGGCGATGAAAACACCAGGGTTCACGCGGTCGCGGTCCACCCAATATTGAATGACCAGGGCAGCGGCTGTAAGCTGGTTGGGTGTGACAATAATGTACTTGAACCAATAGCTGCGAGGTAATGGTGGTCAGCACAGCTGAGGAGTAGAGCAAAGGTGTGGTGACTTACGTCCAGCCAAGCGCAAAACCGAGCGAAGGGTCGCAGAATCTCGAGGCGTAACCAGTGAAACCAGCAGAGATGGGCAGCCAGGCGGCCATCTCACCTAGAGCAGCCATGACGAGGAAGACGATAAAACCGACGAGAGTGTACGAGATGAAGACGGAGCCAGGACCAGCTTGGGCGAGAGCCTTGCCGGTTCCGACAATGAGACCGGTACCGATAGCACCACCGATGGCAATCATGGTGATGTGACGGGCCTTGAGACCACGGTGCAGCGACGTCTCGGCGCTGGTCTCGAGACCGCGGATCTGGACATTTTCGGTGTCGTAGGTCTGGGTGTGGTAACCCGTCTTCTCGACATCGTGGGCGCCCTCCGAGGAGGACGTCCGCTTGACGAGGCCGTCGCTCATGGTTGCTGTGTGGCGAATATGTCCGTACACAGATTGGAGAGACTCTCTGTCGGGGGAGGAAGATGACCGGGGGGATGGTAGAAGAGAGCTCTAGGAGCGAGAGGGATGGGAAGAGAGAAGGGGAATCAAGACCGAGGAGGGAGGGGGGATTGGAGGTTCTTTAATTAAGATTCGGGCACCGACGCGATACAGCTACCGCATGTGAGACGGAAGCAGCGACGGCATGATAGACAGACAGGGAAACGTACCAGCCTGCATCCCGTTGGCTGACATGGGGCGCACCACAGGTAGGCGACTAGCAGACACGGCAGGCAGATCACAAAGTCGCCTCCATGTTGCTCGCAGGTTCGTGGGCTGGACCTGGCCTAGTTGGCTTGGGGGTTTGATGGAGGCTGCAGACTGGGGACTGGCGTCGTACGCTAAGATAGACCCGTCAAGGATCCCTGCAGCTGCAGTTGCTAGACAGTACGGGCGAGTAATTACGCAGCAAAACGGTCTTGATTGTATTAAGTATTACCCTAGTTTTTTGGGGGCGCGCTATCTCTCTGTATCTCTCTGTGGGTGCGCGAACATGCCTGCCCCCCTGTAGACCATTACTACCCGCGCCGCGCTCGTGGTTCTGCGCCTGTGCAGGTTGCAGTGTGGAGAGGAAGAAGAGGATACCCCGTGCGTGAGCAGGGCCATGTCTTAATCAGCTTCTCCATTTTTGCGACAGTGCCGGGGTTCGTACCGGCCAAAGGAGGGGGGGGACTGAACTGGAGGTGAGTGGTGAGGGGAGGGGGGATTGGGGTGGAGGAATGGCGTCTCTACCGGGGGTGAGATGGGCCAAGTTGCTGCCAGGAAGGACAAGGATGGGACGAATGGGGGAGGGGGTGAGGCCGGGCTTCGTTCTGGGTGATCGCAGTCGCCAAAGAGGAAGAAGCAAAACGGCCACAGAGCAGAATGGATGGTCGTATCCCACGGCACAGTTGGAGACTAGCAGGCTGCGCATACAACGCTGTTCAGCCTTGGCGGGCATCATGAGGGAGACGAGAGTGTGGCGGAGGACCGGATAGGTGCGGCCATGGAAACTGGTTCGCGTGAGGGGGGTGATGGGTAGCTCAGGGCTGTCATCGACGAGGTTGAGATGAAAGGCGATGAGAGGTACTTGGCGGGCAAAGTCACTCGTTAACGCCAAGTATCGTCAGTCGTCGAGCATGAGTCGCGAAAGCCCAAGATTCCGTGGGCCATCTATGCCTAGAAGCGCCCAGCCGCCCAGTCTCTTGACGGGCCAGTCTGTGTGATGACAGGGACAGTTGGGAAAAGCTTAGAGAGGACAAGCACAAAGGACAAGCCGCGAGGTACCTGGCGAGGGTCGACAACCCTTGTTCGGGGTGGGCGCGATCGGTGGTACCAAGAAAACACCAAGACAATGGCCCAATGCGCGGGATTCCTTCCATGGCCGCATGGCCAGATGCTGCCTCATTCGCCTGGATGGTTTCTGGAATAACGCCCGCAGGCGGATAACTTGTAGGTGGTTCCCTCCCGCGAGCCAAGTGTCTGGGATTGAAATTTTTCTCACTAATATTGAATGTCGCGTGTGTAGCCAAGTGCTGCTTATCTCTGGGGCGAACTCAGATGAAGTGATTTTTTTCTTCTTTATCGCCAAAGTGCACAGGTTCCAACCACAACCTTGCCAGCCTACGCCATCCCAGGGGGAGCAATCGCCTCTGGGTTCGCCCTGTTGCCTATGCGAATCGGCCGGTAAGACACGGGACATTGTGTCAACCTGGCATGACCTTCGAGGAAGAGATAAATGGTGCTTTCGGAATGTACAGAAATAAGGTATCGTCATGCAGCCCGTGTGTCCTGGACATGGCGTCCCTCCCACGCCCACTCCCAAGCAGCTTACCACCACCACCACCACCGCCGCCTCCGCCGCCAGTCAACTCGTTGGAAAAAGCCAAGAGATAGACTGCTCACGCGTTTGGCATTCTTTCGGGCAATCTGCGGGGGCACTTTTCAGCCACGATTCATTCCGTCTTGCCAATCACTGGCCATTACCCCGGCCCAGATAGGCTGTTCGCTCTCGTTGAAGCGATCCTTTCAATACTGGGAGTGCCTAGCGAGCCCGTCGCGTCGTCGACCCTGCAATGCACAGTCCAGAGTGCACGAGACAGAGATAGACATCGGCGTTCCCGTCCACCCAGTGATTGTCTAAATTTCAACGTCGACACTGACACTGACAGGGCGACACCAGACCATTCACAGATTAGACCAAGGCTTCTCGACGGTGTGCTTGGTTGGTGGAGGGGGGGATGCACCCGGCCAAAGGTTGTGTTAAGCGTCTTCTGTGTGCCGCTAGCTGTGTCCAAGAAGCCTACGAGTTTGCCCATCTCTTGTTGTTTCTTGTGGTCTCATCCTCCCGCAAGCTAGGCATTGCTTAGCACCAGCCAGCCCGGAGCAGGCTGGAGAAGCCCTAGAACGCCTGGCAGAGTAGGGGACCGGGGAAGCCTCCCCCAGCCTCTTCCGGTGTCTCACCGAAGAATGCCCTGGATATTTCAGCTCATCCCGTCGCCTCGCCTCACGTTGAGACTCGTCCGTCGGCAGGATAGAGCGTCCCGGAGAGCAGTGTACGTACTCGTTATGTGAATCCGTTAGGTATCCAGCTACCGGCGGGTGGTAGAATAAGTCTAATCACGATGCTGACACTAACGCCTATTGATAATATCGTCCCCATGAGTGTTCCATCTTACGTTCTAGAAACGGGCTGCATCTCTCCCATCCATCTTCCCTGCTGCCCTCCCCTCCATCGCTTCTCCCGCCGCCGCCTCGTCCATTCAGAGCTCGTCGTTTGTCTCCCCGCCAAGACGTTTATCTCTGGCCTAAATAAGCAGGTCCTTATCTCCTCCACATGCCCCCTGGTCTCGTCTTCCCTGAGACTTTCGTAGTGGGCACTTGGGTATGGATTTGACCGAGCTTATCCTCGCCCTAGACTGTTTCGGGCTTAGACTGCCGAAGAGCCACTTCGGATGGCTTGGGATAGCTCGGGCACTTGGCCTCGTCCTGTCAAAGTCAATGGCTGGAATGGCTATCCATCCCTCCCTCCTGGTGCGCAGCGCGTCCCCCATCCACTAGCAAACGTCTGCCATCTTGTTTTGATTCGATGGCCGGGACAAAACTAACTGACTGACTGGCTCCGTCGCATTAGCTTCGCTAGTCGCACTAGCTAGCTAACCCGTCACCCAGTCGGGCACGTCGCTGGATGCGATTCCCCTGCCCACCCATTTACGAATCAGTCCAACGCCCCGGCGTGCGGGAGCCATTCCCAAAGAGTCCGAGGCTCCCCTCCCACATTCCATCCCAACTTCCGATTCAGCATACCATGCACCGTGATATTTCGGGAGTACACATGTCACAATCGGCAGCCTGGGCTTGAGGGAGAAGCCAGGACTGGCTGGACTGGTGCTGTCATGTCAGCCCTCTCCTGAGACCCTGAGATGATGCGCTGTAATGGACGGCGATCCCAAGGCACAACGCAGCCTGACCTGATCCCTGGTCGAAAAGGACCGTTCTGCCGCGACTAGCTTTGACCGAGGCCCGGCGGTCCAGCAAACAAGGTCGACGTGCCCGTTGGAGCCCACTGAAAAAAATGCCTAGCCATCCCAGCGTACGGTTTACAGCCTGTGATACCTGACGATCTGTGCGCATCTCCCAAATGTATCCATTCTTTCTTTGCCGTGTACGTACACAAGTCCCCAACTCCCGGTCCAGTCCCGGTCCCACGCATTAGCTAGCCGTGTTCGTATGTGTCCGACTCGAGCAGAAAGATGTGCCAATTCGCCCTCATCTAAAAGACCCAACTTTTAACTTCCGACGTCCACAACACAGTCCTGCGTACGTTTCCACGCACAGCGAGATCTGGGGTCTCTGAGCGGGACCGCACAGGGATGGCACCTTGAACGCCATCGCTCGGCGTTCGATGGTTGTTGCTGTCTGCTCAGTTATGACGAATTCCATTCAGTCACCACAAGCCGGACGGCAAACAGCGTCCAACCAGACACACGGCGCTGTTGGGAGCGGCACCGCGCCCCGCGCGGGACGATGTGTGCGCGCATTGAGATTTGGGTTTTTCCCCCTCCCGAATCCAACCGGCCTCCGCTCCGGCGCTTCCTGTCGCGCTGCGTAATAAGATTGCGCCATTCCCAACACCCCTAGACGAATATCTTGCCGGATCAACATCGCCAAGAGGTCCTAGATGCGGTATTTTAGCCATCGACCAAGGCACATTCCCTCCCGTCCTGCTCTGTTGACTCGTATGCGCACCTGGTTTGAAATTTGCAAGTTCGGTTTTAGCCCGAGTGTCGACTAGACTCCTCCTCTGGCGTCCAAGCAGGTCGGTGTGGCCAACAAACACGAGCACAAGCCACTCCAGCCCTCCGTTTTGTTTGTTTAGTTTCGCATCGGTGAGGGCATTTTTGGCTTCCCTACGTCTTCTGTCAACGAACCGACTGCCAACGGTTTCCACAGCTATGGCGGTCCATTGCGCTCTCGCTGTTTCTCCTCATCTCGCCATGATCTGTTTTTATAATGAGTGAAGCATATCCGAGCCTTCGTAATTGTCGGGATGCCACACTCCCATGCGTGTCCCCTGTCAGCGCATATTCGGCTACCCACGGCCAACGGTCTCCTGGTAGACTTTTGCCGTTTGCCTATGCACACCTAAGGCTCTGCAACCTGAGAGGCTCTTTTCCTAGCCAGCCCTGATCAGTTCTTCCCTCAGCTCCCGCCTGCCGCTATTTTGGCGTCCTTCCATGCGTTTTCTAGCGTTTCCATCACCGCCATCACCTCCAACTCGATTCATCCCCTGCCATCCCCCCTCATCATGCCCTCCAGTTGATCGGGTGGACCATGGTCCTCTTGCCCTGTACCCATCCTTCTCCCCAAGCAGCACCCCAAATTGACCCCAGATGAGCCTAGCCAGGGCAGTGCAAAAGCAACATGACATTACCATGTGCATTGCTAGGTTTCTCCAGGCGTTTGGTGGCGCTTTTTTAGAGCTGGTGGGCGAGCGCACAGTTGGGGAAAGAGTAGCGATGGGGTAATGAATGGAAACGATGGGGTAAATTTCTCGTAACAGATTTCATCGCGGCGGAACCATTCTGGCGCCATTGCAACTACTCTCCTCCCCCGACTCACGCTCTGGCAGTCTCAGGATCAGAACTATTGTGCCATCTGCCCGAAGGTGAATCTATTACGTGAAAACGTCGGGGGAATTGCGAAAGAAGCAATCCGGGGTACGGGGTACGGGGGAGGGGCAGAGAGGGGAAGCCCTGGAGAAGGTAGCTCTGGCGGATGCTGCGGAGAATCGACGACACGATGAGCTTCGCCACGCCTATTCAGCCTAGGGAATTCCGTCCGTCAGCCAAGTCAGACATGACACGCGGATGCCACTAGCTTGGGCTAATTATTTGACATTGAGGGGATGAGACCAGCCTCGATTGCCGTTGTATGGCCAAGGCAGGCTGCCAAAAAACTCTGAAGTGAGCCCTGCTGTCTCGGCTGCGATGCCGGACGGCTACTGCGACCAGCTGAGGGTGTCACCAGCATGCAGGGCTTTCCCGCTGTGTGAGACACCCAGGCTTACTCGTTTATCTCCCGACGCAATAAGCTCCCCCTTCCATCATTCACAAGGCCCCAAATGTCCGATGCCGAAGCATCCTTTAGGCTTATTTGCATGCATACGTTGGTCCGGTAGCTCCCGCATAACTTTGGGCTAGTTGTTGACCCCTGGTGAAATCCCGCACCATCTGGACCATCTCCCGAGCCGAGTTAGCCACGTACGCAAAGCAATGACATCGCACTCACACGCCGGGATGGCTGGTTTAGTGGCATTGGGGAAATGAGACGTATGGCACGCATGTTCCCTTTTGACGAACGTACTAGCGATGCAAACACGGCATCTCCAACAGTGAAGTGAATCCCATAGCCTCCCCGAGATCGTCCGCCTTTTGGTCATCGTGCGAGCGAGGAGTTGTGATATCTGTACCGATTCCATGTCCATCAATTCTCCGCGTGTATTCAGATTACTCGGTATACAGCATGCCAGCAACGCTGGCGGAAGTCAGGGTTGATAGAATGCCTGCAAACAAAGCAGACACGGAGACCCGAGAAACGTCTCCGGCGCGTCCAGGGGCGATCTGTGAGAGGACTCCAATCTGAGTACCGAGAGAACCAACATTGCCAAAGCCCTGTTCATGGGTTATTAGTCTCGGTTTGCATTGAAGTGACATTCAGAATATACTTACACAGCAGGCGTAGGTGGCAATGAGCTTGGATCGGGGAGACATGGAAACGTAAGGTTCGACGTTACTCGAGAGGGATCTGAAAGCAAGATATTCGTTCGTGATGATTTTGATCCCGATGAGCTCACCGACGACTCGGAGGTCCTTATTCGGCACCCCAAGACACCAAGCAACTGGGTAAAACACGTAGCCAAGTATTAGCTCCAGAGTCAGTGGCGGGTTGTCGATGCCCAAGTATCTGCCGAACCATCCGAGGAGGCCGTTGACCAAGGCCACGAACGAGATAACGCAGAGTAGAGTGGCCACAATCATACCAGCCACCTTGATGCCGAACCAGGCGCCGTTGGCGAAAGCATGTAGTGCGTTGGCTGCCTTCTCTTCATCATCGGGAACTGTGATGCTGCCGGAGGTAATACTCTCCTCAGTCTCTGGATACCTGAGCTTCGATACTGCAATGCTTGCCGGTATTGACATGATGCATGAGGAGACGAGTATCTGTGCGTTGAGGCCGAGACTTATGTAGCCCACCAGAACGGATCCCGCAATGGTTGCAAACCCGCAGGTCATTACCTGGTGGATCTCGGCGAGGGTCAAGTAGGGCACGAAGGGCTTAATGAGCATGGCCGATTCGCCTTGTCCCACGAAAGGGGTTGCTGTGGCCACCACGGCCTCGGCCCCTGAGACACGGAGGGACCAGAAGAAGAAGACGGCAAATTTACCGATAAACCATTGCAGAAGACCGCAGTGATACAGTAGCTGAACCAGGGATATGAAGAAAATGATGGGCGGTACCACGCCGATGAGGAACCACGTCCGGGTTGGCACTTCGTCGTCGGTCAAGAACTTCAGACCTTCCTTGGCGAACTCCAACAAGGTTCGGGCCATCTCAGATATGAAGGCGAAGATGTCGTAGCCAACACCCGTCTTGAGGACGAAAAGGGCGATAATGAACTGGGTCAGCATCCCGCCGATCACGGTATGCCAGGGAATCTTTCTCCAGTCACGGGAAGTAATGGTGAGTAGGGCAATCAACAGAAGCAGGCCAAAGAGGGAGATGGCTCGGCTTGCGCGCGTGTTTTCTCCAACTTCTTCTGGAATCATGGATCCGACTAGGAAAACGGCCATGGTGAAGGCGGCGGCAATGGGTTGGTGCAGCTTAGTCGGCGTCATGTCGTAGGCTTTGGCGGCAGTATGTTTCCATACATAACGCAAAGGGACCATGGTGGCAGAAGCAGGAAGCCACAAAGTGACTATTCGGATGGTAATGGCGAGATAGACCAGAAAGGGTTTTAGCCAACCCAGACTGTCGGAGCGGTGGAAGATGAGGCCAACAACCCACCACCTAGCCATGTCAATCGATTGATTCTGCGAGATTTCTGTGGGTGGGGTTTTACTTACGCAGTAAATAGCAGCCATATCAGCAAATGGAATAGAAACTTGTACTTATTGTAAAGCTTCTTCAACCTTGCTTTCTTTCTCTGGTTCGAATCTCGCGTGGAGTCGGTCGTATTAGTGCCAATCTCCAGATCACTTCCATCGTTGTCTCTGCTCTTATTTTTGCGAATCTCGCTCTTGTTTTTCGGTATATCAGAACCCAAGTCTATTCCGTCTGAACAGATTCGTGTGTCGTCCGGCTCTTGCTTCTCGGATCTGGCGTCAGCACGGGATAAATCGTCACTCGGCGCTTCTGTTGGGGCTGAATGCATGATATTATATATCGCACCAGCGCGAAGCATCAATGATGTGGCCTTTCACAAATGACTTCTCTTGCTAGGTCTTCATTGAACAAGAGTGGTGGTGGAATTGAGTGTGGCCAGCATACCATGGTCGAGGATGGGACGATGATGCAGAGAGGAAGGGTCAGTGCGAGTCGGACAGCCTAGCAGGATGATGTAATGTTAATCAACCAGTACTAGTGTAGGCCAAGCAAAGATCAACGGCCCATGCGGAGTAAAACCCATCTGCTTTGTTCCAGGATGGAAATGACTCCTTATGGTGTCCGGCGGCAGGTTGCTTATGTATACAAGGTGGAATTCTGAAAATACAGAAGTAAACTTATGACACTTATTCGGCCTTCTGGGTCTCAATTTTACTTGGTTTCGTCGTGGGAACCATGGCCGATGACTTTGGGTTGGTCCAGCATTGTAGCTCGATGGGCACGTGTGACGAGTTTGAACAGCGGGGGCTTGACGCATACATATTTATCAAAGGACTAGCAGCTGCATCTTAACAATGGACAAGCCACTCCAGTTTTGGCCTTTTCTAGGGGATTGGCTACATCATTAGGCTGGCAAACGGAGCCGTGACAGTGACGTTGTTGTCCTGCTGAAACATATGATGTAAAGTTTTGTGTGTTGAGCATTGGGACGAACTAAACAGTCTGCTGACATCACTGAATCTGAACCAAGGAATCCATCCAACCACAGCGTCAGCTAACCTCTAAGGTGATTCTGGCGCTCATTCACCTCCCTTTTGGCCTTGTTCTTGTACCACCCGATGCTAATATCCTCGCCAGAGCCGGGTTAATAAACGTCCTTCGGAACCTGCTGCCGCGAAACTTGCCCCCATGTCGAATCTCTTCGTGGGTATTCTTAATGAAACCCGCCCTTTTTAGTCAGGCCATCCAGTTCCATGAGTCTCCGCTGCTCCCGATACGCTTTGAAGAATGTATCAATGCGGTACGCATCCCCGATATACAAGCATTGTGACCGTATGGGTCTATCCCCTTTTTCCATTTCCTCTTCTTGCGTGTCTTCGCCGTCTTCGCTGTCTTTGTCCATATTTTTGCCGTAGGAGTTTTTTTTTTTGTCGCCAAAAACAAATTAGGCCAGGAGCGTTTCGGTCAGTTGTCGCCATTCATCGACAGGATGATATTGTTGGGTTTAACATCAATATACATCGCGTACCCGTACTCCTTACCATAGGCTAGACAGATCATATTGGGAGGGAGCTCTTCTTCTTCTTCTTTGTCATCTTCCTTCTCTAAACTATTTCCATATTCCTTTTGTTTGGGTAATGAAGATGACGCCTCATTGTCAGTTGATCTATGTATCGCCTTCAACAAACCAGGGCTGATAAACTCTTGTGGGTACGTCTCGCCCATTATGCTGATTTCGCTGGCAAAATTGAAGTATGGGATGTGGCGTACCAGTTCAATGCCCCCGTCAGCCTTTCCTAGGCCGATAAACGATTTCAGCGTGATTTGTGGCCATCCCCTTGGAGGCTGGTAGCGTAGTTTGAATGATCCGTCATCTGAATGAACTCTCAGGACCTTCTAACAGTGGGAAGTGATAGCTGCCACCGTAGCATTATGCGGATGACTTTCGTCATTAGACTTGCCGCCTCGTGACTGATCTGCTGGTCTGAATGGTAACATTGCAAGATGTTGCATGGGAAATAGGACTACAGAAATTTGAGAACAAATTTTTTGTGCTGGTTCAAGCTTGAGAGTGTCATATGCAAGCTTGTGTGAAGATGGGACCCCGTGGAGCGAAGGACATCGGGTAGCTAGCCGTCTGTGAGGTGAGAGTCAATGTAGTTGAAATGTGGAAAACAACATTACGGGGCGCCGAACGGCTATAAATATGGACAGGAGGCGCGATGTGACTAATGACTTACGGGCAGTGATGAGAGCCAAGGCAGGTAGCCTGAATAAGTTCATGGCAAAAACACTTAGTACCAACAGCGTTAGCGAAACACCACAGAGACTGTCCCATGCTGTGTAAGTGCTTTGGGAGTGAGGCCAAATCTTTATGAAGCCCCACCAGCCCTAGGAGATAGAATCCTTACCTCATAAATTAGGAGGCAATGATTGTTGATGATCTGAAAACTTACCTACTATGTATTCGCCAAGTTCAATGTTGTTGGTTTCACCCAGTTGACGCCCCCGCAGCGAACCAACACCAAGTCAGTCCCATCGTCACCCCCAACACAACTCTTAACCTTAATGAGACCCAACTAGCTTCAGCCGGGGGAGCAGCCGTTCAAAAAATACATGGATATTGCCGGAAATGCAGCCAAAATGTAGTTTGGGGCACCATCTTCGCAGGGCTTGGTTGGCTCGGGTGAGTTGCCTCGTATCACATCTTCGTTTACAGTGGATGATGCCGTCGTGTTGAATGTATCAAGGGCTGGTCGGTCAAAAAAGTGTTCTATTTAGGTAGTTCGATAGGCACATGCGACTAGTTGATAGAGCAGTGATTCCCGCGTACTATACTAATCGAACAACTAACAGTCGGGTCTCAACAATACTAACTACCCCGGCTTATGGATTTTTTAAGAGATTGGGCGCATCGTTATGTTGCTCAACGAAGGTAACGACAGAGGCGTCTTTGTCCTGCTCAACAAAAATGATATGAAGTGTAGGTTCAAAATTAAGACGAAACAGTATCTGCTAATATCGCCGAGTTAAAACATAGGACTTTTACTTCATCATATCCATTCAACTGTAAGTCTAATAGCGATGGACAATCTAGACTTCCTATATAGTGGTAGTTCCTTTTAATTGTTTGTTGAGCCATGCGTAGTGATATTATGGCTTGGATTTCACAATGGCGAGGCTTGTATTTGACCGTAAGGGAGGCCTCATCGGCCAGAAACTTGCACACTTGCTCGATGTCTATGGCATAGGTCGAACAGACGAGTGCTCTGGCCCCTATAATTTTTATCGCCCAGCCTTATCCAGGAATTTACCAAGAGACGGAAGTTTGGAAGTTTCATTTGGAACCCCCTCTTTTGCAAAAACTTCCACAATTCAAGAGTGCCATTGGCAGAACTCTATTCCTCCCTGCTTGCATGTGGCTGTAGCTATGGCTTGGCTTTTCGGCGATAGCCGGCGAGTTACTCCCTGTGGGTCGCGCATTCAACCAATCATGCGGCAACATACGCCGATCAAATAGCTGTGGCCAACTCTCCTTACCGGCGTGTGCTTGTACTTCAGGCCCCAGATTTCGGCATCTGAAGCTCCCCCACCTTCACTCATGTCCACCAAACAACGTCAAACCACGATATCTGACAACAAAAACGAAAGAAATCACGGCATCAATTATCCGCCATGGCCTGCGAATCAGGTTGTTGCGGCCCCAAGGACCAGGAGCTTGTCGTGACCAATCCTGAGCCCTTAGTGGCCCCGACTCAATCAGACGGTGAAAGAGACAACTGCTGCGACGATGAAGGTTCTTGTGCTGAACCAGGCGGCACAAAAGATGACACGCGCAACACTAAAACTGAAGAAGAAAAGGACAGCTTGAATGCGTGCTGTGATTCTGACAGCAACCTGAAGAAATCCGAAGTCAAGGACACCTGCCATGAGGGTTGTTGCGCTTCGGCTGGTACAGCTCAGCATGTGGCTGATGAACAAGTCGATGACTCCTGTCCTGCACCAAACAGGGGATTCAAAACGGACGACTTCAATTTAGTCGATGTCTGTTGCACTTCAGACCGCAAAACCGAAGAGGACTGCGTTGAAGGATGCTATGATCCTACTGCCGAGACCCAGGTGGCCAAGACCTGTGGGGCGAATGTAGGTGTCAGTATGGATGATTGCGGTGCGAAGACCACCGCCAAAGAAGACTGCAAGAAAGGGTGCTGCGGCTCTAACAATGAAGCTAAGATGGTCGGTGGCAGCTGTGGAACTAAGAAGAACGACTCCATTGACGACTGTTGTGCCCCCAAACCTCTGCCCGATACTGATTGCAAGGAGGGCTGCTGTGCGACCGTAACTCCTGCTAAGACACAAGAGGAGAAGGTACCGAGCTGTTGTGAGGGGAAGACATCTCCTTGCTGCGACTCAAGTTGCATTGATCGCCTCGCGCTGCGCGAATGCGCCGGTAGGAAGCCATCAACTTCCAACAACAAGAGCAAGAGTAAGTCAACCCATCAAAAGTCAGACCTGTCTTTGCATGGCTAAAATGGTTATAGCCTCCTTTGATACTGGTGACTGCACTGGAGGTAAAGACGGCAAGCCTTGCCGCGGCCATGTTCGCACCATGCGCGAGACTTACCAGTCAAAGCTGGAGGCTTTGGGGTGCATTTGTCGTGCCCTGCTGGCCCTAGGGCAAGAGTCCTGCTGTGCGCCCCGTGAACGCTCATATACCGAAGGGAAGCGGTCTTCAATCAAGTCATCTCGGTCCCGTACTTCAGTCGACTCCTGTTGCGCTTCTGGGGCAAGCAAAACTGCCTGCGGCTCCAAAGTGCGCCCCAGAGTCAGAAGCCCCCGCCAAGCTAGCCCTATACTCAACAGTAGTGGTTGTGCTGATGCTTGTTGTTCGAAACCAAAGGCCCCGAGCCTCGCTGGGTCTTGTGCTGATGCTTGTTGCGTCGGCAAAGAATCAGCAGGTGATGTCGTGGAGCTCTCTACGCAGACGGTCAAGAATTCGACTAATGCCGTTGATCCTGAAAAGGGCATCTCTGGAAGAGAGCATGTCGTTCTCAGCATTACTGGCATGACTTGTACTGGATGCGAGACCAAACTCAGACGAACGTTCGCCACGGTCGGAGCAGTCAAGAACCTCAAGACCAGTCTGGTGCTGGCTCGTGCCGAATTCGACTTGAATTTGAGTGCTGGATCCGTAGTCGACGTCATCAAGCATCTTGAGCGAACTACTGAGTTCAAATGCGAAAAGATCACCAGCCAGGGGTCCAGTATTGACCTCATAGCCCCCGGCTCTCCAGAGGATTTCATTAACCAGCCATGGCCTGAGGGCGTCACCGATATTCGCATTGTTGACAAAACAACCGTTCACGTCGACTTTGACGGCGAGGTAGTTGGAGCCCGCCACCTAGTCGAGAAGGGCTGGAGCACGCCGATGAATCTGGCACCTCTTCGAGCCGATCCAACTTTAGAGGCGGGAAGCAAGCACGTTCGCAACATGGGACTAATTACTATTCTCTCGATCATCCTTACTATTCCTGTACTTGTAATGGCTTGGGCCCCTCTCCCAGAGAGGGAGATCGCTTACGGCTCGTCCTCTTTGGCGCTGGCGACCATCGTACAGGTTGTGATTGCAGGACCATTCTATCCGAAGGCCTTGAAGAGCTTAATCTTTTCAAAGGTCATCGAGATGGACTTGCTGATTGTGCTGAGCACTAGTGCCGCATACATATTTTCCGTTGTTTCCTTTGGGTACCTTGTCTCCCACAAACCCCTTTCGACAGGCGAGTTCTTTGAGACGAGTACGCTACTTGTTACCCTCATCATGGTCGGTCGCTATGTCAGCGCTCTGGCACGCCAAAAAGCTGTCGAATCCATCTCAATTCGATCACTGCAGGTCTCCACAGCACTTATAATAGATGCATCTGGAGAAGAAAAAGAGATCGACGCTCGGCTCCTTCAGTACGGGGATGTTTTCAAGGTCGTCCCAGACTCTCGAGTCCCTACTGACGGTACAATAATATCGGGCTCATCAGACGTAGACGAGTCGATGATGACCGGGGAGTCGAAGACTATTGAAAAGCATGCCGGGTGCTCAGTCATTGCTGGGTCGATCAACGGGGCCGGAACCATCAGCGTTCGTCTGACCCGCCTTCCGGGCGAGAACACTATTAGCAACATCGCCGGAATGGTTGATGAAGCAAAACTATCAAAACCAAAGATCCAAGACGTCGCTGATAGAGTTGCTTCGTACTTCGTCCCGGTGGTTGTAGCGCTGACAATTATCACTTTTTTAACCTGGGTTGCTGTCGGTGTTGCTGTTCGGAAACAATCTGGTTCTGAAGCAACAATCCAGGCCATTACTTACGCTATCACGGTTCTTATCGTCTCTTGCCCATGCGCCATTGGACTTGCGGTACCCATGGTCATTGTAATTGCGAGTGGTGTTGCAGCAGAACGGGGCGTCATCTTCAAATCAGCTGACAGTATTGAGGTTGCCTACAAAACCTCCCATGTCGTATTCGACAAAACTGGAACCATCACCAATGGAAAGTTGGCCGTTGTACAAGAACAATACTTCACAGATGATACGAAGGCAACAAGGGCCCTGCTCCTTGGTCTTGTCGGCAGCATTAAGCATCCCGTATCTGCCGGTGTCGCTGCCCACCTGAAGGCTGTCGGTATCTCGGCCACAGCCGTGTCGGATCCCAAAACCCTAACTGGCAAGGGAGTGGAGGCAATGATTTCTGGGTGTCAACTTCGTGCTGGTAACTCGCGATGGCTCGGTCTTTGTTCTGATCCTAGAGTCGAGCCCATCCTCTCCAAAGGCTATACGGCTTTCTGCTTTACTGTGGATGATTCTCTAGCTGCGGTATTTGGCCTGGAAGACTCCATACGGTCTGATGCTGTTGAGACCATCGCAAAACTGCAGTCCTCCGGGGTCTCAGTCCATATTATTTCGGGTGACGATGATGGTGCTGTTCGAGCCGTTGCAACTCAATTGAGCATCCCGGATGTCAATATTCGCTCCCGTTGCACCCCCGCAGACAAACAAGAATACATACAGCGACTGCTAAGTACCACTGTTTCGAACAATTCGTCCAAAAGCCCGAGCAGTTCAAAGGAGCCAGTCGTTATCTTCTGTGGTGATGGAACCAACGACGCAGTTGCATTGGCCCAGGCCACGATTGGAGTCCACATGAACGAGGGCACCGACGTCGCCAAGTCGGCAGCAGATGTTGTCCTGATGCGGCCCAGCCTAGCTGGTATCCTCACCATTATTTCTATAAGCAAGAAAGCTGTCCACAGGATCGCCTTCAACTTTGGCTGGAGCTTCGTCTACAACCTATTTGCCATTCTTCTAGGGGCTGGCGCGTTTGTCAAAGTGAGAATCCCACCGGAGTTTGCCGGTTTGGGCGAGCTCGCCAGTGTTCTGCCAGTGATTGCCGCTGCAGTTCTCCTGCGTTGGAGCAAGGTTTAGATCTACAAATTTGGTCTAGCAAGATAAGGCAAGAGGCATGCCCAGGAGAGGGCGCACGATGCCGGGAAGGGGCGCTTGAGGTGGTGCGCTGGCAAGCCGATTCAACATCTGCTGCAAGAATGCTGTTCCTTTTTAGGCTTGGATACTATGCTTTCAGTTCTTGCCTTTGCTTGATATGGACCTTTTGCAGGCCGTAAAGTACGACTTGGCGATATTATATTTAAACAGGGATACAAAGTTGCCACTTGAAAAATGATGAAATAAGTTTGGCAACATAATTAAATTTCTTCCCCAGCGTTGAATGACAAATCATGCAGTGAGCCATGCTGTGTAGACACCAGAAGTCCTAGGTTTAAATGCACTGCGTAGAAATTTGATAGGGGTGTTGTCTACATTCCTCAACGCGTCCATCACCCTTTGAAGCCTTTAAATATGACTACACGCGGACGAGAACTAATGGAAACTACAAAGACTAGATTGAGTGTACACACATTTAAATAGCAAATACGTTAGCATAATGTAAATTTATACCAAACCACCATCTCGTTCGAGCTTTAAGTTTCAGAATCCACCTAGACCGTTTGATGAGATCTCAATAAATGGCTTTTTTTGCTTGTTTTCCCCGAAGAGGAGTTTGGCTCTTTGAACTGCACTCAGGGTCGACGGAATAAGCTGACGCAAGATTCTTGGAAGCAGATGATCTGTAAAATTTGCTGCTCGAGATGGATGACTTATATGAAACGCTGCTCCTCGAAGAAGACGAACCCGAAATAGCCGGCGATAATGTTTCCTCCTCGTCAACGAGAAAGCCATGGATCTTTGACACAGCAGATCCCCGGCGGTGTGATCGAGTGGCAGAGCCGTATCCAAACTTGCGGCTAGCCGTTCCCTTGCGGAGCTCGCGGAAACTCATATCCGGGGTTGTTGGTTGTGTAGAAACTATAGTGGCTCGGTTAGTCACATCATTGATCGGTACGAACCGGGCGTCGCAGGAGGAGGATTTACGGTAGCGCGTGCATTCAGCACAACATCCATGGTCACATGTCTTGGCCCCATCGGCGTTCATACCACTGATGTCTTGCATCGACTTGGGCATCGTGCACCAGCCCTGGGTGTTGGGTCCGTGGCCACACTGACAACACGTCCAGCTGCCACTCATGGCTTTGAACTGACAGTTGAGAAGAGGGCAATCTGCATTGCTAGGCTGTGCGTTTGCGTAGTTGAGGTGAGTGCATGGAGTCTCGATACCGGTTTCAAGGTCAATTAGGGCGGAGGGGCAATAGTGCCAGTTGATGGAAGTGTGCGAGCAAGGATGCCAGCGAGGGTGACCGTGACACATCGCGGTTGCTTTCGTACTAAGTGAAATACTTGGAATAAGAGAAACGCCTAGGGTAATATCTGGCGGTAGGATGTGATGAAATCTAAAATAGCAAGCATTTACAAACTGACATTTAACATTCCATGCGGCTTGTAGCATCTTATATAGTGTTTATTGAAGCACTTTGGCCAATGTTCCAGTACAGAATACTCTCATTAGAGAAATACAACATCACAATGATTACGTTTTCATCCATTCTGCCAATTGACGCCTCACTTGGTTTCTTTTCTGCATCTACTGACATGCATTCACTTTTCGCTAACCATATCGAACATCACTACAATTCCACATCTCAACTGTCATTATTTCTGCTTAACTAACAATGAGTCTTGTACAACCATGTCGCAGATCTGAACCAGATTGATTGTCTTTGATAAGTCAATGTCTCGGAGTTGCATATTGGGTGGACGATATGTTCTGAGCATGGTGTTGTGATACTGATGTCAAAGAATGGAAGAACTAGTGTCGGGCGGCCAATGGGATTACCCAGAGATATAGCCAAGAGTATCCGAGATAACCGAGGGCGAATCTAGATGAAGTCCCCGACGGATAGTCGCAGCCTGTGCTACACCGATCCCACCAAGTATTGAATCACGGCGATCGGCACCGTCATCTTTGTATCACACGGCTTGCGCTGGGTCCATGGAATCATTTCTCCACGAGTGGTAAGTTGCATCGGGACCCGATCACGCCTGACCGGTCTCCTGTTTGTTCAGATCTTACTGGCGGTGTGGCAGACATACTGTCATGTATTGGCTGAGAAGGATGGTCTTACGATAATTACGAGATTCATCGGGGATAGATCTTAATCTGAGACTTTCTTTGGCCAATCGGTTGCTTGGAGACCCAAGTCGTCGGGAAACTAGCGGCGTGGGTGACGAGGAGGTGGCTGGATCGAAATGCAGCTGTGCAGGATCTGGGTTGATATTTTACCCCATTAAAACATGCAGGCCTGGTTAAGGAATCAGGGGTTTGATTCTTTTCCGGCAAAATTTTCAAAGCCAGAGTAGCTAGGATAAAGATAGCAATCAAATGTTGTTTAAACAATATGCCATGACAAGCTTGGCGACAGGCAGAACTGACGTGCAACGACAAGAGCAAGAACCATAGGCTCATGATTGGAAGGAAAACAATAGTATATTAATCTATATTCAGCATCAGCCAAAGCTCGCTTCCCATTCTTTCTGGCTATGGATATGGCATCAGGATCGCTGTCAGCTTTTGGCAACTTCACGTTTAAAATAAAATAAAGTTGTCTATCTAGCGCCTAATGTGAAATTATGGGGTTAGCTTAACATTGATTTAGAAATTCATCTTCTGCCGACTTCATTATCATACATGTAAATTGAAGAATTCTCAACATAACTAATTTCTTGTTCTCCCATACTTCTCATAGTTTCTTGTTGTTCGGCTGTCAGAAAGCAGCAGTGCAAGTATTGCAACAGATATGCTCACACCGATACTCGTTTCCATCAATGATCATGACACAACTACACCTGCCGCAGTCATTCCAACCTTTACCGCACCAACAACAGTTCCAGCAACAGTTTCGAGTCTCATAAGGGCAGTTTGCGAGCGGGCATTTTGGCAATGTTTGTTTATCGTAGCCCGGCGGGGGTGGAAAGGGGATGTTTTGCTGAGTGACGTCGCTGCAAGTCTTGCGGTTGGAGGAGTCTCTCCTAGTAGGTAGAAGTGCTTTTGAACAGTAATTGACTTCAGTTTGAATATGCTCGCACGGCAACTTATAAGAGACGATGTTGCACATGGTGTCTTGATCGGAGCTTTCGTAGGTCTTTGGTTTTTAAGGTTGCAAAAATGGAGATTCTTTAGTTGTGGCAAGGCCAACGTAAATGCTGAATTTTGATTTTGAAATTGCGTGTGAATCGGTGTCGGTAAGTTTTTAACTACTCCTGGTCTGCATTTAATATGTTCATGATTATTAGAACTTCTGGAAAGACCCATCAACTATATAATCTAGCTTCCCTGTGGAAACAAAAATGAACAATGGTGCTCAGTAATCTGTCCCCAAAGTCTTAGAATATTGAATGGTGTGAGAAGGTAGCTACGCTGTCAGTTCTTTCCTCCAGCAATCAGGTACCATACTCCTATAGTGATATATCATTTGTGAAAGTCCAGCCGGGCTTTTGGCCTAAATGATAGCTAATTATTTCAATGATCCGTTCAAAAGAACTAATAGTCTGAAAGGCTATTGAAAAAAAAACGTGGCAGCCAGGTCTTTGATATTTTCAAGAGTCGAGTTCGGACGGGTCCAGATCCGGGACACTGTATGGGACTGATTGCCTTCGGAAGCTAGACAGAGAGAGTCATACTACATACAGTAAGTCAGATGATTGAATAATGTGCGTGGAGGGTGCTTCCATTCGGCTAAATTGCGTGATTTATTGCAAAGGCTCCGAAGACATCTTGTCTCTATCTTTCAGTCTTGCGCCAGGTCCAGCCCTCAATAGCCAGCCAAAGTTCCTGAATGTTTAAAAGGGGCGTCTTTAGTCATAGAAATCATCCCTATTGGCTTGTTCCTGTTGCAGTGGCTCACCCAATTCCGAATTCT
Organism: Colletotrichum jinshuiense; assembly: GCF_051148585.1. Lineage (NCBI taxonomy): Eukaryota > Fungi > Ascomycota > Sordariomycetes > Glomerellales > Glomerellaceae > Colletotrichum > Colletotrichum jinshuiense. The sequence goes on from NC_139316.1 coordinate 3,878,806, forward strand.
TGTACCACCCGAGTTCAGCTCTTGGAAACCTGGTCTGGGAGTCTAGATTTAAATGCCACAAGGAAGAGGCCCCCGCATTAGGAATAGGTGATATTAATGCTGCTGACTATGAGGTGCATCAGTTGAAATATGGCGTCTGAAGCTACATGTTTCCGTAAATTGGACATTGTCGTTGTATTTAGAAATTTCAGATATATGGATAACGTCTCGTGTGCTCTTCCCTTTCAGACGGTACACACTATTGGACTGAGCTTACTCCGAAAAGCCTGCACTTCTTGCTATAGTATGATTGTTAAGTGTTAGTGTCAGGCATACAATTTTCGCAGACAGGGTGGTAACAGAAAGTGTCTGGGCTTTTTTTCATCTTGTGTCGACACCATCGTAGTGAGTTGCTGCCCCGGCTGCATTGGCAGCAGATCCAATGGCCATTAAGCTTTTGCAGGCGGCAGTTGCCAGAACTACAGTCGGGTGAAATGAGACAGCCACCGGTAGCGCAAGGGTTGTCGATATCGATGGATTGAACCGGATCATAGAAAACCCTGTCGCAAGGGACCTGGAATATCCCGTCCGAGTCCTTCCCCGCGTCCTTGCAGTACTCGTAATGAACAACATAATCGATGGGTCGAGTACAGGGTTGGACGTGGTGATGATGTAGATAGGAGTAGTTGCACATGATAATTATTTGCCGGGTGAGGGTTTGTAAGGTAACCTGCGAAAAGCAGAGTCACGGGTATGAGGTTTTCTTCGGAATATTCCTCTTGGTGTGAGAGCCTGCACAACTAGAGCAATAAGTATGACTAGGCAGAGTTTGGAAATCGTTCAGGCCTTGGGAAATCGGCAGCTGACCAAATCTTGAGGTCACACAGACCGGTGAGTCTCGGGCAGCGATTGGAAGGGATCCCGTGATTAGAGCGAGCCCTCCAGGGCGGTTGCAGGATCTGACCGAAACAGTTTCGTCGAATTTGATGAGGCTGCCTAATGATTCGGAACAAAATATAAACAACTTTTCCGGCAAACTCGAGTAGTTATCATAAACAGCTTGCATATATGCAAGGTAATGAGTCAAGGCTTAAGAGAGTGTACCTTGATTAGCTGCACACTGATGAGCCTTGTAAATGTCTGTTTGCTATCGGATCTTGATGAAGAATACTGTTTCTGGTGAATTATTTCGAATTTTTCAAGTGCCGCAGGGAAGATATTATACAATTATTATGGAGAATTTTCCCACATATCTCACTCTTGGGCTCCGGAAGTCAGTCTTCCATACCATTTCCTTCGCCCGGGGCTTCATTACAGCTGAACTGAGCATTAATGGCCAGATCTTGTTGAAAGTTGCCTCAATCACCTTGGTGATATGGCAAGACTATCCTTCCAGGCTTCAATAATTGGCCGCCATTGTCAAACCTGGTCGCATCTTTCACTATCCATCCGAAGGAGGGCAGAGCACGTGGCGTTCGCGTGGCTACCGGTCTTGCACCTGCAGGCCCTTGCAACATGGAAGGCCAGTGATATTGTGAGGTCTGAGACATAGGAGAACACATCCATGAGAACACGCGGCTTCACTAGTGCTACGACTTCGTGGTTCATATGAAAGTCACATGAGAAGTGCGTGGCAATAAGCCACGGGCGGAAGCTGGACTGCTCGGCGTCGCATATTCCTTTGGCTACCTCCAGCACTACACTCCATTGTAAGTCTAGATTTCCTGGATCTTGAACTTGTTTGACTGATAAATATTTTTGAATTACTCATCATGATATTCTAAAAGGGTTTTAGAAAACCACTGGTGCGGACAGTGGACCCTAAAACACCGATCTTATGTGCGTTGTGTCCATTGAGTTGATTGATTAATAGTAGGTGCATATCGGTAGGCTACGTTTTGATATGTATATCCCTACCTCTTGAAAGATGTTGTCTAATTTGAAAAACGAAATCAGCAACGTACAATCTCGCTCAGACATCGTCAGTTGCTGGAGATTCGTGAGTATATGCACCTCACCAATGGTTAGGAAGACATTTTGCAACACATTTTAAGCCAAGAGAATGCAATTCATACATATAAAACCATTGTAGCGACACTATTTCTTAATTGCAGAATAAGCAATATTTTGCATTGTAACCATGATAAAATTATTCAAAAAGCAATGCGGGTGTTTAGTAATTTCCACTAATGTCTCGAAGGTGATACAAAAGTACAATCTTTCAGTTCAAGATTTCTCTACTCACGGCCGTACGCAGTTAACTTTGTTGCTTTGATGCTGCTTGTGCGCCAGCAACTCTTCTTATGTTAGCATTGGTCCCATCTAAGTTACCTCAAGTACTCCGTTGAACTCTGCAGAACAGAGCACGGGAAAATCGCGATGCATATTTACGATGCTTTATATAAATAATAGTAAAGCTAAAGGATAGAATATGCGCACTGAGTTGGTGCGTAGTGTATTCTAGGTCCCATGCCCGCCATATCACCCTGGATTGAGTTCTCTCATCCAAGCAGATGATGCCAAAATGAAGAAGGCCGCATGTGGAAGATTCAACCCGAGACTAGTGCGCTACTTCGAGGAAGACCTGGTTGCTTTTGAAGCAAGTCTTTCACAATATTATTAGGCAGATAATCAGTCTCCAGACAGCTTCTCTACACCTATTTGCTTCAGGGAGTCGCACTGCATGTAGCCATCGTAGATGTGTCTGCTGACGGCCAACTCGTATGAAGGGATGATTGGAGTGTTGATAGGCTGAATTTTAAGTTTTCTATTCCTATAAATTGCCCCGAGAAGCTGAAAGCCCAACCTCCCGTGGCTGGATGCCTGAAGTATGCAAAGTAGTTAGCTCAAATGTGGCCTTATTTTCTCCATGCTTTGATCTACGGACAAATATTTGACTATTCCGATCGGGCTTGAAGAGATCCAGCCCCTGGCACATGTTAGACATACTGTCGGAGCTAATAGCCAAGTTGGGAACCCATGCCGGAGATACATCATACCACGGCACACCTGTCCACTTGGACTACGATGCGGCTGTAGTCCGCCGCTGGTCGGTAGTACAGAGATGATTCAGAGCCCGGGGCTCAATTCAAATGAGACGAAAGAACTTCCTAATTCGGACATGTATCTGTCTTTTGAGAGAGACAGACATGCAATTGTTGAGTTTAAACTCCGTAGCCACGCTGTAATGTACTATTCGATAGCTTCAAATTTGGAGTTAAACAAAAGCTTACGGCCGGTCGACGAGAACTTGCCGCTTGGTACACATTAACCACCCATGAACAGCAAACAGGTTTGAGGCTTGCATACGCACTGTAGTACGAGGGTATGGTGCTTATCGTGGCTCATTTTGTGGACCAAGCAAATGGTCTAGGCCTGAAGCCATGGGCACATCTTCCTATCAATGCGCAACCTGTGACAAAAACCTCATTCAAGACTTGGATTTCTAGCCAACGGTGTCATGTTCGTGGTAAGTAACAATACTAGGCATGCATGCGTGGAACTACTCTAGAAAGGACAGTATAATTCAGCGAGTTCCATATCTCTTTAGCATCTACTCTCCAAGTTGCAATGCTTTCCACGGCGTCTGATAAGTAAAATCTACCCGTTACAACGAATTTTATACAACTGGTGGATTTGCCGTTGAAGTCTCTAGTTTCGGCCTATTTTTCGATCCTGAGATCGAGTCAGGGCAAAGCATGTCGGTGACATCATATAAGCATCATATATCCATCAATGTATGAATTATCCAGTGCCCTACAATATGATATCAGTCATTAAAATCGTGTGTTTCTTTCGATGTGGCGACTGTTGAATCACCATCCCTGCCGGTATTTCTTCTGTTCACTTTCTAGTTAACAACCAATACACCTGTAACAGCAACGTGAATAGGGGTAGATGTTAGGGGCTCTTCCATGGTTTGAATGCTTTATTTAACAATTTACCCAATTGGTTGCATCAAGTGTTATATCAGTCGCAAGCAGCTCCGGCAAATGCTGACATTCTTCGTGACTGCTACCAGCGCCACACCAAAATCCTTCCCAGGTCCGGCGACAAGCAAGCCACAGCTGGGCTTAGTATCTCCGCCCGAAGGTATCTCGTTTAGCCCGAGTTCTCACGATATAAGAGCCTGTGTAGCTTCAAGTCCCATGTCTCGAATGAATCCTTACTATTGCCAAGCTCTGATTCCCAGAAGCAAATGCCGACCGGATGGGAAGCAGCGTGGGATGTGGAAATGAGACAGATTAAGGTCGTGAATGCGTTTGTCTCGAAATGCTTGATTTGATTGGACACTTCCAGCGGGATCTGGCATGGAAAGGACGAAAAATGGCATGATCGCCATCCCGAGAATACATTCGCGTGGCCGCTTGCATTCCTCTCGGGACTTAACCTGGCAACTGCCACTGTTCTGCTACCCGAACTGTCTCCTGTTACCCCAACGTATTACTATCTTGAGACAAGCGCGCGCAGCTGAACATCCTCAGCGGGCCTGCTTGGATTTGAAAGCTCGTTGGCCGTTCAACCCCTCATCGCCCCTCGCCCGAAGACGGTCTAACTACTAGCCGTTGACTTGCTGCAACCAGGTAAGTGGAAAAAACTGGGTCCAAACTTTGTTAGCAACTGTCTCAACACGAGCGGAAGACTCACTAACTTCATTCGCGCCGGTCCGTCCCTGCTATGAAGCGCTCAAGGGTGGAAGCACGGATCCCCAACTCAACGTCGTACGACAGAAGCATTGCCCGCTTTCCTCACCATCCACACCACCTCTGCATGGATATCAACCACGATCCCCGCCTTTTTTCTGACACGGCTGCGGAGATTGGGTTAGAGGCTCATTTGAGGTCACTTATTCTTGACGAGCCAAGGAGAATGTGATTGTCCTTCTTATCAAGTTCAGTATAAATACGTTGACTGGCAGGAAGACATTTGGTGGCAAGCAACGTTTCTCGTAGTGCTTCCATCGTTACTTAGCTGCAAATGTAAAGAGAAACGCCATACCGTTCCAGTCCCAAGTCGTCATGATTTTGAGTTTGGCTTCGGGAAGTCAAACCGAGACCTCAAAAATGCTGCTTTCCGCATACGTGATCGAAGCTCTTCATGTCTCTTGTAAGCCTGAAAGGAAGAGCTTTCAGCTTGCTTACCACACATCAGTGCTAGTTTATTTGTTCAAATGCGCTCAAACTCCCTCGCTAGAAATGGGCTTCAGATCAGGATCTACTGAGTAGGTTCTTTTCATATTACACATTTTTGTAGCTGATCAACTAGCAGCTGCTGAAACGAGCCGAGATGTTCGGCCTTCATCACATCTGGATCATTGTGACTGACGTTGCACATTCATTGTTTGGAGCCCCCCTACTCAAAGATGGACTCCAATATCCCCTTGGAAGCAAGTTCAACTTGCCTCACATAACTTCAATTACAAATCTATCTCCTGATTATCCGGATTTTATCCCATATGGTAGCAATATCGACCGGTTCAGATGCCAATACCCTACCTTGATCGGCTGGGAGTATTGCGGCAACGCCGACAACCAATCATGTTGGCTTCGGAATCCCTCAACCGGAGAGGAGTATAATATTAACACTGACTACGAGGACAAGATGCCTCCAGGTGTCCCCCGTATCTATACTCTGAATGTCACTGATGGTGTGATAAACGCCAATGGTCTGAATTTCTACGAAGCAAAGATGTTTAACAATTCGTTTCCTGGTCCATTGATCGAGGCCTGCTGGGGTGACCAAGTTTTAATCAATGTTACGAATTATCTGACCTATAACGGCACAAGCATTCACTGGCATGGCATCAGACAGTTTCAAACAATGCACATGGACGGCGTCAACGGCATCACTCAGTGCCCTATTGCTCCTAACGATTGGTTTCTCTACAACTGGACTGCGACACAGTATGGCTCATCGTGGTACCATAGCCATTACTCAGTCCAATATGCGGATGGCCTCCAAGCGCCAATAGTAAGTTACAGATAGTACTTTCACTCAGAATGTGTTCGCGTCCAACTACCTCCACTATTCATGTGATGTGAATGTCGTAACACGGATACAATGGCACTAATTTTAGCATAGACAATTCACGGGCCAACGTCCTTCCCTTACGATGAGGCAGTAGAGCCCATCACTGTTACGGATTGGGGTAAGCCATCATCTTATATGGTTGGGGCCACTACTAAGTGGCAGTGCCTTTACGCTCCCAACCTTTACATTATGCTTCCGTACTGACAGATCTTCCACAGCGAACAACAGTGCTTTCTCGTTTCTGGGACCCGATCCTCCGTACATGCAGCAAGACATCCTCCTCGGTGGCCGCGGAAATATTACGCGGTTCTCCAACAACACAGTGACAAACACCACAGAGATTCGACCAGGTTTTGAACTCGTGTTTGAGCCTTTGGATACCAAGTCAGGTTCGCGGGCTAAACGGTACTTGCTGCGTATCATCAACACGGCATTTGATTCAATGTTTGTCTTCTCCATCGACAATCACAATTTCACCGTAGTAGAAGCCGACTTTGTCCCGATTGAGCCATACAACACCACCTCTATACTCATTGCCATCGGCCAGAGGTATCATATCATCGTCGAGGCGAATCCAGTGACCAACAGCTCTGATCCTTCTGCCAACCCACTACCCCCCAAAGACAACAACAACTTTTGGATTCGGACTTGGGTTCCTACAGTCATTCCTCCCCACGGAAAGAAAAGATCATGTGGTGAGGCCGGCGTCGGCGGCTCTTATATGAATACCGGCATTCTTCGCTACGATGAGACCAGCACGGCGGATCCAATCACCGAACCGTGGGTATTCACCGATGATTGTTCGGACACGACCTTCCAGAACAACTTCAAGCCGGTCGTACCATGGACAGTTGGGCCACCTGCCAACGGTGAAATAGGAGAACAGTTCAACGTCGCGGTTCTAACGGATAAGGGCCAAGGCAGCAAGGGCCCGTATGGCGCAGCATTCTTTGGGTTTGATGGGCCTAACAACGAAGGTGGGCCTCTGGTTCCTTTCCAGACCACCTACGGCAACCCGACATTTTTGAACCTTGACAATGTCGGTGACGAGTGGCCTGCAGGATGGGTTATTGTACCGGAGAATTACACAGACAGTGACTGGGTAAGTCAATGGACATGCTACTTTTCGATGAAATAAACCACTAACTCGGCGATACCAGATTTACCTGGTCCTGAACTCCGGAGGGAGCCATACCTTCGGCCCTCATCCGGTGAGTTCCTCTATTGACATTCCCACAACAACTGAGCTAGGACGATGTATGCTAATAGCGCACAGATTCATCTTCATGGCCACGATTTCGCAATCGTCCAGGAAGATGATAGTCAGCTCTGGGACCCAAGCCTCTTCAATCCCAATCTCGATAACCCCCCGCGCCGTGATGTGGTTTTACTACCTCTATCCGGCTTTGCGGTTATCGCATTCAAGGCGGACAACCCGGGAGTGTGGCTGATGCATTGTCACATCGCCCTGCACGCCTCTGCAGGCCTCTCTCTGCAGATCATGGAGCGACAGGCGGCGGCTAATGCCCTTTGGCCACCTGGACAGTCCCCTGCGCTGGACAAGGCCCATCGTGTTTGCGCCAAGTGGAACACTTGGGCGTATGACTGCAAGAATTATTGGCCGGGTAATAATGGCACAAAAGAAAACCCCGAATATCCTTCCTGCGATGAAAACCTTCAGAACGATTCTGGGGTATAGTGTAATGGGGATAGTATGGTTACATCTTGAGGTGCATGCGCAAATTAGTTGAGACGCTGTATGTTGGGGATGAAACTGTGGAACTGTGGAAGGGCAGAATGGCAAAACAAGCAACTTTCCCAGCGTTAATTCAATAAACAAAACAAGTAAAATTACTATTACTTCCACTTATTACATTGACTGATATTTGATCAAGGCACAATTTGTGCCGTGTTCAATATCGACATACATAAGTCGGTCCTCAACATCCCGGTATTCAATCAACCAGAGATATAGGGGTTCACACCAAACCAGAAGAGCCCGCCACGAGACGCATTTGGTCAAAATTGATAACGCCAAGATCTCGATACTTCCAAAGAGGAGCCTGCCTAAATGTTTCCGAACGGGCAGTATCTGCATAAAGGAAACCGCTAATGCAACCTTCTAACCCAGCACAAGAACGATTGTGAGGCAGCGGCATTCATCCACCTACCAGACAAGCAATAGAGGACTTGCTTTGCCCAAAGTCGTCGAAAAGATCATCCATAATTTCACAGTGTACTGTCCTAATACAGCGCTCACCGTCAATTGGATGGTGGTGAAGCATGAGACGCAAATACAAAACAAGCCTTAGGTTCGACACGTCAGCCTTGTCAGCAATTGCAGCACATCTGCCAAGCCTGAGTTTGTCCCATTATTTCCCAAAACGCCAGCGGCCATGGCATGGCTGCTGCAGACTTCCAGCTGGGCCTCGGCCAGGCCGGCCCATGCAATTTGCAAGTCACTCTTTAGCTGACGTTGCGTTGGCAGTTGAGCCCGGCCAATGAGCGACAAGTCGTCGTATTATGGTGTGCGAGCAACTTGGTGCAGTGGGGCTTATCAACAGCAGTGATCCTTTGGGACGAATCTGACGGTGGCGCTACCCCCCTGAGAGTCAGCATTGGGTGTAGACGAGGAGTGATTTCTGGTTGGATACGTGGTGATAAGAAGATTGGGGGAGCTATACGGACGTCTAAAAGGCATCATCCTTCGAACATTGTTAATTCACATCGAATTATCTCAGAACTAAGCCATGGTGGTGAGCATGGATGAGTTATGCGAGCTGGCTGCGGATTCCTTTGAATGGATGGCTAGCTGGTCAACCTCAACCTCTGCCGAGGGTCCTTTGGCATGTATAACAACCGCAGTCCTGCAAAGATGGCTTCGTCACCTCCAGTTGGGCACACTTCTGTACACCAGAAGCCTCCCCGAATTCAAGAAACAGCCTCTCTCATCACACACAATGTCCTCAAGATCCTTCACCAAGTTCCCAGACCTTCCCGCCGAACTCCGCCTCAAGGTGTGGGACGAGGCTACCGCCGGGCCTTCAATGCACATCTTCGACGTCTGTTTTCCCTCCTGGCGCGGCAGCGACCGCAGCAAACGCGCACTCCAGGATGTTGATGGCAACATCTCAAAGAACAACGAAGCGAGGTGGAGCAAGTATAGTCAATGCGCCTTTCTAGACGCTGTCGAAACGGGACCCGTGGAACTCACACGCCCAACACGAATTGCGAGGCACGCGTATGATCCGTCGGTGTATAAGCTGCGGCGGACGCAGCAGTTGGTGTGCTCCGAAGCCTCGGCGGCCGCAACGAGGCATTTGAGAAGCACAAATCGCAACACTGTTTATTTGCCAGGCCGGAACGAGAAGATACAGTACGACAACGACGAGGACGTGCTATTTCTGCGGTTTAGAGACGGCGGGGCGCTCACTGATCTCAGTCACGGAGTGCTTTCTGGCGAGTTTGAGGCTTCGGGAGCAAATAGCCTCACCGATGTGCTCGAGGGACCTTGGAGTGCCGAGATGGCCGAGACGCTGCACGACGCGCGCCAAATTGCTTTGGACATCGCGGAGACGTGGACTCTCGCGACCATGGGGGCTGTTCTTTTGGAAGAAGCGGCGTATCTAGCTTGCTGTCTGCAACAGGGTCTCCGGGTGTTGTACTTGGTCGACTACTGCAACGGCCGATGCACACGATGTAACCGGCAAGATACCAAGGCGGCCAAGCTCCAGACCCGCGGGGACCTGTATCGACAGCTTCACAGTTGGTCCACGGACGAAGCTATGGCGAGGAAACCGGATGTGATATACGGTGTCGGGAAAACGTATCGCGAGGTTTTCGATTTTGATGGGCTTGGTTGGTCGGATGAGCATCCGTCTTACTTATTTGCGAGGGCGATGGACGAGATGATCAGAAGCCAGCAGGCCGATGCAGACGCGCCCAACTTTGAGGGGGTGAGGGTATTGCTGGTTGAGGACGAGGAGGTGGGAGATGTGGACACAACCACGCTGATGGACTGCAATCCGAACGGCGCCCCGGAACGCTTTGCAGGTGAACTCGTGAACATGCAATGATCGAGCTAAGCCGGACTTGGTACGGGTCAAGATATCCAGATATAGGAAAAGTCCCCAGGAGTAAGCTGACGCAGGAGCCAGTCATCCTGAGCAAAAGATCAAACGTGCTGACGTGGGTTAACGAGACGCACGCTTGGTCGGGACGCTGCACTGGCTGGTCTCGGATGGCAGGGACACCTTGTATTACTATTGTCTCTCCAAATGAGACCAGAGAACAACTTGGCCGCCGTAAGCACTGATAAAATGTGCCAAAGCCCACCAGTCTTTGACTGAGAATACCTTTTGACGCCATACTATGCATATACCACACAAGCTTAAATCCACACATAATTAGCCCGCTAGAAGCTGTCGAATTGTTAGCACATGGTCCCAAGGTGGTGATTGATGAAGTGCAGTACTCACCGTATCTCATAGGATCCCGCTCTCGTCATGTACCGCACCCACTTGACGCTCGAATAATTGCTCTTCTCAAACACCTTCAGGTACCTAACCAAAAGGCCCGAACTCGTAAACATCAACAAGCTGAAGTTGAGATTCAGGGGTGGTCGTGACCATGCCCGTTGGTTTGTCATGCTCGTTAGGATAGCCTCGGCGCTCAACACAAACTCGCTTTGGCCGGTGAAGCGGCCGATTTTCCAAACAATGTTGTTCTCGCTAGGCTCGTACTTGGCCTTGCCCTGGGTGCACCGTTCCGTGATCTTAGCAGTGTTGAGCGGCGTGGGAATGCGGACGACGACGTTGGTAGCGAAGAGCTTGGAGCCAAAGTTGGCCTTGATGCCGATGCTGTACTCGACCTTGGTGCGGCCCACCTCGTTGACGATGGCGTGGACCTTGAAAGGCAGGTTGACATTCTCGGTAGCACGGTAGCGCATGAGCTCGAACTCGCCGTCGGGGGGAACGAAGGAGATGATGCGGTCGCTGTCGAACTTGCCTAGCTTGACACACTGGTGGAATTGGCAGTCCTCGAGGGTGACGCTGCCCGCTGCCGCCTTCGTCGCCTTGGTGCCCATCCTGTTCCCACTGGGCAGGCTCAAAAGCCCGTCGTTGTCGAGAAGAAGACGGTCGTTGAGACCGAACTTGCATTCTGGCGTGCCGGACAGGTAGGCGCGCATGACGATCTGGCCCGTCACATCTGCGCGAAGCACGGCTCCCGTGGCGGACATGAGGAGGTTGACGTCCTCAATGACATCGACGAAAGCCTCGTTCTTTCTGTACTTAACATCCGCCTTGCGCCACGAGAGCGCACCTGTCGCCTGCATTGTGATCTTGGCCGAGTCTTCGGCGGCTCTCTCCGACTTCACGCCTTCGGTGGTGATGTACATCTTGAGGGTATCGGTTTCGGTGTTTTGAGGGTAGCCGAAGTCAATGATCTCTGCGGGCAAAGGCGTCAGGGCGAGCAACAAGGTACGGATTGAGCGGACCTACCGTCGAGCAGCTCATAGACAAGCACGAAGTTGTTCTTGACAGCCTCCTCATCAAACTTGCCAAAGTAGCCCCTCCCCAGGGCGATCAGGCGGTACAGGAACTCGAAGACGAGCGCGGCGTTCGCATTGCTCTTGGTGATGGCCACCAGGTAGATGTTCTCGTGCTTGACATGGCTGAATGTGGTGCTGCCGAGAGTCAAGATGGGGGACCGGACTTGTGCGTTCGAGATCACCTGAATCCGGAAGACGTCGGCAAGTCGGGGTCTGCAGTCGTTGCGAAAGGCGCGGAAGATGAGGTTCTCGCCCTTTTGGTTGAAGATGAGGATTCCGGACAGCATCTTGGCGAGTGCGAGAGCGCGAGGGGAGCGACCACGGACAGCAGCCAGCGGCTCGGAGGGCGGATGTGGTGGTTGTGGGAGATGGAGGCTCGCGGGCGGGACGGCGTGGGGTGGATTGGGCTCGGGGACGGGATCTCGGTCAGCGTCAGGGGAGCTCGACGAGGTCGTGGTGACACTTTCGGAAATTCTGCCCGCTAGGTGAAGGAGCCGGGGCGGTGAAGCTCACCTCTCAGGCACAGTAGTGTACTACTCCGCCGTTGACCTGACCGGGGCTCCGAGCGATGTGGATCTCCTAGTTACGTGATCCACCTGCTAAACGCACTGTCCGTGGAACGATCTGCTCGGCATAGCGTTTTAGCGGCTTCCGAGGGCCATCTTATGTCAGCACAATCCTGATTGACAGTGCGGAAGAATCACTCACACCCACACGTCCCTCCTCCTCCCTCTAACATTTTCACCTGTCCCGTCTTCAGCCAACCTCCGAATAAATAATACAAGGTCAACGTCCCTATCAACGATTTCAACACGTCATAACCTTGTTCCGTATTCCATCGCGTTAAGAATGTGTTGGAACAAACGCACTGTAAATAACAGACTGCGCTACCGTTGGCCTTCCGTTCCCTTGCTGGAACAACTGCGGTTGGCCTAAGCAAACTCCCGAGTACAAGCTTGGATGCCTCCCTGCGCTGTATTCCGCCGTGAAGGCAAACGCCTGTCCTTTTGAGATTCATATTGCCTCAAGTAGTGTCTGGAATACCTTCATCGACATCATCAAACGACGATATTGAGGGCATGAGGTTCTGATGTTGAGATCTATAGCAACATCAATATGGATCGTTTCCATGGACCTGGAATCAATCACTAGATTGCCAATCAATGTTTAATAGACAAGCAATCAGTTTTGATTGCCTCTTGTCGTGGCCATCATTAACACCCGACAGGGCCGAGTGACACGGCACCACCACCTACCTGGTCTCGGCCACTGTAAACCCCAAATTTCCCCAACTCGCTTACTGTCCCTTGCGTGCGGCTCCAACGTGTTTTTCCTCGCTACCGGTACCTGAAGCCATGCCACTTTTGCTTCGGTATTCGATCCGTCAATAGGCCCGTCCCACATGTCCCTCACACCCGCCTCTGTGGACGGTATCGTGACACCATCATCAAGCAGGCTAACAGATCAAACACACCGAGCACGCCACTTTGAAGCCGCTCGCTTCGGGGTGATCCAGCCGTTGTTCCAATCGAGAATATGCTCTACTGCAAATTGGCCGGAACGACATGAAGACCTTTCCGACTCCCCATGGCACCCTCTACGACGTTCCCCACACCCAACGCGCCCCCATGACCAATGCGCTCTTCCTTTCAAGGCTAATATGGAGCGTCACCTCCGAGATGACTTACACTCCGTTACATCCAACCCGCTGCCTGCTCACCCCATGGTTGGCGGACTTTCCTCCTTTGAGCAATCAAATATCGACAACGGCGGTGCCTAGTTGCGTCGCCAACTAAATTCGCCTCCATGCCCAGCTTTTGTTCCTGGTCCATCATGGCATCGACCAAACAATTCCATGGTTCAACCCTGACCTCCGGATGTCTCTTCCATAACCCCATGGGCACGATACGACGCTCGGCTTCGCCCGTCTCCTTTACGCTTGTCTCAAAGGAGTAACTGAACTCAGAATGCCGAATCCTCGCTCCGAGATCGTGGGGCACAGTCCCTCGTCCGTGGCGAGCCCAGAACCCGTTCATCCCGTCGATCCGAAAGACTCAAGCTATGGACTTGGAGGCAGCTGGTATTTGTCGTTGATCGGAAGATGATAAAAGAGCCGGTTCCCAGGTTGCTTCGAGCCTTTTGGAACTGCAACCCACGGACAACCCCTGCCTTCAGAGTCAAGTCGACGAGGTTCAGAACCAAGCTAACAATGGCTACCCGCACTCTTCTTGCTGCTGTCCTCCTGGGCACTGCTGTCTTTGCCATCCCCATTGAAGAAAGACAATCTTGCGGAGCCGTCTGGTAAGTTATCGATGGGACCGCCATGAACATGCTCTAATCAAACTTAGGACCCAATGTGGTGGCCTTGAATGGACTGGCCCTACCTGCTGCGTGTCTGGCACCACCTGTGTCCTCAACAACCCTTACTACAGCCAGTGCATCCCCGGCAGCGCCCCTCCTGCTTCCAGCACCACGGCCGCTTCTTCGACCGTTCCTACCAGCACCACCGCGGTTATTAGCCCATCTCGGACCTCGACGACCGGCGTCACGACCACCAGCCGCGCCGGCAGCGCTACCACCACCGCCCCCCCTGCCACCGGCGGTGCTACCTACACTGGTAACCCCTTCTCCGGCGTGAACCTCTGGGCCAACTCGTACTATGCCTCCGAAATCACGACTCTTGCGATTCCATCCCTGAGTCCTGCGCTCGCGACTGCCGCAGCGAACGTTGCCAAGGTGCCAACGTTCATGTGGATGTAAGTTGATCATCTTGGAGCGTATGTCCTAGACCTGCCATGCTGATGCTGTTTCCAGGGACACCCGCGCCAAGATCCCCTTGGTTGATACTACTCTGGCCGACATCCGCCGTGCTAACCAGGCTGGCGGCAACTATGCCGGTGAATTTGTCGTCTACGACCTTCCCGACCGCGACTGCGCTGCCGCTGCCTCTAACGGCGAGTATTCCATTGCCAACGGCGGCGTTGCCAAGTACAAAGAGTACATTGACGCGATCCGCACCATGATCCTCAAGTACTCGGACATTCGCATTATCCTTGTCATCGGTGTGTACCCTACTCCCATTAACAAATTTGAATTTCCTAACCATTCTCAGAACCCGATTCCCTTGCCAACCTCATTACCAACCTCAACGTTGCCAAGTGCGCTGGTGCGCAGGCCGCCTACCTCGAGTGCACCAACTATGCCGTCACCCAACTCAACCTACCCAACGTCGCCATGTACCTTGACGGTGGCCATGCTGGCTGGCTCGGATGGCAGGCAAACATCGGACCCGCTGCTACCCTCTATAGTAAGGTTTTCAAGGATGCCGGCAGCCCGAAGGCCTTGCGTGGCCTCGTCACCAACGTTGCCAACTACAACGCTTGGAGCGTCAGCTCTCCACCTCCCTACACTTCAGGTACTGAATCTCTCAAACCCCTTGATCATCTCAGTGTATTTAACTGTTCTTAGGCAACTCAAATTACGATGAGAAGCACTACATTGAGGCTTTCGGTCCTCTTCTCGCAGCGCAAGGTTGGAATGCTCAATTCATTGTTGACCAGGGTCGCTCTGGCAAGCAACCCACCGGCCAGGAGGCATGGGGAGATTGGTGCAACGCCATCGGTACTGGCTTCGGACTTCGGCCTTCCACCAACACTGGCTCGTCGCTCGTTGATGCCTTCGTCTGGGTTAAGCCTGGTGGTGAGAGTGACGGTACTTCCGACACCACTGCCGCCCGTTACGACTTCAACTGTGGCAAGAACGACGCCCTCAAGCCTGCTCCCGAAGCTGGCACTTGGTTCCAGGCCTACTTTGAGCAGCTGCTCAAGAATGCCAACCCGGCCTTCTAAGCGGAATCGCTGTGCCTTGATCTCTCTCGGAATTGGAGAAGCGGCGGAGAGCATAGACTACCAATCTCAAATTATCTTCTTGTACATAGTTGACACATATTTGGAGACGGGTTGTACATACGGTATGAAAGTAAAACCACATAAATCGTGCCTAGGGCCAACATTGTTATGTCTGACTTGATCTAGTCCAGTCCAGTCCAGTCCAGTCCATGTATATCATAAATGTTCCCTGTATCGTGAAATTTCGAGGGAATCCTCTATGCCCAGCATAATGAAACCCAACTTCTTCGGTGCCATGGAAATGATAAGCTCACATCCACAGATACAACAAAGTCAAACTACAAGGCCAACCTAGTTGATCCCAAAGTTTACCTAGTTGGCAATACGAAGAATTCCTTTTGTTCTCAGTTTCATCATGTGCCTCTTTCATTTTTCGGATATGTTAGCCATTAGAATTTTTGATGTTCCTACTGGGCTGCTTGTGGTCTGAACCTCTTTCCGACCCCCGTCCTTGATGCCAGAGTCGCAGGGTTGAGACGGTTACGGCCCTGCTTTATGTGCTTTCTTTCAACTTTGTCAGCTTCTTGAACGATATCTCTTGCTAAAAAGAGAATCACATACTTTATTCAAGGGCCGGTGGTCGAAGAACCCGTTTGTCACAAGCCAAGGGCAACAAAGGCAAGGAGGCCATACGTCTAGAAGTTCACAGCACTTCAGCCTCTCTGCTTTCACGTCGACAATGTCTCCGTTCTGGCCTGCTAATGCGTCGTTTCACGCAAAGGGCAAGACCCAAAGCCCCGACCTTCCGGCGCATCAAGTCGGTGAGTCAAGCCGCGCCACGAAGAATCACGATGGTGGGAGAGCCGACTCGGTGGGTGATCACGCCTACGAGAGCCCGATGATGTCGCCGTCGTCAAACTTGACCAGCTACTTCAACCTCCAAGGGGCCAGCTCAAAGAAAGGCCAGGAGCAACCTTACGATCCAGGTTACCCTGGCTTCCGCCCTGTCAACAAGAGGCTTCTTGAGGTTTTATATGAACCAGAGTCGTGCCAGAAGATACCGGGTTTGGTCCCATCGCGTCCACCAGCAACCATGGAGCATCATCCTCTTCCTTCGGGCGGAAAAAATAGAGACCCGGACGTCAACATGACCGACGCGCCTCTCTACGATGGTTCCAATCATTTCCTCCCTGCTTCGTCGGACCCTTGGCCGCGGTTGGCCTATTCGAACACCGCCCACCACCCCCAAACTCTGCAACGGTCAACTTCACAACCCATCTACAATCCGAGTTTTCCACCCTGGGGCCACAGCCGTCCATCCACTCCCGCGAGGGGTCCTGCGCCGGGTGTCGATCGGAATGTGGTGACTCCCAGTTTCGAAAATAGTCTATACAATCCTACATCAGTAGGGTCATCATCCTCTTCGCAATCTGCCCAGTACGGCGCCGGCCTCGCTCCTGGCTCCGACATGACGTATTCGTCGGCAACATTGTCGAGTCCCGTGATGGCGCCGCAGACGCAATATGCGGAGTGTTCGGGAGGAGTCGTGCAAAGTCCGTCTCCGTTCTCGGATGCAAGCTATACCATCCACCAAAAGCCGGCGCCGAGTCGGAAAATACTCTCGTACGTTTATCAAGTCTTCCCCTCGATGCCATTCCAGCCTTTTCCCCAAACCGAGGATTCTCTTCGGGGAGACTGGAGGTGTCGGTTCGAGTACATCTGCTAACGTACAAACAGCTCGTTCAATCCCCAGTATGTTGAAGCGGCCCGCGTCGACATCATGGACTTTTCGTCGCCGACACCGTCGCCTGAAGAGGAAGAGAAGCTTCTTCGACACTTCATCCAGCAGATTGTCCGTCAAAAGTGCCCCAACTGCAGCAAATATGGAATGTCCCATTCCAGCAGGGCCGTTTTCAGGCACGCCAGAAATATCCTAGCCCCTAGTGAAGGTTCGTCGATGCCCTACCCGCACCCCCTTCACAGATCCCGGCCGCGTTGCCCCCCGCCCGCTGGCCTTGGAAACTCCCCCCTAACGAGCAAACACCCCCCAGGCCGCCAGACTTTCTCGCTGCTAAGCTTTCCTCCAGTGTCGGGAAACCCGCCCGTGGACTGCAAGCACTCGAGGTGCAACGAGGCCTACTGCCCCGGCTGCTTGCGATCGGCCACCCGGAGCTTCGTCCCCATGACGCCCTTCAATGCCGTCGGCACCGGCACCACCCAGTGGTGCTGCCCCGCCGGACGGCTTTTCCATATCTTCGCCCTTCTCTGCGGCCCGACTGCTCATCCCAAGGACACCCAAGTGTCCATCCTTCAAGATCACCAGGTCAGGGTCAAGCTCAACATAATTTCGGGGCTTGAGCACGCCCATAAGTCCCCTTCGTCCATCAAGAAGGTGACCCAGAGGATAGGCGCCGCGGTGGGCCCGGCCATCGGCACGGGTTACTCGGCCGGCGGATCCGGGTCGAGCGCTGACGCCCCCGACGCTCTTCACATGTCTCTGCTCCAGGAGGAACCAGACAAGAGCGCTGAGATGCTTCCCGGGCTCCTTGCTGCGCTCTGCAAGGCCTGGCCTTCGACGTCCAACTCGAGCGGCTTCGACCAGAACCCCCCGCAGCTCCTGCTGGCCATGGCTCGTCGGAGCCCCTTGATGATCAAGATAGCGGAGCTCCTCCGGGATGACTGCATAGAAGAAGTCATGCGGCGCGGGGCTCTGTACAGCGCCGTGTTCGACTTCCTCCAGGTCCTGGCCGCCCATCCTCTGTCGGCGGCTCTCGTCAGCGGCCCTCGACCGGATTACCCGCTCGCCAAGACCCTGCTGCCCGTCTGTCTCGGCCCCATCCCCTTCTCGGTGTCCGTGGCCGCGGTTGCCTCCCAGGTCATCCCGGACAGCTGGAAGGGCAAAGGCAGAGCCCCGCCGCAAGAGGAGCCTCAAGAGGCTCTGCAGTCGCTGGCCAGCCTGCTGTCGTCCCTGTCGGTCCAGGCCCGGGCCGTGATGAAGTATTACGACGCCAAGAGCGATGACGCCTCTGCGACGCTCGCCATGTGCCAGCGCATCTGCAGTCTCGCGAGCGGATTCCAAGACTTGAACGCCAGCGACGCCGGCACGTCTTCCTCCCCTTCGTCCTCGTGCGCCTCGGACGCGACCGTGGTCGCCACAACGAGCCCCAGGCTGCTGAGAGAGGAGAGGAAGGCGGAGATTCGCAGGTGGCTGGGCGACAACAAGGTTGCCGAGATAGAGGCGAAGAACTGGCTTCGGGAATACAGCTATAGAGAAGAGATCTTGCGTACCGAGGGGCGCATCCCCGAGCCCGGCCGCATGAAGAGACTCGTCTACGAGCTCTCTATGCTCCGGACATCGCTGCCAGAGGGCGTGTTCGTCCGGCATTGCGACACGCGGCTGGACGCCATGAAGGTCCTCATCGTAGGGCCCGAGGGGACTCCCTACGAGAACGGCCTCTTCGAGTTCGACCTATTCTGCCCGCTAAGCTACCCCAACCTGCCGCCCAAGTTGTTGTTCAAAACGATACCGGGCGGGCGCAAGTTCAACCCGAACCTCTACGAGTCTGGCAAAGGTAGCACACGATCTCCCCCGCATCCCTGCCCAAGTCCCAACACGCGTTCTTTTGCGAATCTGACAACTAACGTTGATACTAGTCTGCCTCTCGCTCCTCGACACCTGGGAAGGCGAGCCTTGGGTCCCCCAAAAGTCCACCCTCCTCCAGCTCCTCGTCTCGATCCAGGCCATGATTTTCTGCGCGGAGCCCCTGTGGAACGAGCCCAGCGTGGAGCAGCACCTCGACTCGGCGGCCTCCGAGGTCTACAACGCCGAGGTCCGGTCCGACACGGTCCTCTACGGCATGAGCGAGTGGCTCCGCGGGCGCGACAAGGACGCCGACTCGGGCCCCTGGAAGGACGTGGTCGGGAACCACTTCGAGCTCAACTGGCGCACGATCCTCAAAACCGTGGCCCGGTGGGAGAAGGAGAACCCCGAGAACAACCCCGAGAGCTACAAAAAGATGATGAAATTTGTCCCGGTGCAGCGGTGGTCGAAGCAGCGGCTCGAAGAGGGGACCCGGAGGCTGAAGAGGCACTTTGCAGCGTGGGCGAGCTCCGCCGAGGAGCTGGAGCTCGTCGGAATCTCGCCGGGAGAAAAGAGTCACGTTGGGACGGCCGAAATCGACAGTTCTGATAGTGACTGAGGGCGATGTGGCTTCGGTATGTCAGTGCGACTTGGCTGCTTGCTGTTGAGGGTGGTGAGACTGTAAGAATAGGGTGCCGCTTGTTCTTGGCTGGAGTTTACAACCAGGAGGACTCTTTTGTGCCTGCTTGGAAGACATCCTTGGCTCTGTTTGGAATTCGGTAGCGCTTTACTACTCTATCCAGAGTTTGTTGCTTGCTTCTTCGAGCATCATTCAAGTTGACACTCGCTGTACATAACCCCGATAAGTCAGAGAGGTTCAACACATACGTATAGTAACCTCAAAGCCTTCACCAGCGACCTTCCTCCGAGTCCGAATATTATAACGGTTTGATTTTATCTTAATAGTCTCCTTTCTACTTTGGAATTAGGTCCCTTCACGGGCAAAGGGGGCCAAGCGGCCGGGCATCGGGTGGGATAAGTTGTTTCCCGGACCAAAACCACCCATCATCCGGCTTTCAGAGAAATCAGAGTTTCGACAGCTGACGAACATGCCCAACTTAATCCATCTCGGTTGGGACATTCTGAGCGCCAATTCCACGCTGCGAACATTTTACCCAGGGGACCCGCGTCCAACCTCGCTTCTGTCATAGCCCGGTGGGCGGCTGACGCTTCGAGTTGCATCCCACATAATTTAGCTGTTGCTTTGCCACGTACGTTGGTTCCTTGAACCCTGATGACCTGGCTTCTCAAATATCTAGGTCCGCATGCTCACACCGAGCGGCGTTATCCAACTACGCCAATCGTCTTCAATGAAGACGGCATCCGAGTTTTCCTTCCCTTCGAACGGCAGCTAACGTGACATGGCGCACCAAAGAGCTGGCCCATGCGCAACCTTGGCGACACGTTGCGGTGCATTGTGCGGAAGGCAGACACCGGTTAACTCGGATTTGCTGCTCGTTAATGTTGAGTTCATACAAAAGATCGGCAGCAAACAGCCGGGGTGGCAAACTTGAACGACTCGAGATGTGTATGGGCACCTCATTGACCGCCGGCCATCACCACCCCTAATCGCTCCAGGGTTGGAGTAACTCGGCCTGTGATCTGTCCCTTCAAGGCTTTGATATCCCCCATTGTGGTTGGCGCCACGGCTTGATGGGACAAAGTTAGACGAGGTTTGCATGCGAATGCAGCTGGCGCGGTTTCGAACTAACAAACCTGATCCACCAGATACGACACAGCGTTGCAAGCAAACACGGGCTGACATGCGGCTGGGAACCTGTTGGGAGCGGGGCCACCCTCGTGGCCAGTGTGCTTTGGAGCGATGATACTCGACAAAACAACACGACAAGTTTAAAAGGCTTGACTGACTGACGCCTGGCGGTCGCCGCGGCACTGAGTTTGTGAGCATGACTGGTGTCATCCAGAGGAGAAGAAATGCCGGCCCGCCGATCTTTTGTCACCCATGGCTGCGTAGAACATCAAGCCTGTCGATAAGTCGGCATACAACTGAACGGTCTGCTGGATACCTGGAGTGTTTGTACCACCCGTGCAGTTTCCCCCCGACCCGAATGTTGAAGCTGATTGGGGCTCTCAGGCGTCCGTTCCCAAATAACGGGAAACCCACGTGGAAGAGGTGGGCACAGGCGGACTCGGACCGCGTGTAAGTGGGCGGCCATACATGGCACGCGTGTGCTCTCCAGTTTGGCATTGGGGCAACTGCAAGCTCAGCCGACGCATGACTCGGGACCTGTTGTGCTTGTTTTGTACCCAGCGATCGGTACCGTTTGTACGTAAGAATCGTGACACTCCGTGGAGGAAGCCAAATAGGGCGCAGAACGCGGCGGGCACGTCCAGAAGCGAGCATGATTGAGGTTAAAATGCATAACGAAACCCAAAAAAAATGGGAAGTTCCGACAGACCAGGCCAGCGTAAGAACCGTGGATTACGCCCCAGATTCCTGTCCGTCGATGGGAGACCGAGCAACTGAGAGATTTGCGGCGGAATAGACAGAGGAAGACGCAAGTGACTGCCCCGTTGCTGAGCTTGAGCAACCCCCCGGCCAACGGCAGTCCAGTGCCCGACTCATGGAAACACGTACTAGCGATGGCGACAATTCGTTGAGGGGGGAATCCATGATGGTGCTGCGTGGAAAGCCAAGATATGTCAAAGTTAATTTACACGGCAGGCAAATGGCCATTCAACCTGCGTTGTGGTTGGCCATGGTTGCCGATAGGACTGTGCCGTCTGTTGTGAGCGCCCCCTTGTGGCCCATGGGCCACAGGTGATGCCTAGCGGCCGGGAATGGGTGTGTATGCCACGTGCGGCGCATGCAGGATCCAGGTACACTAGACGTATTAGTGTACACACAGAAGGGAAAAGCGCGAGTGATGGGAGGGGGAGCAGCCAATGGCGCTCCTCAGGTAAGCCAGAGTCGCATTGAAAGTGGTCTGAGGAGTCGAGTTTTAGTGGTGTCGGTGGTGTGAGGGGGCTACGGTGGAAACAGAAACAAAAACGTGGACCACCACCTGAGACGGAAGCCATGAATGAGTGCGTGTGTGTGATTTCGAGAGACTGAATTGCCTACCGTCCCCCGGCCCGCGGACTGGTCGAGAAGCATGAGGTAACGAGAGGATTGCCAGAGGCTTGCTCTTCTCGTCAGATACCGATCGACAAGCCCCCTATCAATCGGCAATATTTGCCACATCTTTACCCGTTTTCGAACAGGAGACGCCAGTGAGGCAGGCTACGATTCAGGGGGGCGTCATTTTGACAGACGAAATCACGCTGGGTGACGAGCCAAGTTGTTGCCCCCAAGGGTCGGTCAAAGGGCCAACGGCGTTAGGCACGATGCCTGATATTTCGACTCGACAAGGGTGGAGAAAGAAGGGGAGGGATGGGTAATCTGCCACCCATGGTCTTGGAGCTATAGGATCGACAATGATTTAAAACATCAAGGGGACGATGGCTGGGTTGAAACGACAAAACAAACTGCAGCAATAGAAGCCACCGGCTGTTTGACAGTGGCCGAGACAGAGGACCGAGACAGAGACGTCTTGGCTACGGGCTGTCAGGTACGGCATTGTCACTGTCGGTGGGCGTTAAGACGTATGTAAGATGATGTCGGGAGCTCGAATCTCGCAATCCGCTCCGTCGTGCAGCGGTATGTGAGCATGGCTGCGCGAGTGCATGGCAAGGCGGAGGAAATACCGAGTCCGCAGCAGAATGCTCTTACTCTGTACGTTAGATGACATGCCTATCGGTGCAGCTGCGCAGGACCTGGAAGAGGCCAAAGCTCCGTTGATGCATGCGACACGTGCAACTGGCGATATACATAGTATATAGCATGGCTGGGCAAGTGTCTGTGTGGTGGTGACGAGTGGACATGGCTTGTGGGCATCATTGGCCGTTGAGATAAGTCTTGCTTGCTCGAAACAGACCACAAGTCCCGTGGACAGCTAAAACGAGCTGGCTGGACCGCCGTCGGCAGTTCGAATAGCATGAACGGAGTGGTGATGGACTCAAGTGGGTGGCGGGATCGTCTCCGGCTGATTTCTTTCAGACCTTCCAGACCCCTGTGCCTCATTTTCCGTAGTTGATCGTTTTCGCCTGAGCGGCGGCGGGCCCGCCTCCCCCTGTGCATCGTCTAATTCAAGGGCTAGGCTACGGAGTAAAAGGACGGAGTGTGTGGCACTCGGGTGGATGGGCGACAGAACAGACTTGGCGATGAAAGAAGGGCATGGCGGCCGAACATGATAAGGCGGCGGGATTGTCGGCAGCCGAGAGACTGACTGCATTCCGACACGTTTCTTTGATTGGTGCAGGTGTTTCTTCAGCTTTGGAACTGCAGGTCGACGCATCCGGCCGGTTGGGCAGGCGATAGTGACTATCGTGGTCCGTGGCGGCGGCGGCGAGGTGAGGGGCGGGAGCCGCCGGGAAAGGATGCAGATGCAGACAGACAGTGAATGATGTGAGCGACTCACTCGGGACAATTGACAGGATCCCAATGACAGGCGTGGGTCTTATCTGAGCGGGATATACCACAGTATGCCATGGGACGTGGGCGATGTGAAGAAGGAACGCAGCTCATCTGCCAAGGGTCTCGCCACGAGAGACTTACACGGGGACTGGCTGGGGCTGGGCTGGGCTTGGTACCATGGTATGTATGCCTCCGGGACCTTGGCTACTCGGGTTGGGTTGGGTTGGGTTGGGTCGGGACGGCGAGCGACTGATTATTGCCGTATCCGTAGCATGGAGAGAGGAGATTGC
The DNA here is from genome assembly GCF_051148585.1 of Colletotrichum jinshuiense. NCBI lineage: Eukaryota > Fungi > Ascomycota > Sordariomycetes > Glomerellales > Glomerellaceae > Colletotrichum > Colletotrichum jinshuiense. The sequence goes on from NC_139316.1 coordinate 3,902,621, forward strand.
GAGAAAGAAAGAAAAAAATGCAACATTTTAGGTTGGCAGCTTTGTGTCATGGTGCGAGAAGGAACCCGGCTGATCTCACACTGATCTCACACCGTCGCGCCTGCTCCCACGCTGCCACCTGCCCAGGGCTTGTGTGTGAGAGTGAGAGACTGAGCGTGTGAGATGTCCAGAGAGCGAGACAGAAGGAGCGCGGGAGAAATGCGTCGGATGAGGTGAAGGTGAGTGAGGTGCGCATGGTACATGGTACATGGCACTCCAGCGTGGTAGGCAGTGGATGAACGGACACATGGGCAAAACCAAAAGGGTACGTACACTGGGCTCATGTTTTTCTGTTTCTGGCATCTGCCCTGTATGCACCCGCACGCGGGTATCCGCACCTACCTAGGCACGGTACGGTATGTAGGTAGTATGTGGACTCAGCACCGCGGTAGCAAGTACGTTCTGGGTGCCCATCCTACCTATTCCTGCGAATGTATATACGTACATTTACGGCTACCGCACATGCCTCTCTGAAAATGCCCGATAATCGACAGTGGTCCGCCAACAAGACAAGGTAAGGTGCAGGGCAGCCGTTTGGCAACGAGGGGGAGGGGGGCCAGATGGGCATTGCGACGGCCGTTCTTTCTTTCTCTTCCCCTTCCCCTTCCCCTTCCTTCCTTGGTGACATGAGGGTGGAGGCCATCTCATTTACCTTGACTCTTGCTCCCAGGCCTAGCCCGGCATGTGTTTCCGTCGTTTCTGACTCCTCTGCGGCCCGTGTCCGAGTGCTACGGAGGATACCGCACCATCGGATGCCCCTCCGCTCTGCTGGTGTTTTGGGAGAAGGGAGGCGAGAGAGAAGCAAGAATGCCCAAGGCTGGCCGGTAGTTAGGCGCTGTCTCGGAGGCAGCAGGCAAGGCAGCATGCATAGCATCTAGTTAGTTGCATGACCACTCCGTAGACGTCCGTAGTCTTGTGTTGTGTTGTGTTGTCTTGTCATGTCTTGTCCTGTGTTGTTCCGTAGTCGGATCGTCGACGCACCTCGCAGCACCTCGCGCCTCTAATCTCCAATCTCTAACCTCTAACCCCCAGCCCAGCCTCTAACCTCACCTCAGGGCTGGCTTGCGGCTCAAGCAAGGCTCGAACCTCCGAGGCTCGGTGCCTGCTCCATTCATTCTCCAGTCTCAACGCTGTTGTTCGGAGCTTTTGTGCGGATACACATGCTAGAAAGAAACCAGGCCAGGCCGCCACGGATTGGATGTCGGCCCCTGACATTTCATCCGACACCCTCGTTCTGACTGAGGTACTCGGTACACTGCTCTAGGTACCCGTATCCTTCCTGCTGGTCTCTTTGGCTTGCCGCCCCTGTCTCTCTCCTCTCTCTTTTTTGCCCTCTCTCCCTCTCGGTCCCGATCCTTGTTCTGCACATGGCTCATGCGTGCCTGCTGCTCATTGCTTACTGCTCCCTCTGCTTGCTGCTTGTGTGTTTGCTGTGCTTCCTGCCGAGCCAGCCAAGCGCAAAGTAGGCTCTCTCGCTGCTGCATGCTCTGTATCCGTACAAGTCGCTCTTTCCTCTTCCCATGTCCCATGTCCCCTGCGGGTACTGTCTCCACTCTATTTCTTTCCTCGTCCAGTCTTGTGGCCCCTCTCCCTGTCTCCCTTTCCCTTCTCCGGCGCGTTCGCGGCTGCTCTCCTGATCTGTTTGAGATTAAGTCGCCCTTTCCTAGACAGGCACTCGCTCCCTTTTCCGCCTTTCCCTGTGCGATTTCCTCCGTACGCAGTAAGCACTATGTGTCCGTACCTGCCTCGCACACCCTCCTCACACCTGCCCTGCACCTGCCTCGCAACTCACCTCACTCTCACTCGCTGCTGCTCACTCGCAACGCCATGTACGTACCCCCTCCCCACCACCCCACCCCCTCTCACCCCCTGTCCTTGCCGTGTAGTGTAGTGTGTCGTGCCTTCCTTTCCACTCTTGTCCAGCACCAGCACCAGCACCGGCACCAGCACCAGACCACCAGCCAGCCAGCACCACTCACTCCAGCGCCTGCCCTGTCTTGCCTACCTAGTCTAGCTCCTCCGTCACCTCCCCGGCCTCTGTCCTGTCCTCCACTGCCTGATATTATTTCCGCTCCCTCGCCACGGCTCTTCTTTTCAACTGGTCCTGGTCCGCCTCCATTCTCCTCTTCACTCCCAGTCTCCGTCATCAATCAACCACTCACTCCGTTCTGGGTCACCGCAACGGCTACGATACGACGCTTCCCCAGTACAGACCCATCGATCGTCTCCCCGAACTTCAATCTCGCCTGCGTGTTTCCAAGTCCCTGATTCTCCAGTGGCCTCACCCGCTCCCCGCCCACTCTCATACCCCCGAAGCGAACGAACAAAATCTTGCCTTGCGTTGAACGTCCGCGTCCACCGAGAGCCCTATCGCTGCCGCTGCCGCTGTCGCTGCCGCCGCCGTAACTCGCCGTCGTCCCAATCCAATTCAATCCGACCCAATCGACCTGCCCGCTTGTCTGCTGCTGGTCCGACAGTCGTGAAGCAAGCCCCGGCCTGTGGAAACTCGAACCACAGTCGAGACTGGACGGCCACATCGACAAACCTTTTTTACGCAGGGATCTCGTAAAAGCCAAAAGACACAATGCCCACCTCACTCGACTCTTCTCGTCCCATCATGGCACCCTCAGTACGTCCTGCAGTCTCCTGAAGTTGCCTTTCCCCCCCTCTGGAGATACTTGCCCTACGTCCCTCTGTCCCACGTCTGTTCTCCTGTGCTCCGCCTCACTTGCAACGCCGTTTACCTTTTGCATTTGCACGCCGCAAATCCCGGCCCCAAACTAAACCCACTTGTCCTATCTTGCCCGGGGGCTACCCGTTGCTGTCAAATCCTTATACCTCCTGTTCGGACCCCCCTAATCCTCTCTCCTCTCCGTCTCTCCGATTTTCTCTTCCTCTCTCTCAATCACCACCAAAATGACAGCCGTTCTAACAGAAACCCCCCCTCCACAGACGCGAGCCTCCGTGCGATACAGTACCTACAGCATGGCTCCCTCATTCGCCAACACTGTCCAGACCACCGACTCGGCCCACGCCGAGATCACCGACATCGCGACCGGTCTCGACCGCATGGAGAACAAGGCCCTCGCCTCCCAGAGGGTTACCTTGAGCGAGGAGAAGAGCGCAAACATGAGCAAGCTCGCCCTCGGTGCCAAGTTGGAGCGCGCGTTGGACCGGAGAATGAGCAGCCAGGACGCCGTCATGCGGCCGCGCGGCAAGACAATGACCGAGAAGCCTGCTCAGGCGGCGTAGGATACTGTCGAGCAATCATCACCCACACGAAAATGGCCATGGCAGGCCAAGTTCAACGCACCAAACAAGCAAGCAGACGGTAGAGCTAGCCACAATCCGCCACGGGCAATTGTGAGCTCGAAAATTGGACGAGGGGAACAAACGCCAAACCTCTGGTCTGTTCCGGACACTCGCCCTTGACGGACAGCTCGGCCACACGACGCCCACGACGCGACAAAGCAGTCGATGTGCCTGTGAATAGCAGCCACACAGGAGGAATAATAGGAATGGGACTGGGCCGCCGTGGGAACAATCAAGCTGAAATGGTTTTTTTGGTCTGTTGGGATATCCAGAGGATGACCGGAGCGCCGACGCAATGATGGCATCCCACGCATAGTGTTTAAATGGCTTACTACGATGCTCCGGCTGCGTTACACTGTTTTCTTCTCTTTCCAAGGCACTGCCTTCAGAGACGTCGGATCATGGTATAGGGGTCTCCTTTTTATTTTACGGAACTGGGGTTTATAGGTATTGGTACATGTGGTATACTAGAAATGCCGAAAGACCCAAAAAGACCCGATCCCACCCATGACGACAGACCTGATATATATGCATGGTTGGCCTGCCTAATGCTGTCTCCATACGAGAGAGCCTCCCATCGCACTACTGCTGCTGCTATGCAGATCCAAGTTAAATGCGGCCGCTAATCCATAATGTCGCAACTGTCGTTGGCAATCCACCGCTGCTGTCTCTAATAACTCGGTTCCTCCACTCTTCTCCCCCGCCTGGCGATTCTCGTGTGGGTATTCTTCTGTGCTAGTAAGACAAACGTAGGGAGTGCCGCTTGTCTCAAGCCCTGCTGCCTCGATGCCTGCGCGCCTTGGGCCGTCTGTGACTTTTCATGTCGAAATTGCTTCCTCGCATCATCTTCTGCCTCAAGCGTTGTCCTTGGCATCCAGACGCGCCTCAATGTCCTTGTACTGCGCAACGAGCTCGCCCTCCTCGCCCTCGTACTCGAGGGCCTTGCCAACCCACTCCCTGGCCTCCTCGAGCCGTCCCATCTCAACCAGGCACCTGCCACGGCGCCACCACGCCTTCGCGTTGCCGACCTTACGCGCCTCAACGCTGGCCTCGGCGTCGACGGAGCCCTCGGCCCATTGTTGGAGGGCCATGTGCGCCTGCGCCCGGTTGGCGAACAGCCCGGAGACCTCCTCGCGGACGAGCTGCGAGGGCTCCCAGAGGGGGCGGGTGAGGGCCATCTGGAGGCCGAGGGTGTAGAACTTGATGGCCTCGGCGTACTTCTTCTTGTGGAACTCGGCGTTGCCGCTGTCGCGGAGCTTGGAGACGTTGGCGGAGCGCTTGGGGTTCACGGGCATGGGCGGCGGGGGCACGCCGTTGGGGCCGGTGGTGTCCGAGGTCACCAGCGAGCGGTGGAGGGCGTTTAGTTGGGCGAGCTCGGCGGCGAGGGCGCGCGAGGTCGAGGCCGGGGAGGTGATGGACTTGGACTGGGGGTCTATTTGGAGGGGGAGGAGGTCGAAGTGGGTGAGGTCGGACATTTTGGCGGTGGTGGGTTGGTTTTTGGGGGGGAAGAGGAGGGGGGGGATTGGCCGTGGAAATGTGGTGGTTTTGGTTTTCTTTGTGTCCTTGTTGCGCGCGAGGTGGGCGTGTAAGGTGTGTGTCTGTGTGTTATCTGTCGCGGGTTTGTTTAAAAGGTTTCTTGTTGTGGCCTTCGGGTATCTTGTTCGTCGTGAATGGGTTGTGAAGGTGGCCGCGACCGTGTGAGGAGAGGTTGGGTCTGGTGGTGGTGATGGTGGTTGCGGTGGTGGTTTATTGCCAGCTGTACGGTCCTGGGTGGACCCTTCTAGACGATTAGAGGACACTTCTCCGTAGGTTATGCTTATCGGGTCAGTGCGCGATGCAGATCACGTGCTGATAGTGGGAGGGTGTGCTCGGTTGTCCCAGCAGTCAGTTAGTCAGTCCACCGAAGACCACAACCCACCCCCCCCGCCTTTCCTCAGCTTGTACCTCACCCTTCCCTTGACCCCACAGAGGAAATTGATAAACCTGAGACGCTACATTCCACAAGCAAACAATGCGTTGGTCATGACCGCATAGTTATGGTATCTTGAATGTTTATGTGACTGGTATGTCCGCTAATGACTACTTGCGGTTGTTGAGATGGTTACCATCACAGTCAAGTTGTTGAGCGGGTGTATTGGATATACTGCCAACCAGTTGCTTAGGCGAGGTATGTTCTGGCTTTGGACATGGCCGAGATTTCCACCTACTAGATCCAAGCAGCTACTACTTTGTGGTCAATGAGTGCAAAAGAAGGGTTCCTCGACGCCGAGATGGACAGAGACGGACAGGTTTGGTTATCAGCGTGTAAGATGAGACCGAACCAGTCACATGGAATGTTGGAAACCAAGTCTTTGATATTGCTGCCATTTTCCTCTGGGTAGCGTTTCTTTTGGGACTGCTACAAAATTCCTTTCGGGTATCTTTGCTGTTGAAAAAGACGCCTAGCCTTACATGTTGAAAGAAAAAGAAAAGACATTTGATCATACGATCAGGCGGGGCACCGAGTTTCCCGGCTTTGCCCCCTCCACCAGAAAGTGTTGTCCATGCGCACATGCTCCCTGGTGTACTAGACCGGAATCCGCTCCCTGCCCTGTTTACGGCTTCATTCGTAATGAGACTGGTTGAGACCCTTCTCAACCGCCGCAATCTGCAGCGCTAGCGGCAGCGAGAATTGTCGGCAGTACATGAAGCTTCCCGTCATGTACCAGAACCCGGGGACGCCGGTTGATCGCCACCACTACACTGGCCGTTAGTATTCATTCCACTGCAGTTAATATACGGTCAAACTTACGCCTGCGCGCTCTTGCTCGTCATCAAGACCTCCGAACCTGTCCAGCTTCCCCGCAACACCGGCCCCGAGCAGTTTCCCAATAGTCGTGATGTTGTTTTCGAACCCGGTGGCGAGCACGACAACGTCCGCCTCCAGCTTCGTGCCATTGGCAAGTGTCAGGCCGTCAGCCTGGAACTCCCTCACGCCTTCTTCGCATCTCTGGATCTTGATCTTGCCGTCGATGATCATCTGGTTTGCTCCTTGGTCAATGTAGTATTGGCCGCCCTTGATGAGCTGGTAATCCGCCAGGCCGTACCCGTCCTTGCCCTCCTTCAGCACAAGACCGGCCTTCTTGAGCCCGTCGTGAACAACTTTGTCGTGCTCGGCCATCATCTGCGTCAACCCGATGCTCATGGTCCGAATCAGCGCCAGCGGAATCGCGTTCCCCACAATGTCCGCCTCCTCCGTGCTGAGCCCCTCCATATTCCACAATGACAGCATGAAATTCTCCCACGACGCCCGCGAGATGGAGTATATCGGATGCCGCTGGACCATCGTCACTTCTTTGGCACCGTGCGTGACGAAGTCCGCGGAAATGTCATGGCCACTGGTGGCGCAGCCAACGACCACGACCTTCTTGCTCCGCACATCGGGGATCTCGGCGGCGGTCTTGTGCTGTTTGGAGTGGTAGATCCGGCCCTTGAAACACTCTTGTCCCGGGAACTGCGGGATCTTCGGCTGGTCGCCGTAGACACCCGTAGCCAAGACCAAATGGCGAGTGGAAATCGTCCGCGTGCCCTCTGGCGTCCGAACTTCAACGCGGTACTTTCGCGCTTGCTCATCGTACGTGGCGTTCGTAACCTCCGTGTTGAATGCGACATCAAGGCCCATGAGCTGCCCATAGTGCTCCATAAACTCGGCGACCTTTTCTCCTGTTAGGAACCTAGGCCAGGTCTCTGGTATCTTCATGAACGGCCAGTGGTCGGTGTATGTCGGTGTGTGGAGGGTGACGCTCTGGTATCGTTCCCTCCACGAGTCGCCCAGGCGGGCGTTTCTTTCCACTAGGAGGGTTTTGATTCCCATGTGTTTGAGGCGTGCGCCGAGCATCAAGCCAGCCTGGGCTTTTGTTCCTGTTAGCATAGAACAACCAGGCCTGGCCCATTGGGGCTTTAGACATGAGGACGGTGGGTTGCAATTGACATACCTGCGCCGACGATCAAGACCTGCAGGTCCTCTTCTGTTCTCGCGTTGGTGTCGCCATTGACACCGTTGACGCCGTTGACGCCGTTGACACCGTTGACACCATTGGTGGCAGGCCGTGTTTGGGTTGGAACTGAGGCAGCGTTCTGCGCCTCCACCTCCTTTTGGAAGTTGAGCTTCTCAAGCTGCGTAAACACGGTCCATGCCTTCCACTCATTCGCCCCGACGTTTCCCAGCTTCAACAACCCCTTGCCCTCGCCGTGCGGAGTCTTGAAGGTGAAGCCGGACTGGATCCAAACCATGCCACCAAAGTCGAGAAGTATCGGCTTTAGCCCGCCAATCTTGGAGGTTTGGAGCTCGCTGAGCCCATGGTCTGCGGAGTCGAGGTACCTGCTGATGGCTTCCTGGCCTTGCTTGCTCGTGAAGTCCCAAGAGAGAGCAACGATGTCTCTCCACCAGCAGTTGTCGATGAAGAGGTCTGAGAGGTCGCCGAAAGCCTTTTGCTTGAACTTTTGCTCTAGCTTCGCCAGCCACTCTGTGGAAACTTTCTCGGCGTCGACGTCCTCTTTTTTGACGCCATCCTGCAGAGCGAGGGCGGGAATCTCGGGAAGCTTGGTGCCATCCATGGTTTCAAAATACAACAAATAGGTTCACAAAGGAAGTTGCTCGGAAATCAGTAACAGCACATGTCACTGACGTTGTTGGGGCTACAAAGGTATACATAAGACTGGCAGATAGCATCCGATAGCATAAGTCCCCAATGTCATCCCACCGGGCCGTTGTAAAAGGTTAAGCTGTCCACTCAGAAGCAGGCTTTGAGCACCGAGTTGGGGCGAACTCGCGCGGTGGGGGGTTACTAATGTTTATTGCTGTCATATCCCAGTTGCTCATGGGTGAATTAGATTATCAGATTAGATCCTCCCCGCATGTGAGCTTGTGAATTCGCTCAGATCGACAACACCCCGCCAATCACGTCATTGTACGACCGCAAATCCTTGCTTGGATGCTAGGGTGTATACTGGTAGAACAATCTACTTACAGGAAGGTTAAAGAATCAGGGTTACGATGAAGCTTTTGGGTGGGGTGGTTTTACTGCAAGCATCCCGCATTGTGGACTAGGGGATTTATTCGACAGCCGGCATGTACGGATGCACTATCCACTCCGGTAGAGGGGTAAAGATGTTAAGATGCAAACCATAGGGAAGTGGCAGGGTTCCCCAAGACGCCCAGCTGCCAGATTCCCGGTTGGTTGCGGTCAACATGAACTGTAAATTTTCCTGGGCTCAAAAGATTAGGTTTTGACACGGGATATTTCCCCAGGGCCGAGATCTCCGAGGCTCACTGGATGCAGAACTGCACCGTTACGGACCGAGAATGTTTTCCGGCTCGTGCCATCGCGCTTGGCATTTTTCGCTTTGTGTTTCTATAGGGTGATCTTACCGCTGGGACCAAAGTGGGCTGGGCGATGATTGGGCTGTAACAAAAACACACACCTACAAATTACGGAAGTTGCCCGTATTAGGACACCTATGACGACTGGGGCCTAGCTACCATCAATACCGAATCTTGAGTTCGTATTCGTAAGAGTTCGGATAACTCGAGTTATGTTCCAGAGTGGCAGCTCACCAGTCGCATGGTCCCATCGGCGGCTTACCCAGTCGGTCAAAGATGGCTAACCCCGCCCCCCGAATGGGACTGGACAGTAGTCCTAAGCGCGGCACATGACCTAGGGTATTGGCAAATAAAATGATTATCAATGTGCGAGAGATCAATCGCTTCTTTCTGGCTGAAAACATGCCCGGCTTTCAGTTGTCTTCCAGTTTGGATGTGTAGGCAAGTTTGCAAACGAAGTACTCACTTCAGATCGGCATGAATGAAACCGAGTCAGGGGCTCAAACCCTACCCTTACTACTTTATGGAAGTTTACGGCGTTGGAAACCCGGCTGGCATCACCTGCAGAGCATCGATGGCAACAACGGTACTTTTCGTGATGTCAACGAAGTCCAGTATTTGTCAACAGACCCGTTCAACTTACCAGGTATAACTCAAGTTTATCCAATTCACATAGTCGTTTACGTAACTAGTTTCTTTCAATGAAAGCCGCCTACCAGATAATTGATCTGTTGCATATGCTACTTACATGTTTCAACGTTGTTGAGATGAGCATGAAGGTGTCCAATAGCCAAGGATTGTCGTGCACGTAGTTCCCACAAAGCCAAGTAATGCAGATTTTCTAAAGGTTTTCTGAAAACTAGTAGACGTCCACGGTTATAAGGCATGGTCTCGCAACATTGGATGATAAGTCGTGGCACGTCTCTTGAGTAGCCAGTTACATACATCGCTCCATCATCACAGACACTCCGAGGGGTTGCGTGGCTTCTTAAGAAAAGTGAAGAGATGAACAAAAAATAAACTTCGCTCTCTTAGTTTCTAATTTGAAACATATAAGTCGACGAGTATATATGTGTATTACCTAACAGTTGAGATGTCAGGCACCTAAGACGACATCAAGGGTCTACAGGGAAGCAAGCAGCGCGGGCGCAAGGATCTATGCTGGAGATATTTAGAAGGAAGTGTGGCGACAAGTATAAGAAGCTTGGATTGCCCCGAGGCAATCCAAGGGGGCAGCTTTCAGCAATAGTCTCATCTATCGCCACTCTGCCTGACAACATCTCCGACATGCGAACATTTATGTCGAGATTCAAAAGTCGATAATACGGGTTACATCTGCTTCCCTTCCGGATTCATTCCTGATAACTAAAAACAGTCCGGTTGTGGAATTGCCCTGGTTGGCGAATCTATATTAACTTTATCTTACTTTCTTATTCATACGATATAAATCTCGATGTCGTAGTTTCACAAGCAGCTCTACCATTGGTATTGTAGTTCAAGTAAAGGTGCAAGGTTCAACACACGCAGCCCAATAATTATGTATGTGGCAGGGCCATTGTCAGCTTTGACTGCAGAAACTAATCTATTTCTCCTTAGTCGTCGGCAAGTGTTTTATGACATGCCAGAACAGGGTGGGCCTGGTCCGACCTCACCGTTGACACACACTGGCTCTAAAATTCATTCCCTGTATCCTTCAGACGACCTCTATCTACTGCTTTACGCCCGCACTACCAACGATGGTGACCACTGAACAACCAAGACAATCGCTTGGTTCTCCTCATACTGCTCAAGAAGATGAGTATTCGATTAGTGTGAGCCTGATCAGGCCTTATCTAATAGACACCATCTAGTTTCTACCAACGTAGCCACTAAACTGTCTGTTAACTATTGCCAATATGCTCTGAATACAGTGTGTTTATTACTTGCTAATACTTGGCTTTGAGGACTTCATGCTGGTGTCAAATTGAACTGAACAGGGCTTCAACCTCTTCCCATTCTCAAAATGGATTTCTCAACTTAGGGCATCTGCAATATTTCGAAATGCTCTAAATCAAATCGCGCCTCAAGCCACAAAGGTGCAAAGACATTTGATGACACAACCGTGCTAGTGTTGCTGGCCTGGGGATCTGATTCAATACGGACTTGCTGTTCTACTGCAACAGAAAGATGTGCATGGCAAATAAAACAGCAACAAAGCGCCATTTTTACGGAAGGTCAAGCAAGTAGCAAACTAGTTGTCCGATTATCGGCAGATTATTAGTGTTGGAATGACGGCCGGGAAATAATGTAGCTAGCGTTCAGCATTAGCGAGAGCGAATCAGGTCTTGTCATATGCCCTTTTTTGAACGTTCAGCTAACAATTTCGGCTCGACATTCCCTGTTCGGTTCGACCTTCGCGTTTGGACTCCCGGCTCGACATTCCCTCCTAAAGCATTGCATCGTTGGATAGAGAAGTCGCGGAGGTGAACGGAAAATACGATATAAAGCAGCAGTGTCGATGAAAATTATTTAGAATCTCTTTTCTAGTCGTGATCTTGTTATCCGTGAATTGTTCGACGAGTTGTATCTTAAGCAAGCCGCTGTTTCTTGGCCTTTCGCCCCAACCACATATCAGTATGGCGATCACACAGACCCTGGATATCACCAATGCAACCATCAGCCAACTACAGCATGCTCTGTCTACGACTAAGTTTACGAGCGTGGATCTCGTAGCAAGGTTTCTTCATCGCATCGGCAAATACGACTATCGTGGGCCCTCCTTGAACTCCATCTGCATCCTCAACCCGCACGTCTTTGATGAAGCGCAAGCTTCAGACGACTTTCGGGCTTCCGGTCGCCCCCCGAGACCCTTGGAAGGCATTCCATTCACGGTCAAAGACAGTTATCAGGTAGCTGGTCTTACGGTCGCTTCTGCATCTCCGGCATTCGAAGACCTTGTCGCATCATCTGATGCCGCTGTTGTAGAGCTCCTGCGCAATGCTGGCGCAGTACTCATTGGAAAGACCAATATGCCTCCTATGGCCGACGGAGGAAGTCAACGAGGCCTGTACGGCCGTTCGAGCAGTCCATACGACCCCGAGTACCTATGCACGAGCTTCGCGTCCGGTTCGTCGTACGGTTCCGGGGTAGCTACGACGTCATCTTTTGCTCCTATTGGTCTCGGTGGTGAGACTGTCTCGTCTGGCCGAGCGCCGGCATCGCACAACGCATTAGTCGGCTACTCGCCGTCGAGAGGTGTCATTCCTTCTCGCGGCCAATGGCCGTTATATCCGACGTGTGATGTCGTTGCGCCTCATACAAAGACCGTTGTCGACATGTTGGCTCTCTTGAACGTTATTGTTGCCGAGGACGCGCAGTCAAGAGGAGACTTCTGGCGTGAACAAAACTTTGTCTCTATTCCTTCATGCTCCGAGATCCGGCCTCGCGACTTCTCATCCTTAATGGATCTGGATGCGTTGAAAGGCAAGCACATCGCAGTGCCGAAATGCTACATCGGAAAGCAGACATCTTCTGGCTACTCTGTGGTCTGCACCGAAGCCACTCAGCGGCTTTGGGAGCAAGCCCGATTTGATCTGGAGGCACTTGGCGCAAAAATAACAGAAACCGACTTCCCTTTGGTCGAGAACTACTCCAAGAAGCTTTTCCCCGGACAGGCGGCGAATATCCCTGGAATTCCGAGCACTTGGATGGATACTGAGCGCTGCCAGATGATTGCCACTGCCTGGGACGACTTCCTACGGTATAACAACGATCCCAACTGCGCTCGCCTAGAGGGCGTAGACCACCGCCAGATCAACCCGGACTTTGCGCCAATGGATAACAGAGCAGAACACACAGAGCAGCAAAACCATGTGCGGTATGCGGAGATGATCGACTTCATCCGCAATCGACCCAACACTATCTACGACCTCCCCGGCTGTGCGGATTCGTTGCTTGCTCTTGAAAATGCTCGCAAGAGAGACTTGGAAGAATGGATGGATAGTAATGGGTTTGATGTCATTGTATTCCCGACAAATGGTGATGTTGGGCGCGCAGATTCGGAAGACAACAGAGCATCCATGGCACACACCCTGCAGGATGGTGTGAAATATTCCAATGGCAACCGGGCGCTGAAACACCTCGGTATTCCGGCAATTACCGTCCCCATGGGGAATCTGGCTGACAAGAATATTCCCGTCGGTCTGACATTTGCTGGGAAGGCATGGAGCGACAGCGACCTTTTCCGGTACGCCTATGCGTATGAGGCCTCCACACAACGCAGAGAGAAACCTTCCCGAACACCTCGTCTGCGCACTGATATAATCGACCTGGAGCAATGTACATCCAAGCGAAGTGAACGACTCGAGTTGGTTGTCACGCAGGTAGATGTGGAAATCACCTCAGACAAAGTCTCAGAGAGCCGTAACGTTACGGTTCGGGGATCAGTCAAGAGTAATAACACGCCTATTACGGTTGAAGGCGTTCAGGTCTATACCAATGGGGACTTGTCCAGTCCTGTGACCTTGGATGGCCACGATTGGAAATGGAGTGGAAGGTTGCAACGAGCGAAGATTGAAGAGGCATATTTGGCTCCCGGAAAGCTTGCGCGAGATCAGTTTATGATTGTGATTCTTGCTCAGGCTTCAAGTGGTGGATCTGCAGGGCGCTTGATCATGGTCGATTAAAATAAAACAGTTGCATGTATAATTGAGATACGGAAAGTACTTTTTCCTGTAGTCGCAATTAGTTCTACCATTACTAAAAAGACACTCGGATCCCTGCTGACACATTGACAAGAGGCCTGATACATTATGTGACATGCTAGAGTCTTCACATTTAGGATAGTTTCACGACGTACTTCAAACCTAAAAGGCAAATGTCTACTTTAATAATCTGGCTCTGGGCAAAATTTTCTAAGCTCCCTTCTTAAATTTTCTTCGATGAATGTGCTGTAAATCATTTTCCATTCAAGTCTATGGGTAGGATACGAATACTGTTGCAGTCGGGCCCGGAGATTCTACCTCCGGGCTGTCAACGGCGATATCTTCACAACTGCTGCTTCCGCTGCCTACCTCTACTTTCTTCCTTCTACATCTACAATCAACAGAATACAGTACCAGTTTTGCTCTTCGTTCAATTTATCACCCGTATGGGTATCCTGTGATACCTACAAATATAATGATCGATTTGCATACAGTTGAATCGTATGTCCTTTACATGTCAAACACGTTTTTTTTTAAACAGCTTGGTAGTAGATTTAAATATACCGGAATATATTGAGACTGCAGCGCAGAGATTAAGGGAATTGGAACCGTAGCTTCTGTTAGTTTTTTACTTGCTGAGAACCGGTGAATTATCAAGTGGCGCGGTTCTCCATTCTCGATGAACAAGCCCAAACCAGGGTTTCGTTTTCTTTTCCACCTGCACTTTCGGGGCCTTCATTACCTTTTCTGACCTGTGACCACATTCACATTGGCCAAAAACCGCCTGTGGCTTTTTATGGAACGACATTTAATATTCAGATCCAATTAAGTCATATCTGAAGTTTTGGCCAAAATGACTAGGCATTCCGTCATGGTACTGAGGACTCAATCATTTCCACCGTTTCATCTAATGTTTCTACCGAGGTTGACCTAAACCCCTGTCTTGACGGGAGGGCATCTCTTAGCCACATTCCGGTTCATAGCCTCGATGGCGGAGTGATTGGTTCTGTTCACCGCTAAGGTTGAAAATTGAAGACGCTTGATCGGAAAGCTAGGAAACCCCAGATGTTCACCCCACTTGGCCGGGATGGGCAATCAGGCAATCACCTACACCCCCGCAAAGGCGTAGATCAACATTTCCTTAAACATGAACACGCTGTTTACTATGTATAGACAACACGGTATCGAGAAATTGAGTTCGAGTCATTATGCCGTGCATCAGGGGTTTGTTTTCGTGTTAGCGGGTCCTGGTGTTGATTATACTACGCATGAATCGTTCACCAGCTTCTGCCATTTGACACTGAATATATTGCTGCTACACCCATACCACGAAAGAAGCACATTCTATTCCAAGATCTGATCAATAAGTTCTCCTTGTTTTAGATTTTTGCAAGATGAAGTTGGCACTTTTCTGTTTCCTGCCTACGGCGTTTGCTCTGCCGTGGTACACGAATGACGGGTGGTCCAAGCCGGCGGATTTCAACAGTGCTGCTTGCGAGCAAAACAGTAACGCCAAGTACTATTGCGTACGTGAAAATACACCGCCTAATATACGAGAAGACATGATTAACAGAGCTTTAGGGCTCCTTGCCATCGACGACGAACGTGAATCAGTTCCCTGAGGCTTTCCCTCACGTAAGGGAAGGTTGCACCTTGGCGGATATGCTGGGAAGGTCATGCAATTGGAAGGGAGCTACGGGATCGGTGAGCCATTTAACCTATGCACTAAACTAAGGATTAGCTAACAAACTTCGATAGGTTATCTGTGTAGGTGAAATTCTGCCAACCGCAAGAGTTATGTGACTAACCAAAATGTAGTGCTAATCGAACAAATACTGCCTTATACTAGCGAGAGCGGAAGACCACGTCGCTCAGGTATGAAGTATATCGGACCAAGTGATCCGAAGCGAGGAGCAATGCAAAGAATTGAATATATCGCCGTAGATTTCATAGGCATGACAGCATGATTGTGAATCATGTATCAACTAAAACTGTACAACTCATCTACCAGGCTCAAATTATTATTCACACTGCACAAACATTAAAATGGATTCCGAAGTGAATCGATGTTCAATATGTGCATCACGGCGTTGAAGCCAGGTTGACAGCAGGGAAAAGGAGGTCGGTGCTATGCAAAGACATGGTCATGTTGCAAGAATGTGCATTGGTCAACATTTGAGAATGAGTTTCAAATGGGAATGATTGATGCTGCTGAGATTGAAATCAAAACTCACTCATTCTGAATAATCAATATTATGAAATTTTGTTCCCAAGTCATAGTGAATAGGACAATTTTTAAGAGACCCGGTGGATAAGATTATGATTGAGTTGGCCACCCATCCCAGTCGGATTATGTACGAGCTCAATGGCCTCAACTATTGTATGCTGCGAGTTTTTACATTCAAGTCTAGTTTGCAAACGTACACCTCACACAACCTGCGCGGTATTTCTTGCAGGAATACCAACAGCACAATCACGCCATATTTCAAAGGGAAATAAGTTCAAGCTGAGGTTGTGAATTTTCATGCTTGTTCACACGTTGATGCTTGGTTAGGGACCTCAAAGCAGGCCGTGTGCTCCCGAAACTTAGACAGCAAAGTGGTGCTCGAAAGCTCTGGGGCCTCATAAGACCCAACAGTGAATTCTGACAGCTCGTCGGTTAGGCGGGAGAGTGTTTTACCCGAGCCGAGCCCTTAACAATTATGACTAAGCCCTTTTATGAGGTACTTTCAGTTGCCGAGTCACCCCGAATCATGGCGAGCGACGCCTCAACGGAGGGTTGCCCGCGCATGCACGGGTGTTGGGAGGCTCGAGATGGAAATGGCCTAGAACTTCCCACGCTATCGGACTTCGGCATGTCGTCGCGATCGGGCTAGGCACGGGCATAAAATCGCTCAGAACGAAGACTCGGCCCGGGTCTTTTGTTGCTCATGAAAGAAGGCGATTGCTCACTACAAGGCATTGTTGAGAAGTTGAGAAAGGTCTAACGATGCTATGTTCCGGCCGGTTGCATACTGGTTCGCAGTCATCGCGGGGTACCTACCCCGACGTGGCATTTGGCTTACATAAAAAAGTAGCTCCTAACAATTTATCCTCTTCCGGCTCACAAAACCAACTTTATGATTGGCACATGACGGCATCTCCGCTGGATGGGTACAACCTGCAAGCACTTTTGGCGGGATGGCGGGGGCCTCCTCTAACCCCTCTAACAGTTGCCGACATGACGCCAAATGGTCGTCACAGTACCCGCCTGCCAGCGAGGAGGAACTGGTGGGAGTTGGCAAAGCGGACACGCCCGCCAACAGTTCCAACTCCTGAGCGCCATGGCCTATAGTCTCGGGGCAACCTGCAGATGTGCTGGAGACATGCCAGAATTTGGCAAGGGAAAGAAGAAAGCTGGTTCGGGGCTTGGAGCCTTGTGGGACCATTTGTGAAAAACTAGCACAAACCGCCCTGGCGATCACTGCAGCGCTACGCTCGTCGTGGACTCGTGGCTCGTTTCTAGGTTCCAATCCTCCAGTTCCGACTGGCCAGAGGCGGGTTCGGCCAAGCCAGTCCAGCCCTTGCGGGTGCCTCGTCCACGCCTCCGCGCCGAGTCAAGCGTCAGGGCTGGAGCCGCGTGGCGTAGCGGGGTGGGTTCCCATCAGTCGTTTTTATCCAGCCTGTCAGTCTGACTGGTTTCCTTCTCCCGTCCGGCGGTACGCCCATGTCGCACGCTGCGTTGTACCTGCGTTTGCAGTCGGCAAAAATGCCGCCCCTCTTCAAGTCGTCTCCAAGAGGAACAGCGCCCACTACTCCCGTGCCGCCATGGCCCGTAGCCGTGGTCGTGCCGGAGTACCGCCCCCTTGGTCCCTTCCCCTGGCCCTCCCCTCCCCTTGAAGCCTTGACTGACCTCGACATGAGCCAAACAGCGGTTTGTTCCTGGACCGCTCCTGTCATCAAACCTAATTCGGGTGCCTTGGCGACCCATGAGCGATTTTCATTTCCTTGCAAGGCGTATTCCCCTTTCCTTGTTGGGATTTGGGCCATATTTCCTCGTGGAGTTTTCTCCGGCCTTGGCAGGCTTTGGCAGTACTTTGGCTTGCAAAATCGGTGTGTACTCCTGGCCTTCCTTGCCTAGCGTGGCGTTTCCTACCCTTTCTGATAGGGCTTTGATGAAGTAAGCTTGTGTTGCTTTTTCTTTTGGCCGCAGCACGGCAGCTTGGGGGAGTGGAGGGATGTTTCCAAAGGTTCCACGACCTAGCTGTCAGATTTCATGGCAGCCCATGATTGACCAGAGAACCCGACTCGCCGACCCTTACCCTGCGGGTCTGGCCTCGAGGGCACACACACCTTCGGTCCTCTTTGCCCCCCTTGGCTCCTCAAAGGATCAAGGTCCCAAATCCCGCGCAATTGCCATCGGCGGCGTCTGTGGGGACAGAGCGCTGCTACGTGGGCCGCCGCAGATGGGCCGAAGGCACTGACCGGTAGCACGTGTGAGTGACATCTCATCTTTCCGACTAGTATTTGGCGTTTTCATCCCGTCACTTGTAGGGATGGCATTTGGTATATAACCTTCCCGTTCCATCAGCTAGGATGGTCCTGTTCTGATCATCACCACCATCATTACATTCCCTCTTTGAGTCTCCTCTCTTTCCACACTCACTTCCCTCGGCCGGCCCCGAAAGCACGCAGATTAGACATCACTCCTTTGAAAGTTCAATCAGCCGCTTCACTCCTTTGCAAGCCCACCATTCTTCCCGTCCTTTACGAGAAGTATCCCACAACCCCAGATCAACGAGATCTACACTAGCCCCGGCAAACCACAATCATTTTCGGAAATTTTCCAAACATCACCTCAACCTCAACCAAGATGTTCTCCATCACTTTGACCACCTTCCTTGCTGCCTCGGCCAGCTTGGTCTCGGCCGCCTCCATCCCTATCCGTGACGCCGGCAAGTCCGGCTCCGCTAGCATCACGCCCCACGACATGTTCTCCTCTTCCATCGGCGTTCTGGGTTGCAAGATCAACACCAACCGCGTTGCCTACTGGCCCAACTCCGTCGGCTGTGACGACATCTGTGTCAAGGTCACCAACGGCGACCGCAGCCTCCACCTTCTCCGCATCGACCAGTCGGGCGGCGCCTTCGACATCTCCTACGACGCCTGGAACTACCTCAGCACCGGCAAGTCTGCCACCGAGGCCCCTACCGAGGGTGGTGGCGTCGCCATGAACTGGGAGAGTGTTGACGCCAGCGAGTGCAAGGACCTGCTCAAGGACGGCAAGCTGGCCCTCTCCGCCTCCAACAGCATGAACTACCTCACCTCTTGCCTCGCCCAGCCCGACAGCTTCGTCGCCAAGAACCACGTTCTCTACAACATTCAGAACTCTGCTTGCACCTGGGGTGTCGATGAGGTTTGCAACCTCGACCTGACCGTCAGCAACCAGGCCGCTTGCCCTAGTGGCCTCGGCATCACCAAGGCGTTGACCAACACCCCCGTCGAGAACATTGCCTACGGCACTGGCAAGGTTTCCGTCGCCGTTCAGTGAACGAGCAAAAGCACAGGTTGCATGCATCAGGATGCCATTACATGATGAACATGAAGATTTACGATATATGTATATACATTATAGAAAGGGACCAAAAGCAATCATTCTTTTTTCAAATATTCTGCACTGGCATGTGATCATATCGCGCTATCACGAGCTGCTTTACTTCTCGTGCTGTTCCAGTCTTATTGGTCTATGGAGACGCCGTCCCTCTTTTACATGGAGTATCCAAAAGTCCACTACCATTCAAGAAACCCAATGGGTGATCCAGAAGATTGTCCCACAAGAAGAATATGACATATTCTTGTGGCCGCTTCAGCTTGTTTGTACGTCTTTGCAATACAAAATCATTTCCAAACCACGCGCACAAGTCTTTCTATTGGCCTTTTTTTTTTTTTTTTTTCAATCCTATTCACATGCTCAACACAGAAATGAAACAAAACTTCTTAGTTTGTACAAAAGACACCAAAACCGAAGAGTTTGTCGGCAACTTCTCCATCTGCCAAACATTTTTGTGAGAAGGCGCCTAGTGGTGTATCGCAGGCCCGGAAATTTTCAACCCGACAAATGTCTTATCATGTCAAGTCTTTTGACGTCTGGTATCACTTGAGTGGTTGAATATTGATCTTGAGACCTTCACACTTGGCTTTGTTGAATCTTGAGATCACTTCTGAGCCTAGTATGGATTCCCAGATTGACAACGCGTGAAATGCCGAGATGCTGGGTTCCCATGCCATGTACATCCTACCAGGAATATTTAAGTTGGATTACATCAGGCAATTGCTCAAATTTATTAGCTTTACTTATGAGAAGCTCAAATGTATTTGATGGAATGTGACGAGGTACTCAGACCTAGCGTACGAGCTGGTTTGTTCGATGTTGTTGGCCTGGGATGATCCCTGGTGAGTTCACGAACATCCAGCACGGTTCGATCCACACTATTGCCGTTCACTTTACGGAGAGAATGTCGGAAACTAGCCTGATTCGGTAACCCTTGTTAAAGTACGGACATTTCATCATGTTCCCTGCCTAATCAGTGGGCCTCGGCCAGATCAGTTTTGTCGTTGCTGTTGCAAACGCTTTTATGGGGTGACGTTTCCGCGCCGTGGGACTTTCATGGAGTTACATACTCCTCGATACTCGTGAAGTAGAAGAAATATAAGGTGATTTTCTTAGACTCCAAGGAAAGCATATGTGAATTATGGGGATGCCCGATCGAAAAGCCCATATTACAACACCTTGGATCTAGCCAATAGCTTCTTCAACTACCTGTGTCTATGCCACACACGCTGATCGCATGCAATTAATATCCATTGACCCAAGTCACAGAAAAAGTTGGGTGAGTGGAATTTCACATCCACCGGCAGATTTTGGTACCATACGGCAAGATTATAGTCAAAATAGAGCCTTAAGTTTACTTATCGGTACCTAGTATACTAGCCCCGTATCCGGACTACTGCCTCTAAGCGCTGCGACAGTGGCTCAATAAGACTCTGAACCTTGGATTATGGAATTGTTTCCACGCTGCTCATTCCACTAGTATTCTGAAATTTTACGTCGCTGGCTTTTGTTCTTCACTCTTTCTCTTTCCCCGTCGTTATCTCAATTATCACGTAAGTAGTGGCCAGTGGCCCCATTTTCGATGTATTTTTGTTTGCAGAAGACAAGTGACTTCATGTCCCGCCGGACCAGGATCGGAAGCTGTTGGTCTGAGTTATCGTCTGAAACGTACGAAAACGGCTGCTGTCTGTTAAGGACGACCACGGCCTCTCCTTCATGCGACCCCGGGAGCCACACGGAGGGCCGGGCTGCTCGCATATCGATTGTCGCCGGGAGAGAGAGTAGACGCGCCACGTCATCGGAATTCCCTTGCCACTTGCGAAGTTCTAGACTCTGAGCACCGGTGCTAGTGGCACCTTTGTCCAAGAGAAGCGTATGTGTTCCCCCCAAGGTTGTAATCCGAGGAGTCTCTGAAATCAAAACAGCTGATTCTTGTGTCGTTTGTAGTTCGTCGTGTCGTTGCCTCTTACTTCGCCCCTCCTCTACAGCGAATTCAGTAGACTCTTCCCCATAGAGCTCCCGAGAACGCTTTCCCCTTGAAACTGGAGGAAGTGGCAAAACCGAAGGCCATGGATGTCCAAGCCGTTTAATCGTGAAGTACTCGCCGCAGTCTGAGAATCCGACACCGTCGATATCATCAGGAACCACGTGGGCCGCAACTGGTGGTGTTATCCCTGAGAGGGATTCAGGTTAGAAGTGTGTGAGTGAATAATGTAACACGCGACTTACCGTCTTGCAAATCCCACATGTACAGTTTATCTGAGGCAGCGAACAGAAGTCTCGGATGACGATTGTGCAGTACGCACAGATTACCCCCTGCCATAGACAAACGGTATGGCAGACGCTTGAGAAATTGCACTCTAGGCTCGCCTTGTTGAATGTGCAGACTGAAAACGGTCATCGAACATTCTCCTGAAGCCCGAAATCCAAGATCTTCATCTTGAAATACAACGAACTTATCATCGCAGCCAATCTTGATGTTGTACAAATATGGTAATTCAAAGAAATGTCGCCGTTCAGACCAGTAACAGGCATCCGGGTCAATGTACCCAACGTTCAGGGTTTCCGGAGCCGACAACGTTACAGTAAGACGGTCAGAGGAAGGCTCCAATCTTGCGGTATAGATTGACCGAAGTATGGAAATGACTGAAAGGCTGGAGCTGATGGCCAGAGGAAAATTCGACTTCCACCACCCCCAACCACCTCTGAGCGATTGGCGAAGCTGGATCGCTATATCGTCTTTCTTGAGCGGTATGGTAATGGTACATAGTCGGTTGGTACTGTCACCAATTTTGTAGATGTCGTACGTAGCTTTCCAGCCGCTGCTAAGCGTCGAGCTCAGGATCTGATCGCGCTCGGTTTCGGGTAGGTTGAGCAAGTCATATTGCTGGTATCTTTCGGCCACGGCGGCCTGAAACTCTTTGGTCCTTGTCCAAAACATTTCAAACGGCCTACAATGGAAATTAGTCCCAGTTCCTTTCATCGACGTCTTGTTGAACACAAGACTCATCGAGGAATTGTTTGGATGGCGTGAAGGCTAGAACTTACTCTGATGGCCAAATACTAAGGACTGCCATCCGCTGCCCGTCGGACGATGTTTCAGAGACAGAGAACCTCGCTTTTCCCTTCATTTTCTCCGAAGGCCCATCTGCCGATAGGCATTCCACGCTGGCTGCTGAAGTAGTAACCAGAAAACGACTCCGAGTAAATAGGGTGACATCTCCCCAGATCTCCTGCGGGCGACCCCGGAGAGCCACGCGCCACGTTGTGTCCAATTCGAAAATATCCTTGGCAAACTCTTCAAGGTCACGAGGAAGGGATCCAGTGGCCGAAGAAACGGCTGCACAGGTTGCGGACAGCTGCTCAAGTACAGAAGCAGCAGCCTTCAATGCCCCAATACAGGGTCTCATTTCGCCAAACTCCCCGTCTGCTCGCCCCCGCGGGAACGAGTAGAATGACTCTATCCACAACATGATGTTATGCTTTAGGGTGAGGAACCTCTTTAGTCTTTGAAGACAGACGCATATGCTCATGATTTGAGTTGACCGACTCCATTCGTCGAGGGCCTTTTCAGCCGATTCCCTCAGGTGGTAGGGCCAGTTTAGCGAAGCGTATTCTAAAAACGGGTATGTGGCTCTTAAATCGTCGACGGCTGCAGACTTGGCAACATGCCCAGAAAGCGGCTGTAACGGAATGGCGAAGATGAGGTACCTCAAGCAGGCATCGGTGATCTCGCAACTCGCCTCCCAGGGAGAAGGCGTGAAGTTTACGCCTGCCGGTGAGATGATGATGTGCGAAGCCAGGAAGTCCTTAGCGGTCGCGTGGATGAAGCGGAAGCGCCCGTCAGGCCTCCTCTCGATGATTCCGCGGCAAGACATAACGACGGCGTGGTCAATATCCATCTGAAGGTCGTCCGGTTCACTGCCCAAGTTGCGGTTCAAGACAATGTCGCGTAGTTGCTGGGCTGTTGGCTGATCGTAGGCGTGCGTGCACCAAATAAATACCTGGCGGGCTAGCAGCTGACTTGGCTTGTCTTGGCTCTTGATAATGCTGAATATCCGACCGTATAGGTCGCTAATACCCTCTGGAGTCTCGCGCTGGAGGATTGCCAGTCTCTGCCTCGGTGTCAAAGCTGGCGAGTTTAGATACACAACCATCAGCCGCGCCCACAGAAACATGCCATCGGCACGGTTTCCCAGGTGCCGCACGAGCGCCGAAAGATTACCATCCACAACATGCCGCGGGAGGAGGTTCAATGCCGCGAGGTTGCCGAGCTCTTGCCTAAAGTAAACGGCGATGTCACTGTCCATCTTTGGCCCCCGCATCGAAATTGACCGGATGGGAGACTTGATCTGGCGCATCGCGGCGACGGTCGGTCGACTGAACAGGGCAACACGAGTTCTGGATACCTCGCAGAGCCGACACATATCAACGACGAACCGTGTGTCTTCCTTGCACTCATCCACGCCGTCCACGATCAAGTAGACATTGGGGAGCAAAGAAAGGCATAGGCAGAGAACGTCGAGCAATTCGTTTGTGGAGGAGGGTTCCTGGGGGCCGCGGGCCGCAAACGCAAATATGTCCCGGATTTGCTCGAGGTTATGGCACTGCCGGTAGAGTTGCGTTGCGAATGCGCGATACGCGTCGAGCCGAGTTCCTGGACTCGGTCCCACCCCATCGAAGAAGAAATAGCAGACCACGCGGGCGTCCGCCCGATCCTCGGCTGAGATCTCCAGAAGAAAGTCAATAACGGAACCGGCCAAAACCGTCTTTCCTGACCCTGGATTTCCTATAAGAGACGTTAGAATATTTCCAAAAGTTATATAAGCGGGCAGTTTTCTGACCGTGTACCCAGAGCATCGAGCCATCAGATTCCGAAGACGTATTTATCTTCCGGTCCCAGGTTTGAAATATTGGCTCTTTGAAAATCCATTCGGCGGTTCCTTCCAGCTTTGCATCTGCGGCGTTTTCGAGCGGAGATTTGTAAGATGGGGGTGAAAGCCACAGATTTAGCTTCTGATCAAATTGCTCTGGGACAAATATTCTGTTCAGTATGAACTTGGACATGGAATGTTTCGTAGTCGTACTTACCCTTCGCTGCCTCATCGAAACTAGACTTGATGTCCAAAATCTCTTCGTATATTTTGTTGATATCCTGCAAGCCTTTTTCAACCTTTATTGCGCCATCCCGCGTCTTGCTTTCCATGAGAACCAAAAACGCCAGATCAAGTTCTTTTTGAACAACCTTTTTACATGACTTCATCTTGTTAAGGACATCATGGAATCGGGTATGGAATGGCTGCCACATGATGCTCGCGACGTAGACTGGTGTCCGTTTAAGTCCTGGCAAGTGCATTAGATAAGATAATCATAATGGTCCAGGTTAAGATTCTTACTCCCATCTTTCCTGGTAAACACCCGAGAAATAGAGTGGAAGAAGTCGAAAATGCAAGCATAAAACTTGACCAGTGCCTCGGGTAGTCTCTGGGAGAAAGGACTGCCCCCACGACTAAGACTGTCGTAGACTTCGGTAAATCGCGGAAAATCTGCCGCGAGCTGGTCGAGGGTCTCACAGAGGGTGTCGAAAAATGTGCCAAAATTGCTCGCAAGCTTCAGGCCGTTAATAAGCATCGTCATGCAGAGCATTCACGGAATTAAACCAGCAGAAATTACTTGATATACACACCTGCAAGACGAGGCGCAGAGCTCCCCACGCAATATTTGCCCATTCGGGGTGGGTTGAGCAGAAAATGTCGATGATCTTGAAAAAGGGACTGAGCTTGTCGGCAAATGTCTGGATTTTCCGCATTACGACCCTGCCCTTCCCCTTTCCCTTCGCTAGGACCACAAATTTCTGCGCCGATTGCAGAAATTCATCAGGCGAACGGCATGTTGAAAAGGCCGATTTTTCCTCTTCGGAGATCGACTTCAGGAAAGCGGCCTGCGCCTCTTCGAAGAGCCGAACCAAGTCGGTACCGCTGTAGACGATTATGACTACGTCAGCATGCCATCTCAATACCAAGGAACTCCTCTTGAGGCTTACTTAAGCACTGGGGAATTTGGCTGGGTCATAGTGGGCGGTCTCCTACTGGTTGCATAGCTATCGCTATCGTAGCCTAGACGTGACAACTGCGCCGTCACACGTCAGGAGGCCGTCGACCTTTATGTAGCCACTGTTATCAGTTCCTGTCCCCCACGCCGTATTGAATGGGGGGCTGTGTGAGTTGAGCACAGCCTTGAATTCGCTGGCATTGGCTGAGCCCTTGCCTGTGTCGCCGAGAATCAACCATGTCCAATCATTCATATGCAGGTCGGGATGCCTACTGCTTGTACTGGTTGCCTAATGACAGGTCCCGCCAGTTCGCTCTCAGATACGGGGAAATTGGAACTTCATTCGAAGAACAAGTTTCTTTAGGGATCCACGGATACTTGGTGGCTTTCGTTGAGGGTTGTCACTATTAGTAGGCGACTGCTAGGCTGACATGAGACGCCTGCCTTGGGGCCAGCAACTAAAATGACGGCAAGATTTCCGAGCAAGCACTTCAGTGCTCTACATCATTACAGCGACAATCCAACTGGGTCAAAAAGTCTGTATTTATGGTCGCAGGGAAAATAATCCCTTGGGCTGCAACCGCCTACAGTTGAAAATGGAAGCGGCAACATCATAGCAGACTTGTGGACTTGCTCGTTGTCTGCACGGATGGCATTAAGAAAAACAGTTTCGCGGGACGCGGGCCCGGGTAGCTCCGCTGCGCTCGGAGCAGCTCACTCCAGTGGCCGGGACCTAATCTTTGCTAAGTCTTGGCGCGCCGGGGAACGAGCTCCTCTGTGCTGCAGTACGTGACTCGCTGCTCCTACATATACTGCGCTGCTCCTCTGGGCTCTAGTTTATAAGTTTAATCACTTTCCTCCTTTCCAAAGCTCGTTCTTACGCTCCGGCTCGTCACCCATTAGATTCTCTGTACAAAGAAATGAGGAAACATGAACACAACCAAGTCCGAACCTGAAGCGGAGGCTCAACTGTGGCAATGAACCAGCTGCTGTTGAAGTTGTACAGATAACTATACAGTTACCCTAATAAGCCATTCATAACCGTAATTTGGCAACCCTATTCACGTGATTCACTTGATTCACTTGAGGCGTCGCGCAGTCCTTTCAGAAGCAGCTGTGCTTGGTGGGCAGCTGGGTGAAATAGCACTTATTAAGTATCGCAGTCAGCGCCTCTAAGTCTGATGAATTATACTCTGTTTGGAAGCTACTGTCGAAATTTCATCCACTATGAATGTGCATGGTTAATATTTTGACCAAAAGCCTGAATTTTTATCGTTGGATGTGGTAGCTCTTTGGACAGTTCATGGCTGGGCCGATGGTGGGCAACGACCTGGCAATGAACAGTTTCATGCCATATATCCAGCATGAAACTATGGTGCATGGCTACCTAGGGACAAGGTCGCATGACAAAAATAAAAAGTATGCGAAGAGCTGGGAGAGCTTATATTTTGCTTCCTCTCCTCGGTTTCGGTTTGCCGGAAGCCACTTTGGCTATGATGTGGCATTCCTTTCCTCCGACCTTCACTCTGATCGATTTGCATTAGAAGGTAACTCGGCTGAGATGCTAGGAAAACACTCGAAAGGCACACTTTGAGATCTCGTTCGTCGGGGGAAACCCATCATCCCCTGGCTGCCGGGAGAAACCCATTTCATTGTTAGGGTCCCCCCAGTCTCCAGTAACGAATCATATCTTGCCAAAGTTGTCAGCGCGTGGTCATCATGGGGAAATGGATATTGAACCCGCATGGTCGGGCTTTTATCGTCTCCCGTCCAATCTTGTAAGAGGAAGTTTGCCGCGAATCAATGTTGATAACCGTGTAAACAGGAAGCAAATAACAGCTCACTAAGCGGTAAGCGGACTCGGAAGCGTGTAAATCCACGGTGCAACTGCCGACTCACGGATCGTTTTAGATCGGCCAATCGGACTTTGCTCAGCCCCAAATGTCCGACGACCTCCCCTTATACTATCATTATAAAACATCTTATTCTCTCCTAGAATACGGAAGCGTTTCTCGTTGGGTATCAAAATCGACAAGTTGCGATTTGGACCACAATCCTACGACAATAATTTCTCTCAGTAATCTCTCTTTTTAGACAGAATCCAAGGTATGTTCAGTCTTGACCCTCAAACCGGTCGATAATATAGACTAACGCTTTATCCAAGCTTCTTTCAAGATGCTGAACGCAACCTTCTCACACCGAAAAGCGCTGGTAGGGGAGACCGCGAACCCCAAAGATGTACCAAGAAGTGTCTCCCGTACTTCCCAAGACAATGGTCCAGCCGCGAAGTCCGACAAATCTCAGAAGAAGGCTCGCTCCAGCTGGCCAAGCCGTCAGTGGTGGCTCATGGCCATTCCTTCGTTCATCATTGCTACTCACGGGGCAGCCTTCTTTTTCGGCGTTACAGTAGGCGATCCCGAAGTAAAGGCCAGAATCATGGCCTCCCTTGGAGGCGTAATCCACATCGGGGGTTCTCTCATAGCCATGGGGCTTGGGCCTTTTCAGTTTTTACCAGTCCTGCGGCAACAGTACCCTGCAATCCATCGCTGGGTAGGCTGGGTCTATGTCGCCGGTGTTACATTCGGAGGCACGGCTGCATTCATAGTTACGTTCCACAGCCTGGCGTTGACATTTGGAAAGGTCGGGTTTGCTGTCTTGGCTCTTGCATGGCTCGAGACAGCTAGACGGAGCATTGTGGCAATCCGGCAGAACAAAGACGTGAGAAGCCATCAGGCTTGGATGACGAGGAACTTTGCTCTGACATACGCCGCGGTTATGCTGCGTTGGCAATTCCCGTTGATGCTGGTCTTGGGTGTGGAGCTGAGGGTTGCGCTTTCAATCGCCGGATGGGTTTCCTGGATGCCGAACCTGGTGTTTGTTGAATACTGTGTGTTGAGGAAGGGCATCAGCAAATAGGTGGTCTATGTCGGAGGCTGCTATGGCTTTCGGTAACCTTCGCCAGCAAGCTTCCAACGACAGCTCACATCAAGAAATGTCAATTTTGGGTAGTAAATTCGGGGCCGTAAAGACAAGGCCATAAGCAAAGTCTCGCCTGCCTCAAATGACAAAACTCTTCTCTTAACCTTCATCTAATCGATAGGATCTACCTTTTTGATGACCTTGGCTGGGACACCCACTGCAACCGAATAATCGGGAATATCTTTGCTCACAACCGCGCCGGCGCCAATAGTGCAACCCTTGCCAATCGTCACACCGGGCAATACCGTGACATTAGCTCCAATCCAACAGTCGTCGCCGATAGTGATGGGTTCTGCGTATTCGATATTATCCCTCCTTGACTGCAAGCCCGTCTCGTGCGTCGCCGTGATGAGGCTGACGCCAGTGGCGAACATGACTCGGTCGCCAATGGTGACATGGGCGCAGTCGAGAATGACGCAGCTTATGTGGCATTTAATTAGCATTCCTCCTTCTATACCTGACTTGTATACCGATAAAGTCTTTCACGAAAGGCGTTAAGGAGATGGAAAGGGCTGAGTCTTACTTGAAGTTGGCATAAAATCGATCCCCAACGGTGATGTTGCAACCATAATCCACCTGCAAGCTGGGCTCAAGGTAGACGTCCTCCCCCACCTTGCCGAACAGCTCCTTGATTATAGCCATCCTGGTGTTAGAGACATCGTCGGCTGTCGCGTTCTCATCGGGGACATAAGTGTTGAATTTCTGGGCCAGGCGCCGGGCACGGGTCCTAGATTGCAACAGCTCCGGCGCCATACAGCTGTAAAGCATGCCAGAGATCATCTTCTCGTAGTCGTCGCACCATGGCACGCGTTCCAGTGTCTTGGCGTAGGCGATGGCCTTTTCATCTTTCGTCGTGCGGACCGGAGGCACCATGGCGATGGTTGTGGTGATGGCTGGGATGCAAAACAGTGCTAATCGAGGCGGAATACGACGATGAAGTTTCCATTAAATAAACCTGGGATCGCATCATCTTAAATTGGGCGCGAAGATGAGGTGGAAACGGTGTCTTCCGCGCCGATTTGAGCGCTAACCAGGGGTGAGCTGCAGGATGATGCATGACGCTAATCGAGCCTGCTGGGTAAAGTTCCATTTTCGGCAGTTGTCCCAATTAAACTGCGGAAGCCTCCGCAAGCGCCCCTTAAGTCTGTGGTTCCGAGCTGGTGATGCACCAAGCGAGGACTAGGAAAATAAGACGAATTCCCGCAAAATCGGCGGTATGCCCCGCAGGAAGATGAATAATCATGATTCATGCCTTAGATTGGGGCATGTGTATTTCCGAAGATGAACTGCAATTGGGCTGCTGAATACGACAAAGGCAATACGCATCCATCTTGCACACACTTGACAGCTGGCATGTCCGGCGGCTTTAGCCAAGATGAAGCGCCGCACTGAAATCATGCTTTGATCTCCTCCCAAAGGTGTCAACCTCAAACTAGCCAGTTCAACACCCAGTACAGGATGTGGACCGCTGTGACCACCGATTACATCGAACGCAACTTGGTTATACTCGATGAACAATATCTGGCTTTGGCGGGCATACCAGAAGAAACGGCGAATTCGTTGCCGGGTTTTGCAAGGACTCCATGGTGCACCATCTTGATTGGGCGGGGGCGTTGGTGTTGACGAACAGTATGCCGGTAAGACATGCGAACGGAGGCTTGATGACCCAAGCTGATTGTGGGTGAGTTATCCATCACCATTTTCTATTGCCCTTGTCGCCATCACGGACGTAGAAGTCTTGAGCTGAGAGGTCGAACTAGCAGCTGTGAACTAACCGTTTGGGCCAGTCAGTTGGGCAAGCTTGGCGCTGGAAGCTCGTACGCTGCCACTGCCAGCCATGTTGACCAAGTCATGTCAACCCAATCTGAAGAAGGGTCGGCGCAATCATAAAGACAGCCATGGAGGGCATTGCGTTGGAATTTCTCGCGGGAGACCCGACGGAGTAAGAGTAACAACCGATGGTCCTCGGCGTGCCATGTAGCTCCAATGATGATTTTTACGTGATCTTCTTGGTATATCATAAGCTGGAGGGCGACGCCTACGAACGGATATGCCAAGCAGCGTTGGAAACACTCGGCAACCATGAAGCAGTAGCTATGTTGAGTCAAGCCAAGAGGGAAGTCGTCGTTATTAAATACAGATGCCGCATGGCTAGCAACAAACACCTCTTACACATTGCATCCAAAAGCCTAAGGGAGCCACAAAGTAGCAATTAAGTTGAACCAAGAGTCAAAATTTGCTGGCCGAGCCCGAACTCTAAAGCAGGCTTTCTCAGCATCTAGGTGACCGCTCAAGTTTTGGATTTGCTCGTTCTGCAAGTACGGTTACAGACTGCAGTCTGAAACTGTGTATTGAGTACATGATAAATAATATTATCCAGCCTGCAGCAGCAAGACCTTTGTCACTCTTGTATCAATTCCGTCCAAAATATGGTCAGACTTTGGTCCTTTGCTTTCGAGGCGGGCGTCACATCAGCCCAACTACCTATCCTTGAGACAAAAATAAGGAGGCAAAGTGGGCTGGAAGCTAGCTTAGAGAATGTCACAAAACAAATTACGCGGATTTACACATTGGTTGAATAGCGATGGGAGGATTGTAAGCTGCAGATGCCTCTGCTCAAATCAACCACTCAGAGATGCGAGGGTTGATGAGACACAATATGTGGTTGTCGCGTACCGTAATCGCTACCAAATCAGCTGCTTACGTCCAAGCAAGTGCGTGATGAATAATGCTTACTCCGCCACGTTCCTTGCGCCCTGCTTGCCAAGCAAAAAACTGTCGATCGAGGGATCAGCAATGCATGTCAAGCCACATAAACTGCACGCTGAGTTGCTGCATTAGGAAGTACGAAGTCTTTTCAACCCGCCTTATGGATGGTCTGTTGGCTTTAAAAATAGTGATATTGACATCTGCAACATCCGAACCTGGGGCAAACTATGTTTTATTCATCATCCTTTAATGTTGACAAACGTCAAATCGTTCAGTTTGCCATGTAATGCTGCATCACCAGTAAGCCACATCAGTTAGTAAACAGGGCCATATCTGAGGATAAATACCTTCTCCTCCCTCAAGACCTAGTTACACCCCTCCTTTATTTTTCTTGTGTCAGAAATGTTTTCCTTATAGATCAACGCATCAACTAGCACAACCGAAAGTTATACACCATGATGAGCAGCAATTTCAACTCCACGACAATTCCTAATGGTACACCCTGCGAAGTCCTTCGTGTAACGGCGCGATACGGCGGTGCCCAAACTACAATAGATCGTGTCGATCCTGTAACGGGTGCCGAGATACCGTTTTACATCTTGCACAGCAATAAAGAAAACAAAACCGTCGCCGTGCTCCACGCGGACCCCCGGGCGCAGGTTTTAAACCAGGCATTGGGGACTGCAAAATACCACTCGCTCACTTCCAAAATCGACGTCGTCCTCCGTAACGTGCCTATTAAAATGAAAACCAACACGCTGGGCAACATTCATCGCTTCGATCATCAGGGCCAGAGTTACAGCTGGGGAGTTTCCAGTATGAGCGTTTCGGCTAGTACGCTCTACTTCAAGGACGCTGGAGACAACTTGCTGGCGAGGTGGAAGAAGCACCCCGAGGGAAGGATGAGCGGAAGTTCTAGCCCCACATTTGAGGTGTTTGTACCGCCCCAGAGCATCGATATGGATATGGTTATAGTGACGGGTCTGGCGTCTATTGAGTACTGGGAGAAGTACATGAAGGATTCGTATAAAGCGATAGGCCACGCCTTTGGTGCGGCCACTGAATGATGTCGCGTCATCTTCGGGTATAAACATCTAAAACCCTGGCTAAGTTATTGTCGGCTTGTTTCAACTTGGCAATGTTTGATGAGGCTGTATTATTCGTCGTCTAGCATGTCGTTATGTAGTGAATCACTTGA
Source organism: Colletotrichum jinshuiense (assembly GCF_051148585.1). NCBI lineage: Eukaryota > Fungi > Ascomycota > Sordariomycetes > Glomerellales > Glomerellaceae > Colletotrichum > Colletotrichum jinshuiense. Next base: position 3,934,543 of record NC_139316.1, read on the forward strand.
CTTGAAGATATTGTATGGGACTTAACCAGATTGAGCCAGTGTCGAGGAACAGAGCAAAGCTGGTCAAGGTTTTCATGGTTTATCAAGCTTGTCTTTTGTTTCTAATTGTCACTGTCAAGGTACGCAGCTATTTGTAATAAATTGATCATTTTTTCCTCAGTCCATGAAGGTATGAAACTATTCCGGGAAATATGAGGTGAGTCAAAGGTTTTTGCTAGTTAACTGTAATGCTGGTCTGCAATGCTGGCGTGCAACCCCGGATACCTCGTTGAAGTATAACGTGTTGTCCCATGAACTCGTTCCAGAGCTGACCAAGTCATTATCATTACCTCATTAACACACGCTTTCTTCCCTATTGTCTCTCCTCTATTGAGCACACGCAGCTTTGTCTTGCTGCTGCTGCGGGCGTGAACCAACTCACCAAGAAGGCAAGAAGGTTCCTTTCTTGCTCATTTCAAGGGTGCACCTTCCTTCCGCTCCACGAACTAGTCTGATTTGTTTTTCCCCATTCAAAACGAATTGGTTTGGGGGCTTTTCCCCCTCTATCTCTCCTAAATCTCTCGATCAACCAACTTTTACACAGGCTCCAAGATCTTTGTCACCCAAAAACCTCGTGTCGGTACCTTCAGCACTTCTGCCCAAGATCTCGGGATTTCAAAATTTTCATTTATTCAACCTTTACCTACTCCCCGCCAACTTCTTTTTCCCTTCAATTTCTCTCGCAATCAAGAACAACACCATGGACGAGTTCTGCGTCCGTCTTCTCTCGTTCTTCGAGCGCGGCGCCGACGGAAAGCCCGGCAAGTGGCCCCATGCCACGCTCTCGGCTGAGGCTATGGCCGGCGCAGGCTTCCGATTCCAGGACAGCCAGACCAAGAGTGGCGACAGCGTCATTTGCGACTTTTGCAAGATTCAAGCCTGGAGGTGGGAGAAGAAGGACGACCCCTTCCTCCAGCACCGGGAGGGCTCGCCCCATTGCGATTATGTGGCCAGCAAGCTGTTCGAGGATCACCATCAAGTCTTTTTGAGGGGGGGAAACGACAAGAAGGAGGCCGCGGAGGCGCCACCCTCGCCTCCCCCCACCCCGATCAAGAAGTCCTACACGCCGCGTCGCCGCCGCCTTGACCGTCCTCCCATCGTCACCGTTTACGATGCGGCGCCTGCTCGAAACGAGGCCCAAGGCTCATCTGGCCAGCAGGTAGAGAGTCTTAGTCCGGTGGAGATCTCTGTCTCAGCCGGCGATACCAATATTGTCATCCGCGTCAGCGAACAGGACAAGAGAGGTGGGTTGGCGTCTCATTCACTCCCTACTCTCAAGGCTGGAAGATGATGCTGACGAGAGCAGCAGGTTGCAAGAGAGCTCGCATTGAATAAGCCTGAATCAGAAAACATGAAGCGGCTCCACACTGGACTATGTCAAGTCTGACATGAAGAATTTACATTGCTCCCACTCCGGCTTTGGTAGGTAGTGGCCTTTTTCAATTGGTCGTCGAACAACGTGAGCTGTGCTAATATTATGGTGAAACAGAAGAGTCTATGAACTTGCTATATTATGAATGATGAACGAATAGCCAAACAACAACATTGGCAAATATTGCGTTCGATTAGGGAACACGGGGGACGGACAGACTGCATAAGTTGGCGGATTCTACGACCCAACGACAACACCATGACGCGAATTCTGTGTCGCTGGGAGACTAGTGATGATCTACCGCTGGCTTCTTTATTCCAGTGTTATACAGACGTACCTGGGACTCGCGCAGTGAGCGTTGGGAGGGGATGATGAAAGATGAGCAGAAGAGTCTAACCTGTTGGCCTTTTTGGCATGATCTTTACCACGGTAACAATTCATTCTACGATCCATGGCAATACAAACATGGCAAATGGGTGTCAGGCTACCGTTCAAAGGTTTTAGGGGGTAACAGGGTGTACTATTCCTGGAAGTCGGGCTCTAGGCCATCTTGTTGTTCCTGGGCATGATAGGTTCTTGTAGGCTCAATACTAAGCCTCGAGATGGGTACAGCCGACTGCACAGTACATTGTATGCTGAAAACGTTTCATTTATTCCCGTACGGATATAGCTATTAGTTCATCGATTCAGGGGACATCCGTTTGACTTACAGAACGGCTGGAACGGAACACTGTGCAAACTACTTAATAACTCATTAGGTAGCAGTCCTTAATTGCACATAACTTGCGCATGGTCAGTGGTAAGAGCCCCCTGGTTATTAGCTTTTGGCTTTCATTCAAAGCGCACTTATATACACTTAGACCAAAGTTAACCATATCAGCAGAAAGATAAGCAGCAAACGTACTGCTAAGATTAGACACAAATTTCTGCTTTAAAGAGAATAGTTGAGGTCACTACACGCTCCACCGAAATACTATCAGAGATACAAAAAATTGAAGGATGAACTGCACTATAGAAAAAGCCAGCGTTGTAGGAATGGTGGCGTTCTGTAGATCGTCTGGGTGGTTGGAAAGCCAATGCGGCGTAAACCAGAGCGTCAGTATGAGTGTAAGCCCAGTCACAACGACAACTGGAATGACGATGACTAAAACGGAACAACGCCGTTCAATATGAATGCCCCAGGCGACGAGGCGCGAATCGGGGGTTTCTTTGAGTAGTTTGGGCAGGGACTGGTTCAGCGCCGTGGAGGTGCCGCACTCGTCGGGGTTGTTGTAGAAATACCAGGCCTCGCCACTGAGGCACGGCAACTCTTTTCCGTCTTCCCACGGCCGAGGGGAGTATTCATAATTCGAATAATCGGTGTCAACCTTTCCGGGATATCGCTCCTTGTCTTTGTGTATGATGACTTGACGGCGCTTAAGGGCCTTCTTGAAGTGAAAACTCTGGAACTAGATATTGTCAGCATCTTTTTTCCGTTTTGTGAAGAGTAGGCTTAGTACTCTGTAGAACTTCAATCCTATAGCTCTTTTCCATTTACCAGATGGAAGAGCGCAGAATGACTTGTAGAGATTGCGAAATGTCGTCTCGTCGTTCTCCCCGAGCTCCGATGTACAGGCTACCGACTCATTTACCGTAACATCGGTAGTGATAAAGACAACCTTCTTGGTTGTCAGGGGTTTCCGGCTATTGCTTTCTTCGGCAGTCTGATTCGTTGGCTGTTGAATTTCTTGGGATTGTCTACTTGCACCGCTGACACCCTCATCTTGCTGTAGGCCCTTGCCAATTGCGCATACATCATTCGTTGTATCAGCCAGTGGGCTTTCTGGCAGTTCAATTCGATGTATTTCTTCATTCTCTGTCCATTGTTGTAAGACATGCATTAGGGTTGTACCCTGAAGGACAACAGTCTCGGGTCTCAGAAATCTCCATCGGGATTCTGTATACGAAGAGCGAAAGCGAGCAAGATTTGGGAATAATTTTTCCGCTAAAGATGTCGGAATATGGTCGTAAAACCTCCCCGCCTTCTTAAGTCGCGTGGCATAGGGGATGGAGTAGACTCTCGTGTATCCTGGTTTGAGCTCGGCTTCTGGTTCGGTCAATGGCCACCATGATAACTGAGAGCCTGCAACGGTTTCGATGCTTCTTTTCCATGAATCTTGAAGAAGAGAGAAAATTCTCCAAGAAGAGCAGACAGTATAATCAAACTCGGCCATCTGGCTGTCCAGGGGTGCCAATGTCGTAAGAGCTATGTTTCCTGCAGGCGATGGCTGGTTGGCCAATCTCAAGGTTTGTTGCGCCGCACGTTGAGTTTCTTGTGACAGCTGAGTTTGGTGGTTATCTGGCGAAGAGGTGAAGGACACGGAGATCTGAGGCGGTTGGGGATGCTGTGGCTCATCCTCGTCCTTGGGGCTTGAAGTGCCGTCAACCGGCATTACGTGAAGTGGTTTGATCTCTTGCGCTACTGTCGTAGACCCTTGTTGCTCTCCCGTGATAGGTGGGGGGAGTATCTTCAACTCATTGGTTTTACCGCTATATTGCTGTTGGGATCCTCGGGTGGTTTGATCGACGGACGGCATGCCCATCACGTTTTGAGCGGTTGGCTGAGCAAAACTAGGAACGCAGAAGGGTTCACTGGTGATTTCTGATCCGTGGAAGGGAGACTGTGAGTTATACGAGACTGGTGCTTGGAGGTCGTACTGGTTCTCGTTGGCCTTGCCTTTTCCCACAAGCTCATCATGTACCGTTGATACGCCCATATGGTTCAGTTGGTGCAATCCTAGAACGTTATGATCGAGGGTGGGAAAAGGCTTAGTCCCCTGGATGATAGACTCGTGCTGCTGCTGAGTTTCCATGCGTTTGGCATTGTGATACAGTTGATTGAATATTGTATTTCCTTGGCCAATAGACTGCATGCCAATCGTGTTCTGAGCTATGGGCTGAGCGATGCCCGGGTATTGAGGCGAGAACTTGTGATCATGAAATGGAGCATTTCGCTTGACACCCAGGTATGGAAAATCCACATTCTGATACGGTCCGTTGCTATTGAGCACCATAGACTGAGGCTGATATAACGATGGGGGCCCGTAGTTGGGCTGAGATGGTGCGCCTATCATAGCCGAGGGCGCTTGTGCATTGAAAGGAGCCCTGGACGGAGGAGCCCTGGACGGAGGATCCGGCACAGGACTGATGATTGTGTCCGGCTCTAGCTCCTCCGCGGCAACTAGGCCTACAACAGGCAAACTGATGTTGTTCATGTGATTGGCCAAGTGAGCCGTCAGTTTCTTCCAGGTCGGGAACTGCTTCCCGCAGAATCGGCAAGGCTCTTCCTCCGGCCTCTTGCTTGTTTCGTGATGACATTCTTCTACTTTTTGCCATGTGGCGTCGATGCCGCCAGCTTCCTTGATAGCGACCTTGGTCTTGATTTTAGGTTCAATAAACTTGTGCTCACGCACGAGATGCTGTAAGAAATTGTCTAGGCGGTAGCACGTGTGCCGGCAATCCTTCATTTCACAGGTCCACCACTCTAAACGGCGATGGGTTTCATTCTCGTGGCGTATCCAGTCAGTTTTACGCTTAAACATCTTGGGGTAGCGGCAAATATCCCAAGTGCAGGTAATCGGCTGTACATCTTCGCAGACATGCTTTGTCCAGTCGGAGGGCTTATCAGGTTTCCTCAAAGTAAAACATATTGGGCACTCAAACTCCGCAGGGAGGGATTGTATAATTGGTGATGGAATGACCTGAGTGGATTGTTCCTTTGTAATGGAACCCTCGGAAGGAGTTGAGTCAAGGCCGGTTGACAACGGGCTAGTATTTTGTAAATTACCCTCATGGTCAAGCAGAACGGAATGCCCGCCGCGTGCTTGACAGAGGGATCCACAAGGGCAATCTGGACCAAGCCTAAGATGCTTTAGTTTAGCTTTAAGCAGATTATTATAGCGAACAGCTTGCTGATGGGCAATTCGATCGACAAGGTAGGCATTGGCCTTTGGCATATCCGGGTTGAGGCGAAGAATATGCTGCCGGAAGCCTGCAAGGTTTGGCGACAGCTTGCTGGATTCTGCATCCGTATCACCATGCTCCTGCGGGTCATCCTTATCATTATCACCGTGGCCCAGATCGTCGCTTTTTGAGTTACCCTTTGCAATAACAGCAACAAGCTGCCCGCCAGTCTTATTCCCCGTGTTACCAGGGTTTGAATGAGCGTCGGTGCCGCTCGTCCTTGGAATGCTTGGGTTTCGAATGTCCTGATTGAAGCTGTCGGACCGGTGACCCGGGGCCAGAGAGGAGAGCATGTCAGCTTCCGTGTCGCCGATGCCAACGCCGAAGAAATTGCCTTCAGAAGTATTACTGAAATCGCTCGACTGATACGGGCCCAAGCCCGAGTCGGAATTTCCTGTTGATACGCCCAAGGCGGGCGAAACCGAACTGCTCTGGTGCTGCGACGAGAGCGAGGTATCGTTCGGGTCAAATGATGTGACACTCGACCGTCGTCGGTTTGCATTTGGCGGAGTAGCCTTGCGTGGTTCAGCGTAAGTTGAAGCCATGGCGATGCGAGGCATAAGCCGAGATGGGAGATTGTGGCCGGGGCCTATCGAAATCGTCGGCCCGTTTTAGTATTAGCCAGGCGACTAGGTTACCAAAGCCGAGATATTGAATTGTTCCCAATATTCAAATGATGCCAGACTCTTCCATGCTTTGGCCTGCGATGGCTGAGTGGGAGGCGACAGGCTGGGACTGAAGGTGTCGGTAGGCGAAGTGATCGAAATCAGGCTGCGGGAGGCGGTCTGTCTTGAGGCTTTAGGTAGGTATGGAGAGGCACGAGGCAGAAAAGGGTGGCGCAATACCAAGTGGCGAGTTTGTTCCTGGGAGGAGGAGATGTGGTCGGTGGCAGGCTAGGTAGAAGCCACAAGTTTGTATGTTCCAAGTTGGCGAGGTCGGCGGCTCAGCAGCATGGGTGCATGGATGCTCAACGGATGCTTACAAACTATGATGCCAAGTAACAGTTAAGAATGATGAGCGGCCAATTGGATGGTGACAGGCATACAGACCAATTATGAGCGAGAACAGGTTGGAGGATGACGGGCTCAAACTAAGTAAGATCAGAACAGCATACCTACCCCCCTGTCAAACGTTCGCTCGATTACAACTCGCTGTTGTTGAACACGGAGAAAGGAACCGTGAAAAAAATGAAAAAAACAGAGGCCACCAACGATGTACTTTACCATGAGACCATCCCGCTTACAGATTCATTTGGATTACCAAGGACTAAGGGTAGAGGCCTGGCACAATCTACTTACTACAGTCGCGCGACCTTAGAGCGACTTGTAATACAGCCGCAATTGAACGAAATGATGGCCGGCATACACTGGCATCGGTGCTCTCAGCAAAATTATCGACAATTGATAGAAGCCAAAGACCTTGTAATGCAGGTTGCAAAGCTGATCATTGAGAACGCCATGGGAAAGGAGAATACACGTCGCTTGCTGTGACTCCTTTCAAGAATTTAGATGGTAAGGCGAGCTTCGGAAAGTGTGAGAGGAATGCACCAGACGATGTGAAATTCCCAAGAACCGGTCATTTATTCCCCAGGTATTCTTTTACTCAGAGTCCAGTAATAGTTCATGTAGATACCCAGTATAGATGTGCGCGACGTAACACTCAGGAATTGGAGGGAAAACGGGGCGAGAAACGAGAAAGAACAGCTATTTCAGGGTACTGATCTATCTCTTGACGTGGTCCCTTAACCTAGCCACCTGATTCTGGAATACATTTTACGTGTAATTACATTATGTATATATATATTCCGTTAAAGCCCATCAACGCCACATGTGCATCAATAAAGCTTACCCTCGCAACTATGTGTAGATAGAAGATATGGAATATTAGAAACAGGGATTTCTGGCTATCCCGGACAGAAATGAACTACCTACTACTTGTAGGTGGCAGCCACTACTGTCTTATTCTATGCTGACTTCTGCAAAGAAGAACCGGATGCCGTCGGGCTTGTCGAAGCTAGTGAAGTGACATATAGCGATGGCGGTGCGCGACGGCAGTTGATTATGGCGGATCCGTGATAAGCAGCCACATTAGGAGCAAACCTGGGACATGGCAGGCTCGATTCGAAGCTCTTGGTGAACAGTGACTTAGTGGGGCGTTGCTAATGTTTTTGGATGCTGCGGCCCTAAAACCTTTATCCGTGCTTCCAAAACCCTTTCATACATTTCTTTAGCTTCGGCATGTTTTCCTAGACTGTATAGTGCATTTGCCAAGTTATTCATGCCCCCTAAGGTCTCTGGGTGTTGTGGTCCGAGAACTTCGATTTGTAGATTTAGCACTTGACGATAGACCTTCTCGGCTCGACCAGTCTGTCTTTGGGAAAACAAGATGTCACCCAGGTTACCCAGAGTCAGTATTGTGTTCGGATGCTTTACTCCTAGCAATTCCGTTTGGACTTCGAGAGCTTCACGGTTAAGGCTATAAGCCTCGTCGTATTTTGCTTGATGTAGAAGTGCATCGGCTAACCATCGTTTGGTTATGCACGTGTGTGGGTGGCGGTTCCCTAAAACTTTTAAACGGAGATATAACACTCGTCTGTGAGTTTTTTCCGCATCCGCATAATTTCCTAGGTCTCCCTGAGCACCACCGAGACAGCTCATGGTCGCCAAAGTACCTGGGTATTCTTCCCCCATCACCCTCAACCGAGTTTTGAGTAAGTTTCTGTGCATCTCCTCGGCTTCTTTGTATCTCCCCTGCTGACTTAATGTTTGGGCGAGATAGCCAGTCGTTGTTAATGTGTTTGGATGCTCGGGGTGTAAAACCTCTTTCTGTAGTTTGAGTGCATCTCGATGCACCTGCTCCGCTTCAACATATTTCCCACCATCATACATGGCCTGGGCGAGATAGTTCATACTTCTTCCTACTTCAGGGTCTTTTGGGCCCAACACCTTTTTTCTAAGTTCCAGGATCTTTCGGTGCTGGGATTCGGCTTGTATGTGCTTGCCTTGGTGGTTCAGGGCCTCGGCCATACCGAACATGTTTCTTAAAGTATCCCGATTCTCTAAGCCAGAGGCTTTGATCCGTAGCTCTAGAGCTCTTTCGTAGACTTGATATGCCTCGCTGTACTCGCCGTTGCTGTAAAGACATTTGCCTAATTTCTCTGCCAATACAACAACTTGTAACCCGCCCTCGGAAGCTATGGCCGAGTTCAAGAGGTATTTTGCGTGAGGTAAGTATGCGGTCCATGTTGTCCTATTCTCGTGTCCGCCGTCTGGAAGAAGCTCTACGAGCCTCAAAACTGCGCTGCTTGTCCACATCTGCAGTTTTTTTTCGTTTCTCAGCCAATTCCTCGTAGCCAGGTGTACAAGTGGGTGCATGTCAAAGCTAGGACCATCTTGACGTTTCCTGATAAATGAGTATGCCTTGAGTGCACCAACAGCTTCCAGACTTTGTTTCTTCGATGGCGCCGGTTGGAGGAGCGATTGGGAGATATTATTATTGGACAAGCAGGCCATGAAGGAGAGATAACTAATTGCCATGGGATTTGTGCGAGTAAGTTGGCTCAGGGAGACCAACCATGTTGTTGCTATCGAGTTTTTCGTCGTCTTGTATCTGCCGTGAACTTCAAAATCTTCGCTCAAGACTTTCATCACTTCTGTTTCGCTGTCGTTGTACAAACTTGTGTATTCATCAATGGTCGTGTCATTTTCGTTGATGTAAGCCGCCGCCTGAATTATTGCTAAAGGCAAAAATCCAAGAAGTCGAAGAAGCTCTTCGGCAGCATCGACATCTGAGAGTATCTCTTGCCGCAACAGTGATTTCCCCAGTAGCTTGTTGGCATCTTCTGGTCCCATTATCTCTAGTAAAATGATGTTATTGGCGGCTTGCTTGACGGCTACCTTGCGATTTCGTGTAGTAAGAAGTGTAGACCCATGGAGACTAAATGGGATGTAGTCTATCAAGGCCGGTGCTATAGGTTCAATGTCAGTTGGCTGCCGAAAAACCATGTTGATGTCATCCGCATTGTCAACTATCATCAGCCATGGGCCTATTCTTTCGTTGTCACACAGCGCATCTTTGACAAGTTGCTTGATGTCTGCGCCATTCGCATCTATGCCCTGTATGTTGAGCATACGGCCAATTTGTTTGTAGGCTTGTTCGAACGCTAAATGGTCCGTGGCTGGAACCCAGAAGATAGAGCAGTTTGGATTTTGTTCCTTTGTGCAGTAAGCAAACTCAAGGGCAATTTGGGTTTTCCCCACGCCGCCAAGCCCAAATACAGCCATATTATGGCTAGTGTCCTGTGATGTTGACCATTGTCGTAGGGTGGAAAGCTCCTGCTCCCGTCCGACAAAAGATCTGTTTCTAGAGAAGGGTACAATCCAGTAGGGCCCTGTGTTTGGCAGCACGATGTTAGTAATGAGACCATGACTGGGTTAGAAGAATGGATTATGCCGGTCATATGTTTGCCGCGGCTCTTCTCATGGACTGTTTTCTCACACGTAGAACGTACCTGGAAATCGGCTCTGTATAGTAACAAGTTGATCCGGGATACCTGGTGAAGCCGACTGTGTTTCTTGGAAACCATGTTTTTCAAGGATGGCCGTTGGCAATGTGGTGATGAGTTCTTTCGTGTAGGCTGCCGCGACCGCAGCAGCGTATTCCTGCCAATCTTTGTTTTTATGGGCATCTGCATAGTCGCATATCCCTCGTATGACAACACATGGAAACTCATTCATCAAACCTGCAGCCTCCATTTCAATACACAATACACCACCCAGGCTGGCGCTGATCGCATCTCGGCGTCGGCCACTTTTTATCACTTGATTACCCGATGCGATCAACCCATAATGAATCTTGATGGATTCGTGAGGTTGTCTTGGCGGTCTTTTGACTTCTTTCCACCCTTCGAATGGTTCTGGATCCTCAGGCTCCGGCTCATACAGAATGTCGGAATAGGTTTCTTGACGAGTGAATTGAGGGGACAGATTAGGATGGCGTTTCACCATCTCCGATAGGTAAAATTCAATCTTGTTACCCCGTATCTGGTGCAACGATCTCAACTTCGAAATTGTCGTCTTTAATACCGGTGGTGGCCCATTTAGCGATCCTGTTCGCACCCATCCGCCATCCTTGGTATTCTTTCCCATATCATGCTGTACAACGCCGCCGAACCCGTTAGTTGGTACGCTAATAACGACATCGCCGAGTCTGATATCATGCTCCTTGCTTGGAACACCACCTCCAATGCCCACCATGAGCCCTATCTTCAAATTGGGGAAGGTGGCTAGCATTCTGATGACCACGGCAGAGGCTGGGTGGCTTCCAATGTCTCCACTTGGCAAGCTAGCGATGACTATGTTGAACTCTCCTATAGAACCCAGGCAGTAGTTGTTATAATCTGATGCTGGCTGGGGGAGATTATCATGAGTTGTATCAAGCATCGCCATTGCCGCCGTCATCTCTTTAGGCAAGGCGCAGATCCAGCCGATCGTGTAAGCGCCATGGTCGAAGTGCGAGATAGACATGTTTATCCTGAAGGAAGACAGACAGGATTGACTTTTGATAGCAAGGCTGAAAATCGCGTCATGGTAAAGTAAGAAGATGAGGGGGTACAGAAGTGTTGGCGCCTAATAGGCATTTCACCTGTACACGTGGACTATCTGCATATATAGCGAATCAGGTGCCTAGGAAATGAGGAGCTCTGAGCTGTTGCTGACGACCCCGCAATCAGGCTGGCATAGTGCAGTTTTGCGATGATTTCCATCAACGAGCATCCTCATTTTATACATTAGAATTAACCCAGGAACTAACAGAGTCTTGGTTCAATATGGAAGAAACACCAAACATCTTAAATAGCTCCAAACCAGACCAGCCGTCACTAAAGACGGGCTTGATCAACCCAATCGGGTATTCGACCAATCCACCTCCTTCTAACCGACCCGTTCGCATCTTTGTCCATGGTGTCTTTGACTTGTTCCACACAGGGTATTCATTTCCCCTTGAAAAAGTGCTGCTTTAGCTAAGAGATACTTTAGACACGTCCAGTTTCTTGAAATAGCCAAAACCGTTTTCCCCAATACACACGTCATCGTAGGGGTCACTACCGACACAGACACCATTCGCGTTAAGGGCTTGACGGTAATTTCTGCAGCTGACCGCGCACAAGTTGTCAGAGGATGCAAATACGTCGACGAGGTCATCCAAAATTGTGACCCAGTCTTGACGCCTGAGTTTATGAATGAGCACCGCATTGACTACTTTGCTCATGCCGATACAACCGATGGCCCGAGGGAGCCGGATCCATACAGATTTATCAAGGAGCAGGGCAAGTTTTTGGTTATTCCGAGGGTCAAGGAATGGGGTTCTACAACGGAAATTATCTCGCGCGTCATTCGGAATCGGGATGAGTATGTGTTCCGGCAATTGAAGAATGGGGCTTTACGGGCAGATATGAATGTTTCTTGGCTGAAATTCCAGTGGATTAAAATGCGTGTATGCCTTTCCTAGGCGTCCTTGGTGCATAGGTGCCAGAAGAAAAGCCATAGCGGCATGCTCCCTATCTATATCTTCAGTCTTATTGTGTAAACGGTACCCCTTGGTTTTCAGGATAGAGAGAGGCAGCCTAACAGCACTGAACCAACCTATAAGGAGGCATATATGTGACAGTTTAAATGCATAATCCGATACACAATAATTACTGCGATGACACCAACAGATAGCCAGCCCAGTCGCGCCACCTAGATGGTCTGTGCGTCGCATAGAGCGGTTAAAACAACCCGCGCCAACGGAGACTGGACTTAACTGGATAGGTGGACAGGAGTGGTCATTTAGGCAGCAATCTCACTATGACGAAGACATTGTTAAATCAAGTGACCCCATTGTATTTAATACCTAGCTTGTTGTGCGCTATCCCTCTATCGCTCTGACGGAAATGTTTGTAGCTCGTCAAGTCAGTTAATTTCCAATCAGTGTTCGAAATTTGTATAGATTTTGATAGCAATGGAACTACCCGTGACTTGGACACTCCATCGTTCTGGGGGCTTTGTCCTTGTGGGTCGTTGCATGGGACCAGAATCGATCCTCAACTGTGTTAATGCGCAACAGAACATAAAGATTGCGGCGATTGATCTAGTATGCAAGTTGATTTTCATCACGTTCTTAACTAACAAGTCTTTACCAGAACAAAACTCTTATCATGTCCAAATCGGGAACTTTGCACGGAAATGACGAGACGGATTGGCGATGGTGGCACGAAAGCGTACCTGCCAAGTTGCGAGCCCTTGCACTCAAGCATTACACAGTTATCATTTCTTCCAATCAAGGGCGGTTGACTGAATTCGATGGAAGTGAGGCACCCGAAGCCGGCCCTTTTAAAAGGAAGATGGAGCTTATCATGCGCGACTTACAAGTCCCCGTTACCTTGTTTGTGGCATGTGCGAATGACATTTACCGAAAGCCTAGGCAAGGGTTGTGGTCGATCATTCCAAAGCTAACAGGAAATGAAGGCTGCAGCATAGACAAGACAAATTCTTTCGTTGTTGGTGACGCCGCTGGTCGCCCAAGTGACTTCTCAGACTCGGATGTACACTGGGCAATGAATGCCGGAATTCCATTTTACACCCCTGAAGCGTTCTTTTTAGGGGAGGCCCCGGAATCCATAGGTCATAAATTTCATCCCGAGTGGCATCTAAATGGTAATGAGGAGGGAGAAGGTAGTGGTAAGCACAGCTAACATGTCTTCGCAAGTGGACAAGACTAATGACTATTCCTATAGTAGATATCCTGCAGCTTCCATTTACATCGATGGTCATCCTTGTTGGTCTTCCTGGCGCAGGAAAGACTACGTTCTATCGCCGCGCCCTTCAAGCTCGTGGATTTACAAGACGAGACGCACGCTCATATGATTCTCGGCAATCTTTCATCCTTTCCGTCGACGAAGTGGTGACGCAAGGAATTCCGGTGAGTTCTGTATCAGCATACGATGGCTGCTAGTGTTAACCAACTTCAGGTTGTAATCGGTTTGTAGCTCAACTGACCCAGGCATCAGCGCCTTTTCCTGACGAGAATAGACGATTTGAATCTCGATATTGAATCTCGAATGACATGGATATCAATGGCTTCAAAACATGGAGTTACAGCTGATGCGATTCTTTTCACGTCGTCGACTGATTTATGTCTTCACAATGATACAGTTCGAGCACTTGGCGGTCCTTTGGTGCGTATGATTATCCTGTCGTTGATTATTGTTCAATGACATTAACTAACGAATTTTGAAATGAGATGAACCAGGAGCAACGTCCTGTATACCCTCGCTTGCACTTTCTCGAACTTTTGCCTCGCTTCAAAAAGCCAACTGTCAGTGAAGGGCTTCGGGTCGTCCATGAAGTCAATTTCAAAGTACAACCCCTAAGTACAGCCCATATCTTACCGAAACTGATTCAAAAGTAGTGGAGTGGCACCGAAGAAGAATTGGATATATGGAAGCAATTCTGGTTGTGACTGCTTACGGTGAAAAGGGGTTTTTTGTTGTTTTGCATCTATCAAAGACGAGGGAAATCGTGCTCGCTTTTCTTTATTAATTTGGTTCTTTTGCATTTTACTGCAAGCACCCTGGAAAATTTTAGCAGAATTATTGCTACCCCCAAATTGTAAGCCCAGAAGGTTGATAACTTGAACCCCTGAACGTGGGATATAGTTATGTTACACATGTAAGAATCACTAACGCAAAATACATATTTTAGTCTGCATTGCCGTACTGTAGAACTTCGTGGGTTGAAAACAACTCTTCTTGCAGTAATTTTTACTACAATTGTCATGTAAAACAACCTATTCTGCTTCTACAAATGATATTCTATGTCTACATGAAAATGAACATTAATACACGTATAAAATGTATTGCCCCGCTCGATGGCAAAGACAAGTAGACGTCACATATGTCCGATACACCCTTCTCACTTACGTTAGATCGTATTTCGAAGGGTTCTTCGGAACATCTCACACTAGGTAGTAGAAGACATTGGGAGATCCTTATTCAGAAATGGATAGCTATGCCGACCTTGCGCCGTGGTAAGAGTATATGCCGCTTTTCTCACGCGACGGGCTTAGACCAATTCCACCTTCGAATTTTGTTTGCAGAATGAGTCGAAGAAGTATCTATGGCTATAAATGGCAAATCACTTAACCCATATAAGTATGAACATGGTATTTCGGTTATATAAATCCATATCTAGCTGGCCACAACGACTGGCCTCTTGGCTTCTTGGCTTACTTCAGTGGTGGTTGTTGAATTGTGGTTGGTCTTGGGTTCGCACCCAGACAATGTACGTTACCCACATTGGAAAGTCTTATCCGGCCATACTGATAAGACGATTAGCCATGAGACCGCATGATTCGACACTTTACTTAACCGTTAATTACACGCCCCTGCTTTGTTGGCCGAGACACCGTAGCTGACTGACAGAACCTCGGGTGCGGGGATAATAGCGAATAGCCAGCATCCACAACGAAGAACCCTTTTTATCTTGACAATAAAAGGCTCAAGGTCAAGTATACGATGGCGTCACCGATACTCTCCCAGCGAACGTACAGGCTCAGCCAGATTCCAGACGGAACAACTACAGAGGAAATCCGCAAAATTTTCCCGCTGCATGTGAGGGACACTATCCAATACCTTTCCCTTGCGCGCGCTCTCGACTCCGCAGCGTCAAACAACCAAGTCTCCGCTGTGACTTTTGAAAAGGAGCCTTCCATTCTCGCACCGCTACCCTATAAGTTTGGAAGCCCGCTGTCAGCGCTTGTTGACGATGTTCAGGAGAAATTTTCTCGCATCTGGATCGACGCTCATTTCCATGGGTTGACGCCGATGAACAATCCAGCAGATGAACATGAGGCTGTCGAGTGAGCAGTGCTACAATCCTTAGGGTTGGAAGTAAAAGAAGCTTACAAAGTTAGCATAATTGCCCTAACGGGACTAGGTGGGAAGGCATTTGCTTCCTGGCAATGCTATGACGGGTCCATGTGGCTCAGGGATCACGTCCCACTGGACATTCCAAATTCTCGCATCTCAATATACGGATACTCCTCAGACGTTGGGAGGAGTGATTCAATAGCAACTTTGTCAGAGATAGTCGAGATGTTTGTTCTTGACTTGGTGAATCACATGAGAACGAGGCAACTGGGTTATACCAACAAGGTCGGACCCAAGTTTTCTTGTAACTGAATTATGGGGTTTCACAGAACTGACGAACTACTATTGCAGAGTAGTCCTTTAATTCTCATGGGCCATTCTACTGGTGGGCTCATCATTAAAGATGTGAGTTGCGTCAACCGCGAACAGTTTTGTTCCCTGGCCTAGCTAAGTTTCTCAGGCGTGGTGTCGATGCGCCGAAAGCGCGTCTCCTTCGCATACTGATATTTATCGCTCCATTTACGGACTTGTATTCTTTGGAACACCACATAACGGAATGCAGGTGGCCAACATACTGCCGGGACTTGCGGGTCAGTCGTCGGAGAATCTCGTGCGAGATATTGAACCAGGCTCAACCTACATTAAGTCTCTGAAAGAACGTTTCTCAAGAGCAACAAAAGACTTAAGTATTCTTTCTTGCTACGAGCTTCGCCAAACTCCCCAATCCGAATTCCTTCCTGATGGTACAATTGTTCGAAGCGGGAAGAGCGCCATGAATGCTCCAGAAAGCACTGCGTGCCTGTATTGGGCAGACGAGGTTAGGGTGCCAATTAACGAGAACCACTCGATGATTGCAAAACTAGCTAAAAGGGATGGAAGTGCTTATCACACTGTGGTTAACAGTATATCCCAGCTCGTTATCGCTTCCCGTTTGAGGGTTCCAATCAGATTTCTACCTGGCACCAGAATTAGTTCCGGGGCCCATGCTAGCGAAGCAAAACGCCTCGCAGGCGTTGGAACCGCTACAATTCATGAAGCAATGAAACTAGAGCCATGTTCCCAACCTGGAGACGCAGTGACTCTCCAATATACAAACGGAAAACATGCATGGACAATGCCAAAACTCGACGAGAGACCCATACTGCTGGCCCCCCCGCCTGGATTCAAATTGAATCGACCTCCTTTGGATCGCCAAGTCAGAGTCTACGTCCATGGAACATGGGATATTTTCCATTACGGGTAAGGAAATTGCACCACAATTCTGTTTCGTCCACTAATTACTCCAGTCACGTAAGGTTTCTCAAGTTCGCGAAGCAAACAATTCCCAATACATATCTCATAGCAGGAGTGACAGGTGATGAAGGTACAAAAACGGTTCAGGGCCCCACGGCCATGTCTGCTGCCGAGAGAGCTGAGGTCATCCACGCATGTAAGTACGTGGATGAGGTCGTGGAAGACTGCCCTTCTACTCTCCTCCCGGAATTCGTATTACAATTCCACATCGATTATGTGGGCTATAGCGAGGAATTGTTACCGATGACTACCCCCGACCCTTACGAGTTCTTAAAACTACAGGGCAAAGTTTTTGTTATACCAAGGACCTAAACCTTTGGTTTAACGGACATTATAACGAGAATGACACGACTACGTTTTACGTCTACAATACAAGTAACGAAATAGTTACGTAATAAAGTCATTGCTTAAACTTGGATGTTGGTACAACCGATCACCATATTCGGACAGTATTTAGGCTATAGGTTTTTATGAGCGTAGGCTCGATTTATTGATTTAATATTATAGATATCGGATGGATAAAGCTTCATTTTATCTTTTTTTTTTGTATCGGCATTTTCGACAACTCGAAACTGATTTATGGCTCACGAGTCCACCAACCAGACGTAGGCGTTCTCGTAGAATTCTGTGCGGGCCTTTTCTTCCATATCTGAATACCTTTTTGATAAAATGAAAGAATTCAAATACACACCTCTTTCCGCCCTGAACACCAGTCCCAGCGGTAGTGTGTAGCCAGGCAGCGCGGCAAGCGAGCGAAGGGGCCCCTCATCAGTAATGAAGAAGCCGCAGAACCTGGGGTTGTGGTGAGTATCAAAGTCCCTTGGACCTGTATTTTCGCTCATCTAGATCTTGAAGACCCGTACAAACGAATTCACGTCGTCCTGCTTGCGTTGAGAGTTCGCCAGCTGGAGATTATCCTGCTCTGCGGACTTGAGGACTCCGAGTATGAAGTGACAGGCGAGTTCTTCATTCATTTATACACCGAGTTTCCCCGTAGCCAGACGATTCTCGTGGACAAAATATGGAGTAACCCAACGCCTGGCTTGTCCATCGCGGATAGTCACAGCACCTTGACGTTACTGAGTACGTCGTGCAAGGCACTGGGAAGGTAAGCCACGGATACTTTTAACGGACATCGATGACAATCATCAGATGTCCTTACCAATCTAGCCTCATGATACCGGGGCGTAGGAAACGCCTGATTGGCCACCGTCGGCAATGCAGTTGTTAAGCTTCTCTACGCGGCCCATTGCCTGGGTGTCCTGGCCACGAGTCTCGCGATGTGTAGCATATTTAGAACTGGGCCCCCGCCACGGGAAGCTTATCCTGAATCGACGTCTTGCTAAGTCTTAAGACAGAAAATTTGGACGTTGCGTTTATGTCGGTGAATCGAGTTGTCTCGGAAAGAAAAGTAGTTTAGGAGAATGAAGTGGTTGAACACAGGAATCAACTGCAAGAGTATAGTCAAATACGTAGCAAGTCCTCTCCAAACCAACTAGTTACTCGATTCGACGCCATTCTACTCTTTACACCACGTCACCCACCATGTTCCAACAATATGCGTTGTCGTATTACAAGAATCAAATAGATATCTTTGGAAACACGTTATTTAGTCGCCTCAACGGACGGAAGGTGTACTTCCAATCGGCAAAAGCCGATATGCAAACCAACATGTTGACTAAGAGCAGGGCTGCAATGGCACGCCCTCCATTAAGACGGGCTGTGTTAAACTCGCGACAAGAAACCCCCCCATGCACACACCGCACCCGTTTCAGCGGACGGCAGACCCTAGATGCAGATGAGACGACCACCCCCCAGCCGCCGCGGACAGGATCACGCCGCGCCAGGTCACGCAGATCATCGGAGAATTGTTTTATTCTATTTCATTTTATACAGATTCGGGTGGCGTGCCGGTAGGCGAAGGCCGTGGCTCGGCGCGGGGATGATCATACGGGACATGCACGGCATGCGAGACAAACCAGATGGATACATGCCCATCTGAATCACCGGGAGGGCGAGAGGGGAAATCGGAGGATTTGGCGGAGAGGGTGAAGAATCTAGATGGAGGGAGGGAGAGACAGAGCATCACACGGCTGCGACACACTCATGTGGTGCTGTGTGTGCGTGCGTGTGAGCCGCCCTCGCCCTACGGCGGAGTCGCAAGGCGGATCGATTTCGTTCTTCACAGCCAGCTCTCCTGCTAGTGTCGCATGGGAAATGAGCATGCGTCGGTGCAAAGTATAATCACTCTGCTGGTGGCGTGTGCCTGGGTTAGTATTGTTAATACTAAAGTAGTGCGAAGTGTGCGGACGGGTGAGAGAGAACGCCACCACCCCGTCGGGAACCCGTCCCCCATGTGGCCTTGATGATGCAAGTTTTTTTTATTTCGATTCGTGCCTGTAGCGTGCCATGCAGCCTCCGGACCGGAGAGTGATTGTGTGTAAATGACGAGACGGGGTGGTCAGCCAAACGCATCAGAAGAGGCACTTGATCGGCGGCGCGTGGTGGTTGGCTGGTTAGTTTGTCTGGCGGTGGCAGTTGAGGATTTTGGAGGTGTGGTGATGGTGGTGGTGTGCGCCGGCGCGCGCCTGCGCTGTCGCTGTGCCTGTGCCTGTGCCTGTGGGTGGACGGACGGGGTCGGTCAGCGGCCCTCCGTCAATGGCCAGTGGCCGATGGGCAGGGGGGCGGTGGCTCGGTCGGGTGCTGTGCTAGCGGTGGAACCGCTGTCAGGCGGTGGGGGGGCTGCGGCGGACGCGGGGTGGTGCTCGTGTGACGGGCGCACCGCCGGGTGACAAGGCGGCAGCAGCGAGACGGGGTGAGGCACTCACTGACTGACGCGGGGTGGTGATGGGCGGACTGGCAGAGGGATGACAGAAGCCAAGATGGACGGCGGTCATGATGGAAGGATCGTGTTTTGCCCAGACATATTTAAATGATGAGGGCGGTCGCCCGTCATCGTTGTAGTTGAAGGGGCTGTCTGTGAAGCATATCAACGTACGCACTCATCTAGACACAACAGACTTGAACAGGAAAAGACCACAAGAAAACCAAACGATCAAAGGTCGGACAAACTAGCACGCATATACAAGAAAGAACCTCTACTCGAGACGAGACAGCAGGACAATAACCACAAAACACCAACAGAAATGACGACCGTCAGCCAGTACCAGCGGAACGGTCGGCAGGGCGGGCGTTCAGGGCGCAACCCGCTCCGCACCGTCTGGCGCGAGACGTACGAGGTGTGGGATGGCGTCTGCTACGGCGTGGGGAAGGCCTATTTCAAGGTGACGGGCAGACGATGATTGGCATTGGGGATGGGAGGTGGGAGGTGGGAGCGCCGACGCCGTGCGAGCCCAGCATCGCCGAACCCGGCATCGCGAACCCCCATTCGATCCCCGGCGTCTTTCTGCTTCTGCTTCTGCGTCTTCAGCAATTTTCATTCTATTTGTTTTTTCTGTTCCGATTTTTCCGGTGCGAGAGATTCGCCGAGACGGGCCACCGCCGCAGCTGCGCCAAGCAGGAACCCAAGCAATGTCAAGCATGTCAAGCATTTTCCCGACGATCAACATGTACGAGAGCCCACCGAAACACGGCATGATGCCAAACAAAAAGGGGGAAACCACTGGTTCCAGAGGTTCTGGACCAACCGCAAGGACAACACATCCAATAACCAACCCCCCGAGCAGGGCTTTCCCCAAACACAAGCGCACGCAAGGTGGGGGGGCGGTTGCACGAGGGAAGCTGAGAAACAACGCCTGCCCGCCTATCAGGGCGGATTGGCAAGATTGGCAAGATTGGCATCGACAATGCCCACCGATGACGTCGGGATGGGAAATCCCAATCAGCCCGGGTTGGATGGGGTGTGAGTGGTTCCCCCCATCAACTTGACACGGACTTGAGGGGACATCCCACCGGGGGGGGCACACAGGAAGGTTTTGGAGAGAAGGGTACATGCTGGCTGAGCGACGACCCGAGTTCGGGGCTGAAGAGGGCCGCCGCTGGGAAGCCGAGCCCGCGGGATGGCAGCCGGATGGGACGAGTTCCATGGACGGCGGGTTTTGGGTGAATGGGCCGAATGGGCTGAATGAAACACTGCGACGGGGGGGACGGGTACGGAGGCGATCCCAGGACGAAAACGGGATGTGAATTGCCAATAATAACAGCAGACATATGGAGACGGCCGCGGCGATCAGGGACAAGACGACCATGGATGCCGAGTTGTATCGGGACTCGGTGTAGCCATGCGTTGCACACCTTTATTACGCTACGGCCATCGACTAGCTCCCCGGCTCGCAGACCAACGAACTTGGACCTGAAAGAAAGAACAAAGCCAGGCCGATCGACACCGTTTGATAAACGGGGAGGGGGGATGGGGATGGGGAAGGGTCTCGGAGAGAAACAAGCAACACCAGGTAGAACAAGCAAAGCAAATCCTTTAAACCATGCCCATCGTGGATTTGCGCGTGATGCCGTATTCCTTTCCCTGCGCGGCAGATGAGCCAGTGTCGGGCGGTCCACCAAACCGACCACAAATCATTCCCAGATATATATACATAGAACAAACATCTGGGGCCTGAAGAGAGCATGGCATGGCATGGAAAGGCAACCCCCCATATTTCGCGTGTGACCGCTGCCAGCTGGTCGCCAATGCCGGCCGGACCTGGTCAGCCGAAAAAGGAGGGTCGGTTCGCCCCATCAAACAAATAAAAATAATAAAAATAAAAAACCTGCGCGCTTGGGCGAAGCAATTAACTTAAGGTAGGCCCTGCAGAAGGAGAAAGAGAGTTAATTGGCTTTTGCGCCGCCGTCCTATTTTTGTGGCGGTTACGTTGTTTACTGGAGTCGTCTCTGCGCTGCGTGTGACACACACACCCAGCTGAGGCTGACCAGGCCAGTATGGGTGGTGCTGGTTGAGGCACTGTACCTGAGAAGCAAGGAAATGAAGAAAACAGTAAAAATAAAAATAAAAAAAGGACGTTCGAGTCAGGGAACATGGTGGTTCACGTTCGTCGTGTCAACGGTGTGCACGCCTCGTATCGGCAGCGGTGGCGGCGGCGCGACTCTGCGGTTCCGCTTTCCGATGCGCCGCCTGAATCCGACAAGAACGGATCGTTCGGTCTCCCGGGTCAACCTTCGAGCTAACAAGTTACTGGCTCCGGATGCACGCTGGCGAGTCCGTCGTCAGTGGGCACATGCATGCCAGAGGCGACGAATACGAAGGAGCCAGAAGAAGCTGAAGATGAAGAAGAAGGAAAGGAAAAGTCTAAAGCATGGACGACCTGCTTAGCGCTGGCGAGCATCGTCATCGGGCAGTGCCCAGGAACGCGCTGAAGACCAAGGCAAGACAAGGCAAGGCAAGACGAGACAATGACAGACGCAAAGACAGGCAGACATGAAGACATACATCGGACCGTTTTGCGCAGGGTTGATTCCTTGATGCATGTGGCCCCCCGAGCGGACGGACAGTCGGGCGGCGGATGGATGATTGGCAGCCAGCGACTGGGCCGTGTGCCAGCCAGTGGCCCTCGCTCCCTCTGGTGGACTGAAGGGGGTACTTGCTAGGTGGCTGTGAGGTCTGATCTGGTCTGGAGGGGGGAGAGAGAGGGAAAAAAGAGAGATCTGGACCGCGGACTGGGTACATTGGACAGACAGACGTGCGTGGTGCTCCTGGCTGGCACTGTCGCCCGTTGTGGTTCTTTGTTTATGGTTACATTACCATTGAGTGTGGTTCGCTGGAGATTTGGCCGGCGAAAGGGGAACCAGAATGGATGGCCGGACGGGGTGGAGCAGAAGATGAGCGCCGGATGTTGATTGTAATAACGATTGATTGCAAGGAGCAGTGAAATGAGTTTTTATTTCTCGCGGCTTGTGTACCTCTTCCAAGATCTTGGACTGGACTGGGCACAGAAAGGCGGACAGCCATAGGAGGGAGGGGGATGAATGAGTTGCGCTCGGCGGCGGCTGGGCAAAGCGACCAAAGGGGCCAAAATAAATTTGACTTTTCTTGGTGATACAGGCTTGGGTCGACGGCGGGAGGTGAGGGTTTTTTTATTCTGTAATGTCTTGAGGCGCAGAGGCGGGACGACAAGAAACGCCAATGCTGTGGGAGAGGCAATTGATCTCTTGGCAGACCAATTCATTTTCGATCTGGCATCTGGCTCGGGAGGGGGGAAGGGCCGCTTACACTAACTAGCTAGCTAGACTACTGTTTGATGCTGGTCGTGATAGTTGCAGCCGCGGTGCCACGGTGCCTTGGCAAGGAAGGGCAGCAGTACCATGTCGAACGGGGACCGACGGGGGGGGAGGACACGAGGGGGGCAGCGACGGGGGGGTGAGAAGGAGGAGGATCTGAGAAGGCGAAGGGCCGGCGTCCGCAAGTCCCGGTCTGGGAAAATCAGCCGCTCCTCCAGGCCGAAGCTTACCTCGAGTGGGTTGTGGAGATTGCCCCTATTTCTCGCCAATTCACCGACCGACAGCCTCTTGGTTTTGGTGGACGGGCAGCGGTGGAGCAGGAGGCTACAGTGCGAGGAGATGATGGAGGGTCAGTCTGTCTCCGTATTGTTTGTATGTATGATGCGTGGGTGCGTGCTATGTATAGTGTAGATGCTCTATACGCTGTCGTACGTATGTATTAGTGAGTTGAGTGTCTGGATGTGTTTGTGGGTGCTGTATGTGCTGTATGTGTTGTATGTATTGTATGTGCTGCAGATGGCGGGTCGAGGCAAGATGACGATGTGCCGATGGCAGATTTGGCAATGCAACATAACTAAAGGTAGTGCACTATGTGTGCAACGCGGATACTTGGTTTTATGCAACTACCGGACGTCATTGACGTGGTGCACACTGTGCCAGATCTCTCACAACCTTGAAACGAGATGAACCAGGCCCGGGCGGCTCCCAGGGTTGTGCCGGGACACACAGGGTACGTACCCTCGTGTGGCATGCGCCAGTGGCAGAGAACCAGAGAGAGAGACAGACTGAGAGAGAGAAAGCGAGAGAGGCTTCTTTTCTTACCTAAGGCATTGACTTGTTCATTCGGTTGTCGTCCAGCTGGCAGCCACCGTGCCACCGCCGGTACCTCGCGATTCAATAGTGCGGCGCAGTGGCCTCGGGTACCGTCGCATCTCTCGTCTCGTCTCGTCTCGTCTGGTGTCGGTGCCCCGTCCCCCGGTCTCCCTTTTTTCGCTTCTGCATCGTATTGTCTGTTCTTCGTCTTCATCTTCATCTTCTTCTTCATCTTCATCTTGCGGGCTTCTCCCAATGCGGAAAGCTGGGGCAGGATGAGGTTAGGCTAAGCATGCTGCGCCTCGCTTGTGCGCCGGCTGTCTTGTCAATCAAATGTATGCCAATGTGTGCCAATGTCTGCTAATGCGCCGCTGTCTGCCAATGGGCGGCGCGGCCGCAGGTGTCGTTCCCACTGGCTGGTACCGAGCAACGACCTCACCACCATTACGGGACAAGGGGCCCTACGACCAACGACCAGCAGAATTTCGTAGTGCACACAATACCAGGACACGAATGCTAATGTAGTAGAGTACACGGCAAATGGTAGGTGCACTACTGCCAGACTTATGCAAGCAGTGCAATGCAATGTAAGCAGGTAGTCTACGGATAAGCAGAGAGGCAAGCACGTCCACCGGTGAGAGGAAGTGTACTACGAGCAAGTACTCCGTAGTGACGGCCATTTGGAACAAAAAGGAGGTACGGATGGATAGCAAGGCAAGGTATGAACCAAGGAGAATGAATGATTGAATGAGCGAGAGAGAGAGAGAAAGAGCGGGGCGCCGCAAGGGAAGCAGGGAAGTGGCATGAGTGGCATGAGTGGCATGAGAGGCAAGAGGAGGCACGAGAGGGCAGCAGCTGCTCTGTATCCGTAGTGTACGCTACTGATCAAGGTACCGTACTATGTAAAGAAGCTTGCCAGTAAGGATAAACCGACCAGGGCAGCCCCTTCCCCTCCCCCCCCCTCCAACACCCCTTGCCCCATGCATGCCCCATGCCGCCCCATGCCCATGCCCATGCCCCTGGCTCTTTCCCTGGCGACCAAGGTTGCCTCAACCCGCCGTTAATTCCACGTCGAGCTGGTCTAGCCTGCTTCACCAGTCGATCCCATTTGCAAAGTCACTCGCTCCAGCCAGGATCCACCAGGCGCTGGCCCGCCATTCCGGGGGCTTGTTTCTGCTTTTCTACTACCTGCTCCCCTCTCGTCGCAGATGCTTGCTTCTCGACTTCCTCCTTTTCTCTCCGTGTTTCCTCTAACCCGTCCACTCCCTCACTTGCTATCCGCAATCGTTTCTTCTTTTAGGGGATCCCGAGAAAAAATAGACATTGTTCGCCTCTGAATGTGTCGTTGTTTCTAAACCCGTCTTCTTTTAATCCGACATCAACGTCGATTTCGCACTCTCGTTTGCATAACCCGTTACATCTACAATTTTCTTTTTTTCCCCCAACCAGGTTCGCTTTTGGAGATTTATTCGTCAACGCAAGAAAAGACAGTCAAAGACATTGGAACAATATCGGAGTCTAAGCCAACAACGCCGACAACAAATCTCGACGACATCCCGATCGCTCTACGTTGCGAACACACCCTTCCCCAAAACATCCAACAAACCACCACATTTTCACAATGGGCAAGCTTTCCGCCGCTGTCTCGGCAGCTCTGCTGCTCGCCAGCAACGCCGCTGCCCTCGACCCCATCGTCATGAAGGTACGCGCCAACCTCATTCCGCTGTCCCCAATGGCGCTTCGGCCGCCCCTCTCCCCGTCCACAGCCCGCTAACACTCCTTCCCAGGGTACCAAGTTCTTCTACGAGAACGGCACCCAGTTCTACATGAAGGGTATTGCCTACCAGCAGGACACCGCCGCCGCCGGTGGTGAGTCCAAGACGGGCGACTACAACGACCCCCTCGCCGACGAGACCGCCTGCAAGCGCGACGTCCCCATCCTCGTCAAGGCCGGCACCAACACCATCCGTACCTACGCCATTGACCCCACCAAGAACCACGACGCCTGCATGAAGCTCCTCAGCGACAACGGCATCTACGTCGTCTCCGATCTCGGCGAGCCCAAGCTGTCCATCAACCGTGACAACGCCCAGTGGAACACGGCCCTCCTGGACCGCTACATTGGCGTCATTGACGCCCTCGCCAAGTACGACAACACCATCGGCTTCTTCGCCGGTAACGAGGTCTCCAACAACAAGACCAACACCGAGGCCTCCGCCTTCGTCAAGGCCGCCGTCCGTGACTCCAAGAAGCACATCAAGGACAAGGGCTACCGCTGGATGGGTGTCGGCTACGCCGCCAACGACGACGCCGATATCCGCACCAACTCGGCCCACTACTTCAACTGCGGTGACCAGGACTCCGCCATTGACTTCTGGGGCTACAACATCTACTCGTGGTGCGGTGAGAACACCCTCGCTGGCGCCGGTTACACCACCCAGATCGACTTCTTCAAGAACTACTCCGTCCCCGTCTTCTTCGCCGAGTACGGCTGCAACATCCCCGACGGTGCCGATGGCCGTATCTTCGAGGAGACCACTGCTCTGTACGAGAAGGAGATGACCGACGTCTTCTCCGGCGGTATCGTCTACATGTACCACCAGGAGGCCAACGACTACGGTACGTCTGCCACTTCTGCTTTTTCCCCCTGACGTGCTCCTGACTAATGTGATTCCCAGGTCTCGTTGAGATCAAGAACGGTGTCGCCACCCCCATGGACAACTACAAGAAGCTCGCCAGCCGTGTCCTTTCCGCCACCCCCTCCGCCGTCCAGATGGACTCCTACCAGCCCACCAACTCGGCTGCTACCTGCCCCGGCGTCGCTGCCAACTGGGAGGTCCACGGTGACTCCCTCCCCCCCACCCCCGACAAGTCTCTCTGCGAGTGCATGGTCAACAGCCTTTCTTGCACTCCCAAGTCTGGCCTGAAGGCCAGCGCCATCGGCGAGATCTTCGGCTTCATCTGCGGCGCCGACCCCGCCTCCTGCAACGGCATCAACACCAACACCACCACCGGTGTCTACGGCGCCTACAGCATGTGCACTGACGAGGAGAAGCTCGCCTTCGTTATGGACTCTTACTACAAGGCCCAGAAGTCCGCCAGCACCGCTTGCGACCACGACGGCCAGGCCCAGGTTGTCTCCCCCTCCAGCGACAGCTCCTGCAGCAGCGCCCTCGCCTCCGCCAGCGCCGCCAACAGCGCTGCCGCCACCGCCACTGCCCCCGTTTCCAGCACCAACTCTGCCAGCGCTAGCGCCTCCGGCAACGCTGCTGCCGGCAACCCCTTCCAGCCCATCTTCAACTTCGGTGGCTTCGCCGTCGGCGCCTACCTGGTCGCCGCCGGTGCCGTTGGTGCCGCCATGGTTGCCTTGTAAGCGACGCCCGTCGTCCGACGATGAATCGAGGAGGAAAATTGGAGGGGCCCGAGAAGCGGGCGATATACTTTATGCGAGCGTGTAGGATATCCAAGCAGACACCACCACCCCACGGTGCCATGTTTAATATAGTCACGGCTCCACAGGTTTTACTATTGGCATGAGGCTCTTTTGTGTGTTTTGTCACCATTACATGGCGTTGGGTCCTCACCGGCAGCAGCTATTCTGCTTCATGACTCTGACCGAAGAAAGGTCACATTGTTTTCTAGTTGTCTTTTATTGCTTCGTTGAATAGAAGTTCTTTTTTATGTTCATAATGCTGTCCACAGTGTTTCGGAGTGAATGTGTGTTTTTGTTGTCTTGGCGAGTAGTATTTTTCGCCTGCCTTCAATCTCGCCCTTGAGCTTGGCAACCTGGGCGCCATTCTCTTTCGCTCCTTGCCCAGCGCTTGGCTTGGCCGTTTTGGATACCTACCAAGTCTGTGTTGCGGCCCCCTTTTCTTTTTGGCAAACAAATCGTCCCGGCGGTGAAGGCACGAAGTACGGCGGCCAAGCGGGGGGGAAGGGGGGCTGGCTTGATGGCAGTGCAGTTCTTCATTCCCTTGCACACGCACATCTTCTTCCATACTTGGTGTAGATCAAGTTCGTATCGGCGGCCGTAGCCCCGACGCCGTAGCAGAGTCATGGTTTCGACGATCGCGCCTGACCCTCGCGCCCGCCAAACTTTGCAACAGTGGCGCAGTCACTCCCAGCCAAGACTGCGAGTCCCAGTCTCGGATTGCGTCTTTTTTTTTTCTCTATATTGCTGACAACTTTTTCTGCCTCGAGAATGGCTTGTGTCGTGAGACTCGCAGACGGTCCTATATTGAAGGATCTCATACCATTGCAAAGAGGGCCGTCGCGGTTCCGATAGCGACACGGCATCTTTCTGGCGGAAGATTTCTATAAGACGGTGCTGACCGGACGTTTGATTGGATCCACCATGTTCAGGATGCTGGGATTTGCATACCTCGACCAGTAGTTTGCTGTCCATCAGGAACACTTCACCAGGGACACTCGGCCATTCAAAGTAGACTGGATCTGGCTAAACACCTTGTCGTCCTGTACGTCGGTATTGAATGAGGTGGCAACGTAGGGTCGTGTTGTTGGAAAGAGGTTGTGGTTGTTAGTAGGAGAGATGGTTTGTATAACGGGTTAACCTGAGCATGTCGGTGGCATGGAGGGCATTGGAGACTTAGGAGGGTGAATTCCCTGGAACACAAGCCTGGTGTAATTGCTCTCGATTATCCAAAGTCTAAGATGCTTGTGGTTGCGGCTGATATCCCCGTCTGATGTAATATGCAACATCAGTCTTAGCCACCTTCCCGCAACAGATTGTGGCCTGCATTACTGGGACGGCCGAGTTTTCTACTGGCGGTGGTCTCCCAGTCTGTCGTGTCTTTGGTGTCGTATGAGACGTCTGATACCTTGCGTGTCGCCCGGTGTGGCCCCTCCCATGATGGCTCGAACTTCGACTCGGCTTTCCCACTTTTTTGTTTTTGTTTTTCGTATACCACATCCCCGAAGTTAAGTGTCCGTCCCACTTCCAGCTTGTGATTCACTGCTCTAGCACGCCGGGTGCATACATCCCTAATGTCTTCTCTCTACTCTTCGCCATCATCGATACGGTCGGCGGGAGCGTGCAACAGACCTATCCCTCCAGGACGTCCGTCCTGGTCGGTGATAAAGATATCTTCTGCGCCCGCGTCTCCCAGGTTGTCCACGCCATCCGATCGTGCCAGAGACCCCAAGTGTCATCCACAGCACCCAGGAGGACTACGTTGCTCGATCCGATGGGCATGGTGGCGATGGGTTTCATGGACGAGATAGATCCACTCGCAGAGGACGGGTCTATTTGTGTGTCTTGGTGGGCAAGGTATTTTCTTGGGAAGCATTTGTTTCGGTGCTATGCTGGCCTTCTTGGGCTCCCACCGGATATCACTTACTGCAGTAGCGGCTCATACTTCAGGCGGGACGGGATGACACACACGGGCAAGCGTTCTCTTTTGTGTCTTTTGTGTCGCTGTCGCCGTCCTGCTTTCTTTCCCCCTCTGCCTTGCCCTGGTGATTTCCAATTCCTTGTATTCCGGCAGCGGAAGGTTGGTGGGTGGATGGGAAAGGGGGGACGGGATGGGTGCCCATGGTTTTTGACAGGGCAGCAGCGACGAGGACGTCGAGAGAGGGCACACTAGGGACTTGTAGTGTGTTGGGAGTTTCTTCGATCTTGCTTCGCCGCGATTATTCTGTCTTCTACGCAGGGGAGGTGATCAGGCGTGCTTTTATTTTATCCTATTTATATTCCCACTCCCGGGATCAACTCCGGACGGGGTTGTGCCCTTGCTAGCGTGATTGTGTGTGGTACATGGAGTTTGGCGCGCCCATGTCGAATCAGACACCGGATTATGTGTACCACAGACACGTACTAGACTAGGAGTCAAGACTCTTGGAGCTTGGAAACTTCCAATACATTTGCACCGCAATGAGACGATGACCCAGGGTGGAGGTTGGCCGTGGTGTTTTGGCCCGGTTGGGAGAAGGGGTCGGGGCCGTCGTCCGCAGACACACTTTACACTTGTACTCGGCGATGTAGGTAACCCACCTCATACTGACTCCCGGCTCTTGTGCCAAGCTCGAGAGAGAGAGGCGTCGTGCCGATGGTCTTCCTGTGAAACGGCTCTTGGTCTCTCTTTGGGGAGAAGCCTCGAGGCAGCGGGACATCAAACACCACCTGGTTGTTCTGTCTGCATAAAATCGTCCGCGTCGGCGTAATGGTGATGTGCACGTCGTTTGATGCCGTGGCCAAGCTGTGTGTGGTAGGGGTTTGTCAACTGCCCGTGTCTCTGTCCGGGCCTTGTTGTAGTATACTGTTTGGAGGCAAGGGGGGAGACGAGATGGGAAAGGCTTACGACGATGGGGACGGTCAAGATTTCAGAGAGCGACGGCAATTTGGATTGCCACCGTGGACCAGGTTGATGGGAGGTCATGGCCTATCCATTCTTGCCGGACAGGAGTCCAAGAACTCGACTTGGAGGAAGACCCCGACCATTGTCTACGTCGCTACGAGGCGTCTCGTTATCATCCACCAAAAGCTGGCTGGCTGAGCACCTCACCCGGCAAGTATCGATTATCCCCGTTTGCGAAACGGCAGAGCGGTGAAACTCCGAAATGGCGGAAGCCTAGTCTTTTCGAATCTCGTGGAGGTCTCGGATGAGTCGCGGACTCGTGGGTTCGAAACCCGCAGCGTACGGACGTAGCTGGCGCGGCTGATGCCTCGTTGGACCCGGGGTTTGGTTCCGGCACGCGATGGTTCCTATTGAAACAGAGACGGGAACGGTCAGAACAACCCTTGGTGTCTTGGAATTGCGATAAGACGTCAGACAACGGCATCGTCGTCCCACTGCCCCTTCCGTCCCGTTTCATTGAACGTGGGATTCGGATAGACTTTGTTTCGTCCGAACTTGTGCCGCAGATCGAGGATGGAATGAACACACATGTGCATGGTCCGAAGATCGGGCTGCCGCCCACCTGCACGTCAATATCGTTGCTCTTCTTAAACAGAGTCAGTCTTACTGCTGATTTTACCACCGTGCACTTCATATTGGTCGACGCGTTAGTTAGCCGCTGCCAGTCATGATTCTTGGTAGATATCCCTTCAACGAGGCTGGGAGGACCAAGTTTGGGAGCAAATCGATTTGAGCAAGCAAGCCACCCGAATGCTAAAGATGCAACCTTCTACGACAGATTCTTCGGCCAACATGGTGCCTGGCTAAGAGTCGTGGCTGCTGGGAAAAAGAAAACGCCATAGCTGGTAACTGGGGAGAGATCCGCATGCAAGACCTACTTTAACGAATTACAGTACCATCGCGGAGGCAGATCCTCACTACTGCAATGCACAGGGACACCCACCCGGGCCAATTGTACGGCCTCGATAGATTAACAACACTGTGCTGTCGAAGAAAAAGAAGAAAAGGTCCAATATCAACCGGCGGCCCTCGAGACCCTCAAAAAGAGCTGAAAGGGACGGCCTCCGAAACAACCGAGGATCTCAAATCGCTCTGCGGCCTCTGGTTCGCCGGTTGCCAACATTCACGGTACGTAGTTGCACGGCGGTGATCCTCCCTCGGTTCTCAGCATCTCGTTGCCTCTCCTCCCCTGCTCGGTTTGGCGAGCAGTCGTGCGGCGCAGGATATGCAGCCCTATTTTTCGGGCTCCTCGCAAGAATACCCTATTCATCTGCATGGCACAGCAGGCAGGCAGGCGGCGCGCCCTCCTGGACATGCAGAGAGACCTGGGCATGCAGAGAGGCCGGAGTGCGTTCCGGTGACGTGAAGGATTGGGCGATGGGGGCTGGGCGCTTGCTGTACGCTTTGGGCTTGGTTTGCGAATCTGCCGTGGTTCGTCCAAGATGGACGGGGTGTGCGGGAGGGTGACACGAGGAAGGCCGCAACCCCTCGGACGGCCAAGAAACCGGCGGCGTGGGCACGGCGGCGGACAAAAGAACAGGTCACACACTTTGCTATTGGAACTTGTGTCGTTGAAATTAGCTTCAGGTCTCGTTCAATCGGTCGCGGACAGACTGATCGTCGGCCAATGGAACGCTGTAGAGCGGACGAGGTTGCCGAGGTTCGATGAGGGGAAGGGGGGTTGGAAGGATGACTTGGGGGGAACAAGAGCGCAAAGTTTACTGGTCTCTAATTAGTTTGGGATCTATCATGGTTGGTCGTGGAGGGTGGTGTGTGTGCATCCTCCCGGCGAAGGACGAGTTGGAGGGTGCGTGATCTGTACATGATGCGCGGCGGTGCCAATGGTTTGCTCTTCTGTTGACGGTAAGACAATAATAGGCATGCAGGGCGGATTAAAGATGGTGGCATCAACCGCCTGGACCTCAAGGGTCCGTCCCTCGCCTCCCCATCCCTCCCAACGACGATGCAAGGGAGGGTGAAGATGATTGTCTGAACCGTGGTCACGGTAGTGGAATTGCACGTTGTTGGGATGATTTACGCTAGGACCAGAAGGGCCCATGAGACAAGGTCCAACGAAATGACCGCCGCACCGGGAACAGGGCCATCTCAGCTCGCCGCCAATGTGATTGGCAATGCCGCCCGACGCATTCGACGACCGTCGACGAAGAATCGAGCTCATTTTGGGGTGCAGAGAGTGTGACACGGCTCTGCCAAGATCGATGGGGGCATCTTGGCACAAGCGGAAGGCCGCGTTGGTGGTTCAAGGCCGACGAGCCTGCGTTTAATGAGGCATGAGGTCTCGAAGCCATGCGAGCCGGCTCCCCCCCCCCCCCCCCCTGGGGGCGACATGATTCACTAAGCGCGGAAGCGAAAGACAATGTGAAGGTTTGACAGGCGTGTATACTAGTCTCGGACGCCGTGGCAAAGTTCCAGTTGCGCTTCCGTGCCGACTGTTGGCCGCCGAGCGAAGCCACTCGTTCCGTCAGCCGTTCCTATCATTCCAGTCACGTCCAGTCGCCGGGGAGAAAGTAAGGTAATCCGTCGAGAGAATGGCGGGTGTCATTTGCTCCGAAATGCCATGCCTGATTGACATGAGATGGAGCATCTATCCCCACAAGGTTATGTCACTCCTGCGAGATGCCTACTCCGTGGGTGTGTCATCGGGTGCGAAGTACGGGGCGGATCATTCCCTTGTCATGCTTCCAACACCCTGTCTTCTTCTCGTCTGCCCCGTCGATCCTCTTCTTCCCTCCTCCCTCCTCCCCACCCCCCTTCTCCGTATTTGCTGTCGTTGCTTCTGCTTCTGCTGCCCCCCGGGGCCGCGTATCAAGGTCATGAAAGGCATTCAAAGTCCCAAGAGTGTCTAGTACGTTCTCGGGTCTCATCGCGTGGGCTTGCATACCTAGTGTCAGCTTCGCGTCTAGAACCGAAACAGGCAATCCGCCGGCAGACTGTCCAATCGCATGTCTGCCAAGCCGCTCTGGCGCAGAGTACCGAGTCTACCAGCCGGGCCATGACAGTTCATTCGAACTATAGCATAGTATGTCAATTTGCTTGACTGGTGACTGGCCACACGTCCCCCTCGTCTCCCCTTTCCCCGGCTTATTTCGCGCCCAAAATTGGTTCTTGCTAGGCCCCGTCCTAAGGCGGTTTTTTTCTCCTCACCACCCACACGGGACACGGGGAGGCTCCAGCACCTCCACACACCCATCGCGCGCTACCCCGCAGCCAGAGGCCGGGACGAACCCACTTTCGTACCCCGGATTTGACGCTGGGTCTGGTTTTCTGCTTGGTTGGGGTTGGGAGAGAGACAGAGCGGGACAGAACGAGGGAGAGAGTGAGAGACCGAGAGAGGAGAAGAACGCGGGAAATTACCACCACTTCGTATCTGGCAACGCGGGCGTCGCTGTCTCTGTCTCTGCCGGTCGCGTGAATGCCCGCGTCCATGTCTCTGACGCCTAGAGGAAGACGATGATGCTGCATGTCCACCCCCCATTCTTGTTGCGGCCACGCCCTCACCGTCGAGTCGAGGCATGGTTTTCCCTGGTGTTGCTTGCCGCCACCCTCGGTATCTTCCTGCCTTTCTTTGAGTTTGATTGGCCCCCCCGCAGTAGAGGAGGGCAGCATTGGAGGTGGTACCCTCCCATTCGGAGGCGGGGATGTCTGCTTGTCGTACTATTCCGTATGTGCGTTTTGTTTTTTCTGGGGAACTGGGGAAAGTAGGACATGCCCGGTGATTCGGATGGCTTCAAGGCCTGGCCTTGGGACTTGTCTCTGAAGGGGGCGGGGAAGGGGTTTGAGAGGAAACTGGGGTTGGGACCTACAGATACAAAAGGGCTGCGTGGGAATCGTTATCGAATTGCCCATCCCCATCCGATGCTACTCTCAGGATCCTCGTCCCCGAGTAGATAAAGCTTCTCTCATCTCCTCCCCGAACCACGGTTTCAATTTGCCTTTCGTTGTCCCACACTTTTCATAAAAACCGAAACGGCATTCCTGTGCGGTGTTACCAGAGGCCCCCATACCCCGGCCACCCCCTCTCTCGGCCCCAGCTCAGAAGTGACGCACATCTTGCAGCTTCCGTGGATTTTCCCGCCTCGAGATTCTTGACAGCCATCCCTCGTCTTTGGTTTGGTGTTGTTGAGTGCGACGACTCCGACTGCCGACGAATCATTCGACAGTAATAACAGCGACGACGACGACACAACAAGCAGCCGCCGCCAACATGGACCGACCTGCCCAGGACCCCGAAAAGGTGGGCTTCGAGCACGCCGACGACGTCGTCAACGGCTCTGTCAACGGCTCTCACGAGGTCGATATCGACCATGGCTTCACGCCCGAGGAGCAGCGCGCCATCATCCGTCGCGTTGATCGCCGGCTTGTCGTCACTGTCGGCGCCATGTACTGTGTGTCGTTGATGGACCGGACGAACTTGTCTGCTGCTGCCATTGCCGGCATGACCAAGGAGCTGTCTCTGTACCTCTACAACCGATATGTGAGTTAACCTGATGTTGAAGAAAGGCTCGCAGGCGACGGTGAACAGGTGGATGGATGCATGGATGCATGGATGGCTGACCATCGAACCCCCAAACAGAACATTGCTTCCCTCCTCTTCTTCATCCCGTACATCATCTTCCAGCCGCCCTCGACCATCATTGTCCGCAAGATTGGTCCTCGCATCCACCTCGGTGGACTCACCGTTCTGTGGGGTGGTGTCATGATTGGTATGGGATTTGCGCGCGAATACACCCACCTCTATGCGTGCAGAATCCTTCTTGGTGTTCTCGAGGCCGGTTTCTTCCCCAGCTGTGTCTACCTCCTCAGCACGTGGTACACTAGATGTGAGTTATCCCCCACTTTCCGCCTTCCCGGCCATTCGTGTCTCAGTCGACTGACCCCATATCAGACGAGGTCGGCAAGCGGTACTCCGTCTTCTACCTCCTCGGCTGCGTTGCTTCCGCGTTCGCCGGCATCCTCGCCTACGGCCTCATGCAGCTCAACGGCCGCGAGGGCCTGACGGGCTGGCGCTGGATCTTCATCATCGAGGGAGTCCTCACCTGCTTCCTCGGCCTGGCGGGTTACTGGCTCCTGGTCGACTTCCCCGACTCCAAGCGCCAGTCGTGGAGCTTCCTCGGCGAGCGCGAGCGCGCCTGGGTGGTTGCCCGCGTGAACCGCGACCGTGGCGACGCCCACATGCCCGCCTTCAACCTCAAGCGGTTCCTCGGCGCCGGTGCCGACTGGAGAATCTGGGCGTACGCCATGATCTTCTTCAACACCACCACCGTCTCGTACGCGCTCGCCTACTTCCTGCCCATCATCCTCCAGGTCAACATGGGCTTCGACGTCGGCGCCGCGCAGTGCCTTGTGGCCCCGCCGTACGCCTTCGCCGGCATCGTCATGTACGGCACGGCCTGGCTCGGCGACAAGAAGAAGTTCCGCGGCCCCGTCATCCTCATCAACATGCTCTTCTGCATCGTCGGCCTGCCCATCATGGGCTTTACCTCGAGCACCGGGGCGCGTTACTTTGGCGTCTTCCTGACGACAGCGGGCGCCAACTCCAACATCCCCGCCGTCATGGCGTACCAGGCGAACAACATCCGCGGTCAGTGGAAGAGAGCGTTCTGTAGCGCGACCCTGGTCTCGTTCGGCGGCATCGGCGGTATCGCCGGCAGCTTGCTGTTCCGCGAGCAGGACAAGCCCCACTACCGGCCCGGCATGTACGCCTGCATCGCCTGCAGCTTGTTGACCGTGATTCTGGTCGGTCTGTTGACGCTCGACGCCCACTCCAAGAACAAGAAGGCCGACAGGGGCGAGAAGGAGCTCGAGGCTGATGATGTAAGTCCATTTCCACTCGGGGTGCACATTAACGAGCGGTTGCTGACTTTGATTCTCAGGAGGGTGCCCAGCCCGGCTTCCGGTATACCTACTAGGGTTGGAGGACGGGTTTGTAGTTTTTGACGATTAATGAGCGAGATGTTGGAAATCTCGAGAACGTGCCTGCGGTTTGGAAGGCATTGGAGCGACGCAATGAGAATATAGCATACCCAATACCAAGGCTACCGTACCAATGAACTATAATGAGCGAGAGAAACCCGGAGAAATCCACGCGAGTCCGTCTCCCTTGTGTGTGCGTGCGTGAGCGTGTTTATGTGGTCCGGCGGAAGAGTAATCGTTTAGTGATCGTTTAGTGATCTTCCTGAATGCCGAGGCTTGTGACCGCGGTAGACGAGAGGTGCATGGTTGCAGCTGCGAGACCCGTGTAGCAAACGCCCGCGCTAGGCGTTTTCGGCGATGGTGGTTGGATTACGGCGTCCGAGTGGATGGATTATTCCGTCCAGGTCTCGGCGTCGGCATCGGCCCCGTCCACTGACATGGTCGGGCGGAACATGTCTCGGTGTAGGTACTGCTAATGTGCAGGAAGTAGCATCACGACGCGAGTATTTCTGGCGAGCAGGGCCTTGGGTCAATTCCCGCCGAGGCTTTCCTGCGATTATGTGCATAAGCGACGGCATTGTGTGTCCTATGGACGATGGCTACCATACGGTTTCCTTCAAGATCATCTCACAGTCTTTGCATGAAGAGCGGCGGTCGGTGGCGTTTACCAGATGCTTGTCCGGGGGTTCTTGGGCAAGAGTATCACAGGCTGAAGCAAAGTGCCATCATCATCGTCGTCAACCTTGTGTCCACCTTGACGTAGAGCCTTGGAAAGCTGTGCGAGGAAGCCCGAAGTCTGCGGTGATGTGAGGTCGGAGCACTGGAAGCCAAAGCCAGTAGTGTGTCTCGCAGACGCCATGTCCCGAGCGACCCTCCATTGTCCTCCACAAACGCTGGTTTGACAGTTGGAGATCAACGGCTTGCCGGAGCACCCGTGTGGCTGTTGCTCGTGACACCTCCTTAGCTCATGTTGTTTCCTCTTGGGTTCATTCACGGAGGAACCGAGCATCGCCGAGCTTAACCTTGCTCCTGAGCAGTTGGATAAAAGCTTCGGGTAGTTATTGGGGGAACGAAGACACGACGGCATTAAAGACACGTCCAGCAAGGCCGTTCACAGTTGATGGGACGTGGTCGTGGTAGGCGTTCGCGCCGTTTCAACTGAAAATCTTTGATATCCAACGCTCGAACCCTGTCCCGTTCCCGGAGTGCAGACAACGGACGATGCAGCCGTGTTGCCATTGCTGCACACTCTTCTTGCCGCACCGTGCATCACATGACATTGAACGCCGGCCATGGAACAGGTGAGTAAGTAGGGCGACGCATTTTAGCTTTTGGAACTGTGCGAGAGCTAACGTGGCAGCGACGTCTCAAAAATTGATACTTCATCAATCCGGGGCAGCTATGCGAGCTGCGTCAAGTATGAAGGATCTCTCGTGCTCAAACTCGATGGGGAGGGGGGCAAACCTGACAGATAACATGGCGGGCGTAGGCGGGACTTGATGGCAGCGACAACCAACATCGGCCAAGGCGACAAAGTCAAGCCTGGCCGGCTTGGGGCCAAGACGCGAGTACCTCAGTGCAGCTTGGCTTGCCACAAAGGGGGACATGTTGATATTGAAAGGGAGGGCGGAAAGAATGAGCGAATGCTGTCAGTGGTTCAGTTCAGTGTATGGCATAACTGGGTTTGCAAGGCCCGTTGCGACGCAGCGAGTAGAATGAGACCTCTTGGCAGGGACCGAGTGGGATATTTGGCAATTGGCACTGAGGCTGTGGATGTCGTGGACGCACGCGTGTTGGCGACTCGCCGTGACCGGGGGTGCAAGGTAAATTTGAAGGTGGGAGATGAGAGCACAGAGGACACAGAAGGGGACTCGGGAGACGGCAAAATGGGCGAATGACTTTGCGGTGGGCATTGGACTGAGCAAAGCGTGGCGGGACTCGGGGGGCCCCCATGTCCAAGACAAGGGACCGGCACAGCGACGACCAATGAAAATAGACTCAATGCGGTTATGCCACATTGAGACGGGTACGTACCTGGCTGACGAATGGGGGGGACCTGGATGGGAGGGGACAGAAAGAGAGAGGAAGGAGGGATGAGGCATGGAGGAACGAGCAGGAATAGACGTGCAGGTGCTGCTGGCTGGTGCAGATGCCGATCCTGACCGCCGTGTGCTAAGTACCCAAGCAGCTATTTCTGGCGGGCGTGTACATGGACACCGCGCAATCTGTGTCCGGTGGGCAACGTATCGTGCGCTAGTAGTGCCAGGAAGGCAGTTGGGTTAGTCGTCCCTCCCGTCCCTTCCACTTCACGGCCGACGGGCACTTACCAGAGCAGGCAAGCAGCGTGGTGGTTTCTGATTTCTCCAGCGAGGTACCTTGCATACAAACCCTTGCGGCGAGGTACCTGACCCGTCCCACTAGCAATATGGGCGTTACCGAAGGCTCCGGCTCGTCCAGCGGCGAAGCCACAATGCCAATCAATGTCGTGGTCTCTCCTTTCTCTCCGCCGGGAACCTCATCTTTTGTCATTCTTGTAGGGCACTTTTCCCACTCTCTTCCTCCCTCCTAATTTTTTTTTCTCCCTCTTCCTCCTCCTCCTCGCCGTCCTCCGCCTACCCACGTCGCCTCCCGACAACCCTCGCCAATCGACCAGTCGCGCGCGCGCGCCCTCCCGCCCCTCCTCTCTCCCCTGCGGCCAGGTATCGTCCCAAGATACAAAGGCGACCCAAACTCTCAGACCCCTTCCCGCGACCGTCCCCACGCACGCCGGCACGTAGGCATTCGCTTGCTCTACCGCCCAACCGCGCCGTACACCACCACGGTTAGCCACCAAACACCAAAGTCGCCCACCATTTCCTCACGCTCGTCCGAACGTCGCCAATTGCGTTGCGCCGCCGTGACGCCGCCCCGCTCTCCAGGCTCAAGTCTGTGACACGTCTTGGTCCAGCGCCCGGCAAGGAGCAACAGGGGACGCCTTTGCTTTTCGAAACGACGCCCGTCATGGCGCGAGCAACCTCTTTCGCGGCCTCGTCGCCGTCCAAATCCTTCTCCTTTACTGCTGCTGCTGCAATCATCCTCACATCTCTACCCATGGCATCCAGTCACGATCACGGCGTCAGCCACATCCAGGAGGGCGAGACAGTCTCGCAGGAGCCCATCGTAAGCGAACCCGATGCTCATTTTTTGTCCATCGCCAATCCACCGGCTGGGCGACTTTGACCGACAGACAAGCTGACCATCCTCTTCGCAGGACACCACGTTATGGATACACATCTTCATCATGATGCTGGCCTTCGGGGTCATCTTCCCCATCGGCATGGTGCTGGGAGTAAGTCAATGCTCGATCCGATATTGATAGCTCTGGGAGCCTCGCGCAGTTGCTGACCATGTCTCTTTTCTCTCTCTCTAGATGACCAAGAACCGCTGGCACGTCCCGACTCAGGTCCTCGGTAGCGCTCTTGCCATCCTTGGCTACTTCCTCGGCCATATGCACCACGGACGACAGTTCGTCGCCCACAACGTCCACGCCACGTTTGCCAACTGGCTCATGATCATCATGGGGGCCCAGGTCGGTCTGGGCATCTACTTGAAGCTGCATCTTGAGAAGGGCATCAACGGCAAGATCCGCAAGTTCATCAGGCCCGCCCACGGCATCCTCGGCAAGGCCTCCCCCGTCCTGGCCTGGACGCAGTTCTTGTTCGGCGGCATCACCTCGCTGGGCTTCTGCCAGGGCGACCATCTCGGCCAGTGCCTGGCGCATTTCATCATGGGCAGCGCCTTCATTGCCTACGGTATTATTCTGACCTTGCTGCTCCTCGTCGGACAGCTGTGGATCCGACGCTCCGGCCGGTCCCAAGAGTTCTTCGACAGCATCGTCATTGCAGCATGGGGTTGCGTCAACACCTTCACCGAGCACCGATGGGGCACTGCATGGGTCAGGAACGACTGGCAGCACACGACCATGGGCATCATTTGGTGGTGCGCCGGCCTTGTTGGTATCTGGCTCAGCCGCGACCGCGATGGAAACCCCAAGCGAAACTTCGTCCCTGGCTTCGTCATCTTCATGACCGGCTGGGGCATGTCTGCCCACCCCCAGGAGCTCCCCATTAGCGCCATGACCCACGCCATGTTCGGCAAGACCCTGATGGCGGTCGGCATCACTCGAATCATCGAGGTGGCCTTTGTGGTGAAGGACGCCGTCGGTGTTTCGGAGGATGGGCGCCAGACCAACAGCTGGCAGTTCATCCCCGTCTTCGTAAGTTCTCGTCTTGTCAGTCCCGTCAAAGTGCGCCCTCTAACATCGAACAGCTTCTGTATGCTTCTGGATTCCTATTCATGGGCGCGACCGAAGAGCAAATGGAGCTCGTTGCCAACTCCGGCCTCGACCACGTCTCCTACATTCTCATCCTGTACTCTTTCGCATTCTTGCTCTTCCTCTTCACCATGATGCTCATCCACCTCTTCGACCGGGACACCAATGTCGGCGGCAAAGTCACCTTGACCAACGGCGTGCCGGTTGCCAACGGCCGCCCTGGTGAGGCCCGCCAAGTCCGCGACGCCGAGGAGTTCGAACTTGAGGGCCTCATGAGCGACGATGACGACGAGCCTCGGAAAGACCTGAGAGACGACACCGATGACGATCAAGGTATTGCGAGCCCCAGCAGCCCCAGCACCATCGGCAAGAACAGCGACCGAGTGGCGCGGTGAGGGGAGTGAATGACCACTCTCGGCGGCAGTGGATGAATAGACAGGGGTGGCATATAGCATTCAGGGCTGGCGTTTGGTTCGGGTTGCCGCATACTTTTAATGGGCTGGGAAGCATCTAAATGAACAACGAGCCTTGCTGGTTTTATCGAGTTAAAAATTCAAGCCTTATTTCTCCAAGATCCAACTGCCCATCGTGACACAAACCTTATCGGAGAACTAGATGTTTGCCGATGTGCCGGTAGAGATGTGTTATAAATAAGCCACGTTGGGCAGACATGCACGTTCTAGACTTTGCCGTTCGATCTTGGTGTTTCCCTGTCCGTCGGTGGGTTGCCACACCTTGCTTCACCTCGGTGTAGATCGGTGGTCGGTGAGGCTACGGGGCCGGGCGAGGGGCATGCGGGGCATGTCTGGACCCCGGCCATCCCACCAGGCTCCACTAAAAAAAATCCCAGAGCGGTCGAGCTTTTGATCGCATTTGATCCTGCCATTGCCGCCCTGGACCAATTCTTTCCCTTCCCTCACTCTCTCTCTTTCTCTCTCCCTCCACCTCACTCGACATCCCACACTCTCAAATCGTACCGCCAAAACCGCCACGATGCCCTCCGTCAGAAACCCCAACGGCCCGTCCAAGAACCGCCTGGCGAACCGGGCCCTCGGTGCCAAGAAGGCGCGCCAGAAGAAGTCCGAGGCCAACAAGAACAAGATCTCCAAGACGGATGCGATGCGCGGCGCGAGGCCCGGACTGGCGCCCAACAGCGGACCCAACGCGCCGCTGAGCAAGAAGAAGGCGAAGAAGGTCGAGAAGCTGATGGCGCACGCGCTGAGGAGGAAGATGGCGGCCGAGGGCGTGGTTGCCATGGAGGGTGAGTATTTTCCGCCTGCTGCCCCTTTGGCCTCTGGGAGGCGGGGGAGCGTTTCTGGAGGCCGGGACTAACGATTTTCGGGCAGACGTTGAGGTCGTCGAGGAGTCGAAGCCCGAGGAGGGCGACTTGGAGATGGAGAAGATCGAGTAAGGCGGTGGGACTTGGGGAGGCGAGGGCGGTTGAGGAGGAGATTGGTCCCGAGGTTCCCGCTGAGGCTCTTGGGCGTGGGCATGGAGAGATGAACGGGTTCAGAGGGGGAGCAGTCATGGTCATGCTTCGTGAGTAACATGTTCTGGTTTCCTTCCGGCGGTCCTTTCCGAGCTAACAGAAACCGAAAAAAGTCTACATAGAATTGCAGTGCGCACACGAACCTAGCCCAAAAATACACACGAATTGATACCCCAAAGATTAGCAGCATATTTTCCAGCTCACACATCGCCTTGCTCACCGTGCCAATGTACTCGAAATGCCCCAGCAGCGCTCCCTCGTTCTGCTCTTGGTCCAGAGTAGCTGTTGGGTCGCGCGTGGGGAGCCAGTGCCCAAAGTGTGCGGGCGTTGAGGTTGTTACCTTAGAGAACTCCGCTGGTTAATGGGTAGGGGCGGCCGCTCACGAGCAGTAATGTCAAATGACGCGATCACAGACAAGAGACCTCGGAGTTTCCGGCACTCACGAGGAACAACTGCCTTCACTCTCCCAGCGGCCCTTTCCCACGGGAGCTGGCATTGAACTCCGCCGCCTCGCGCTCACGCCTCGCCCAGCGCTCCGTGTCGAAAAAGGACTCCCCCGCCGTCGCACGCCAACTCCGAAACAGGCTCTTGACCTGCCTCACGGCGTGGTCCTGCTGCGCCTCGCCGAAGAAGGCATCGTTGATGTCGTTTTCGAACTCGGCGGGCACGGCGCCCAGTGAGGCGTCGTCCGCTTCGTCGCGCGCGGAACCCACAAACGAGGGGACGAGGCCGAAGAAGCGGTCCTGGAGGATGGCCTGCCGGATGAGGCTCGTTCTGGCGAGCTCCGCGGTGATTCTGTGCTCCGCGGTGATTCTGTGCTCCGCGAGCCGTGACTGGTGTTCGAAGAGCAGGAGGAGGCGGGCGGTGTCAATGCCGCGGATGGCGTCGGATTTGTGGAGGCCGTCGTCGCCGTCGGACGTGTCCGTTGCGGAAAGGGACCGGATGCTGGAGGTTGATGGGGTGTCGGCCGCGCTGCTGGAGGATGGTGAGGCATAGTCCTCGTTGGTTGTGATAGGGTCCTGGCACGGAAGGGATTCGAACTTCTGGAAAAGTTCGCTAAACATGGGCTGTTCGGTGAACGTGTGGCATCCTGGGGCTCGGTCGGCGTGCCAGGCGGCATCCGTGTTGTTCAAGAACAGTGGGTAGTAACAGCTGAAGCCATCGTCCGCTTCTTTAGCCGTCAGTCCGTTTGGGGACGACGGCTGACTAGGGAGGTCGGGGTCCTGCTCCTCAGCCAATGTGCAGTTCTGGCGGCGGCACGTCGCCGCCATCCAGCGGACCGTGTACAAGGCGTCACGCCAGCCGTCCAGGTACTTGTGGTCCTCCCGCGTTCGGGGAAGCGTGCTGCTGGCCTCGCGGGTGGCGATCTCCTCGCGGAAGACCTTGCAGATGTCTTGGAGGACGTCATGAGCGCGGACGCCGTGTTGGGAGAGGGAGCCGAGGACCGCGGCCGGGATTATGACTGGGGGTCTATTGAGGCGGATGGTGAGGTGGTGGTCCTCGAAGAATGTCGGCGGATGGTTAGGAAATGACGCCCTCATGTTGGTGGTTGGAGTTGTTTTCAGACTGGTGTGGACGATTGGTCAGTTCCTCGAGGACGGTCAAGATCTTACTGCTCAATATGAAGAGACCACTATGTATAAAGATAAGAGTTGGGACTACGCTGAGATGGGGGTTTAGGCAGATCAAGTAGCACTTTGCAGCTGGGAGAAGTAGATAGAAGTTATGGTTTCTACAAAGCATTTGAGATGTGATTGGGTACGGAATGAAGGTTTTTGCGTCGTTTGTCCATCTGCGAGACAGTCTGTACATGCCCATGTGTAAACTCCTTTGCCCCTGATGCTTCAAACCGTCGACGTCAAAGCATGATACACCACAAACTGGCCGTTTTTTTAAAGGAGCAACATGCGATAGCTAATTTATTCTCTGTTCGTCAATATAATAGGGTCGGACCGCCTTGCATCTTTCATTCAAGTGTCTTTATATACCGGACAGTGGCTTAATAAACCACAGGATCGCAAAGGCCGGCCTTGTCGAACCTTGGAATGACAAGGCCTTATGCCGGTTCAGCCGTGCCTGGCCTATGCATAGGGGCCAACGTTTTCGGACCACAAACCCCTTTTTGTCGATGAATTTCTAGTCACCGCTCAAGATTAAGAAATGAAAAAAAGGCACAAGTGTACAAGTTAACAACGGCTGAAAGAGGCCGTTGACATTTCATCCCAGGGGCTCGGGTCTTCGCCCCATGGCCCAACCCCCGGCCCCTTGAAGATCTTGCCTCCCTTCCAGACCCATCCGACATTCTCAATCTTTTGAAGCACCCTGACGTCTTCCACCGGGTTCTCCAGCAACCCGATGACATCCGCCTCGTAGCCGACCTTGAGCTGGCCC
The DNA here is from genome assembly GCF_051148585.1 of Colletotrichum jinshuiense. Classification (NCBI taxonomy): domain Eukaryota; kingdom Fungi; phylum Ascomycota; class Sordariomycetes; order Glomerellales; family Glomerellaceae; genus Colletotrichum; species Colletotrichum jinshuiense. Next base: position 3,978,661 of record NC_139316.1, read on the forward strand.
GTCTTGGGCGCCTGCCCGCCCACGCTCAGCGGCCCGCTCGCCGTCGCCGCCTTGATGGCCTCCAAATTGCTCATCCCGGCCTCGGTGGCGCACTCCAGCTCCGTGGCCATGTTGAAGCCGGGCCCCGCGTCCGAGCCAAGGGCGATCTTTAGACCGGACTCGATCGCCATCTTGTACGCCGTCATGTGGTTCGTGGCGCACAGCTGCACCTTCTCCCACGATGAGCGGGAGATCCCCTCGCCGCCGGTGTCCAGGAGCATTTTTATGACAATGCGCGTGGCGATGTAGAGGACGCCCTTCTCCTTGATCAAGTCGATGCACTCGCGGTCCGCGAAGGAGACGTGCTCGACCGTCGTGACGCCCGCCCTGACAGCGGCCAGGATGCCGGGCTTGCCGTGGACGTGGGCCGCAACGACCCGGTTCTGCCTCGTCGCCTCCTCGACGATGGTCTCCAGCTCCGACGCGCTGAACTGCGCGTAGAGCGGGTTGTCGTCGCGGGACATGACGCCGCCCGAGGCCATGACCTTGATGCACTTTGCGCCGCGCCGGATCTGCAGGCGCACCCCGCGGCGGCACTCGTCGACGCCGTCCACGATCATGGTCATGGACGTGCCAAAATGCCCCGGCTTGATCTGCGACACGCCAAAATTGAGCAGCAAGTCGCCGGCCGGGAGCGGGAAAATGTCGCCGTGGCCCGCCAGCTGGCTGAGGCACGATCCGGAGCTGTAGATGTTGGGGCCCACGATGGAGCCGTCGTCGATGGCGCGCGAGACCTCGCAGCCCAGGCCCCCCACGTCGCGCAGCGACGTGTACCCGCGCTGCAGGGCCAGCCAGCAGCCGCGCGTGAGGCGGGCGCCGGAGGAGGCCGGGTGCTCGGTGATGAAGCTCATGTAGCCGTCAGCGCCGCTCTCGGGGTCGAGGCTGTCGCCGGCAAAGTGGGCGTGGCAGTCCCAGAGGCCCGGCATGAGGTAGGGGACGGTGTGGAGTTTGTGGGGGGATTCGGTGTATTTGGGGGGCAGCGAGGACTGGGCGCCGACCCAGGCGATGAGCTTGTCGGAGATCACGAGGGCCGCATCTTTGAGCGGTTCGCCGTCGCCGGGGATGAGGAGGCCGGTTTTGATGATGGTGATGGTGACTTTCTTATCGGCGCCGAGGGGAGATTCCGGGGTTGTGTATTTCGGCCTGAATGAGCCGCCCAGGGTCGATGAGTAGATCTGGGCGGGCCTTTCGATGAGACGTCTGGTCATTGTGATTGCGCTTGTCCAATTGTCTTTCCCACGTCTCTCAATGGATTGAGGTGGCTCCGGCCTTGGCCACAGCCGGCTTTTATGAGCCGTTATGTGATCCTTGGCCGCGCGTTGCGGGACGACGACCAATTGTACCGTGGTCCCGATTTGGAAGGTCATATTCGCCTGCCATCCCCGCCAGAATTAGAGAGACGACGTCCGTTTAGCCGGGGCCTTCGGTGACCGACCCACTGCGTCGTAGCATAACTACCGCTAGAACAGCGTGTTGTCGATAACAAAAGTGGACGCCCCGGTGCTCTATTGAAGAGATTAGACAGTAAGATAGGCTAGGATCAGGGAAGTTCATATTTTACTTTTGGCGTTTTGGTGCATTTAGCCGGGATTACACACACGTTGACGATATTTGTGCTGACTTGCGTACACATTTCTTCGAAATGATAGAACGCCATGTTAATTGAATAGATTCACTATATATGAAAGTAGTAAGACGGTCAATATCTAATAGTAGAGTTGCTGTCCTTGGCCAAGCCTAACTCACCAGAAATACTTCCTGTCGGGAAAGCTAGGATCCCGTAACACCGCAACGATAGACAACAGAATGTTTTGGAAGGTGCTCTCACAATAATTTTTTTTTTCTCCTTGTTCTGCAGTTGACAAAGATAATCTTTCAGAGGAAGTGCACAACTTCTTTTAGTAGAAAATAACATTATCTGTAACCTGATCGTGGTAGAAAAGTATCAAGCTTTGTAACGAGCGAGGGCGTAGGAGCGAGCATCTAAAGGATAAAGCGATGTACCTCTTAATCTAAAAGACTGCGGGAGCGCCCTGGTATAGGATGCTTGTCCCCAGCGTATTAAAATGTGACCGGATGCGTCTAGGAGCGCCGAGATGTTGAGTGGGCTCGGGCACCAGCCGGCGTTTGGTTTTCCCTGGGCAGCTCCAAGCCGCGCTGGTCTCTACAACAAACTTGGTCTTATTGAACAATTCTTGATAACCGCTTGGTATTTTGACACATACGTATAATTGAAATCCTCCAAACCGATAGAGTTGCACATATTAGGCCGTATTCAGGGCAGGTCATAAAGGTTGGGTCGTGAAACCCCCTAAGGCGAGTTGTGGTTAGGGCCTTGGACCACGGCTTGCAAGTATCTTTCTTATGAATAGGCTGTGACAGATCTGGTAGCGGTTCCCTTAAAACATGCGATTTTCAGAATGTGATGCTGATCGGAACACTGAACCAGTCCCAAGACTGTCTGCGTGGAACTCCATTTTCCTTACAAGCCAGGAGACAACCTCGCTCACCAGATCAGTACGCTTAATTTCAAAACAAGAAGAGCACAACCTCTCCGCAAAAGCTGAGCCAGGCTCTAGGGTCATATAATTTGCACTCCCGCCTGACGCCGATGGTGGACGAGAACAGCCAAGGCTGTAAGTTGACTAAACAAGATACATGGCCGGGACTTTGGGCAGACCAGGGTCGCTATTGGATGGAAATCCTATCTGCAGCTTCTGCATATTTCCTAAAATGGCTTATGATAACTATGAGCAGATTCGGGAAGCAGTCTTCCGGCCTCTGAGAGACCCCAAGGTTCGTATTCGGATTTCGACTGACGCATCTCATCGTCTAGAGCGATTGCTAGTATCAGCTCACCCGGGAAAGTGCGAACCGGCCTACGATCTCAAGGGAGCATGAGTTCTTCAGAAATTGACCATAAAATACAAAAATGATGAATTAGTATCTTTTTTCGATAGAAACCTCTCCTAACATCATTATTTCTTCATACACTAAAATCTCCACCGTGATAATGACGGAAGACCTCTTCTCGCATGCGAAGGAGGGAGACATCGTGTTGGACAGTTCTCTTAACCATTTCGAAAAGCTTTGGGCGGCTTGGTTCGAATACATGCAGAACGATGTGCTCGCCACCGGAATCATGACGTTCGTGATGCACGAAGCGGTTTACTTTGGGCGATGCCTTGTTTGGACAGTCGTCGACCTTTTGCCGCGGTTCCGGAAGTACAAGATCCAGCAAGAAAAGTCAGCTTCATCCAAAGAGCAGTGGAGATGCTTCTGCTTGGTGCTGCTAAGCCACTTCACTGTTGAGCTGCCCGAGATCTGGTAAAAATCACTTCAGCCCTCTTACACAGGGAAAGTAGCGGGACTTGGTGCTAAGCATGGATTCCGAACAGGCTATTCCACCCGTTGGCAACATACTTCAACATGTCCATCGCCGTTCCCTTCCCACCCGCGACGAAGATGATACTCCAGGTTGTCGTGTTTTTCATAATTGAAGACGCCTGGCACTACTGGACGCACCGAGCCCTCCACGCCTCTCCGTTCCTCTACCGCACGATCCACAAGACACACCACCGCTACGCGACGCCATTTGGCCTGACGGCGCTTTATGCCTCGCCGTTCGAGGTCATGATACTCGGAGCCGGTACGATCGGTGCTCCGCTCGCCTGGGCAGCTGTCACGAGCGATCTGCACATCATAACCATGTACGTCTGGATTACAGCGCGCCTGCTGCAGGCTGTAGATGCGCACTCGGGATATGATTTCCCGTGGAGCCTGCATCGGTTCTTGCCAGTCTGGGCCGGGGCGGAGCACCATGATGTGCACCACGAAAAGTTTGTGGGGAATTATGCCAGCAGCTTCCGGTGGTGGGATTACTTGATGGGAACAGAATCCAAGACTTCTAGGGGACATAGCCAGGTTGAAAAGATGGAAAAGACTGAATGATCAACTACGCGGTGAACTGGAGCCGGCTGGCTAGTTGTGCTTGCATGACCGCATGACACAAGGTTACCAATACTACAGCCTGGCGGTTGGTTCACCACGAGGAGAGTGACGGCTGCTTAGACAAGTATGTTTGATAGAGATGATATCAATGGGCTTCAGTGCAGCTTGATAGGATAGGTGCTAAGTAAACCCGTAGCAAACTAGAAATCATTACTACGTATCAAGCATTAGCCTTCAAGTCATCGCAAAGAGGATGTGGTATTTGCGACACAATTACTGATAAGGCACTCGCTACTGAAGTAAATGATGGGTTTCACAATTTTGAGTCGTCGTGTATCCTGGATAGGATCTTGGAAACAACTGCTTGTAGTCAGAGACTACCACAATGGCGAAGAAGTTTGAAAGCCAACAAAACTTCAGCCCCCATTTAAGATTGCAGGCGCTCAGCAAAAACGACCAACGCAAGGTATGTAACTGAGGACGTTGTGGGAAGTTCCTCCTGACTGGGACCCTCCTCAAAAACCTTGAGCTTGCTCTCTAAGTAGAATGGTTCGTATCTTGCGGGTTGACATCTAGCCAACATCCATCAGCCTACAGCCTCCTTGCTTCTCCTTGCGCCTTTCTTCACAGCGCTTTCCCTTCTTTCAACAATAACATCTGCATTGGAAACACGCATTTTGCAGTAAAAGCTGTTTCTCGCTGTTTTTGTTTCCATTGGTTCTGTTTGATCATCTTTGGCATCTGACATCATTTGGGCAGCCCTGGTAGCTCCCACACAACCCTCAACATGAGGTTCTCGTGTCGAGTTAACACCAATCGATCCCTCACTTCATACCCAGCCTCTGACACCTCGTGACATTGACTCCCATGTGGGGTTATTGCCGTCGTCACGAAGCCCACTCGGATACCCACTCCAGCCCACAACCGCGAGAGAATAAAGACTCCATCTGGCAGGACCGACCAAACACCTCAGACCAGCCGTCTGATGGGTTCCATCAACAACGCCGCGCCGATGGTTTAGTGGTAAAATTCTCCGTTGCCATCCAGCAGCGTCGGGGAGCCGGGGGTTCGATTCCCCCTCGGCGCAATTCTTTTGCTTTTGGTGCCCGCGGGACCGCATTTTGGGATCATATGGACCCGGAAATCTCCCCCTTGCGTTCTACAACCTGTCAAAACATCTGTATCACTGCATTCTTTTGGGTGGAGAAGGTGGGTTGGCGAGGGCGGGCTGCCTCTGCAGAATCCGGCATCCGATGCCCCGGGGCGGCTCCACTTCGCCCGGCGCTTGTGTATCTGGCCCCTATTGGCCTTCACCGAGATAGCTGCAGGCCGCCAGAAGCAGGTGAGCAAAAGCCTCGGCAAGAATATCGTGATAGGTGGAGCGGCCCTAACAACCTTACTTAGCATGGACAAAAGGTGGAGGAGTGTCGCATCGCCTAATATTTTGGGTTTATAAAAAAAAAGAGCGCGCCCGCTCGAGTGAGGGGGGGTTTCCTCCCTTCGCCACCTTTCGCGAAACCTTGATTTGATGATACCTTTGCCACAACGGCATTCCGAGAGAGATACTCCGTACACGCACCAGCCATGAGTAGCTTCGAAGGCAAAGTCATCGCCATCACCGGCGCGGCGTCGGGCATCGGGCTCGCGACGGCAAAGCATCTCGCGGCCCTCGGCGCGCGGGTGTCGATAGCCGACGTCAACGAGGCGCTCCTCTCCTCGGCGGCGGCGGAACTCGTCAGCCTCCACGGTGCGGAAAACGTCTTCTCAAAGACCGTGGACGTGAGCGACCGAGGGGCGGTGGATACGTGGGTCGCCGAGACGGTGGAGAAGCTGGGGCCCCTCGATGGCGCGGCGAACGTCGCCGGCGTGCTGGGCCGGCAGGGAAACATCGCGACCGTGCCGGAGCTGGAGGACGGCGAGTGGGACTTCGTCATGGGCGTCAACGCGCGGGGCATCCTGAACGCCATGAGGGCTCAGATCCCGGCGCTGAGGGACGGCGGCAAGGGCGCTGCCATTGTCAACGTTTCGAGCGTGGCGGGGCTGTACGGGCTGGAGTTCCACGGAGCGTATACTGCGAGTAAGCATGCCGTCGTCGGGCTGAGCAAGAGCGCGGCGAGGGAGTTTGGGAGGAAGGGCGTGAGGATCAATGTCGTTTGTCCGTAAGTCTCCCCTCTCCCTTCCTACCTTCGCCCTTTTTTTAGTTGCTTTTTGATTCCTTCTTCATTTTGGGTCATTTCCGGTTTAGGGCATCAGGGGTCTTCTCTCCTTGCTTTTCCCATCTACTTTCCCAGTCCAAGGATGATCATGAGCGGGGTAAGGTTTCACTGACTCCTGGGCAGCGGCGCGATCGATACCCCGATTTTGAGAAAGGCATTGGAGACGACGGAGACTGGGGCTGATGTGCTGCCGCCGGTGTTGGGTCGGGTTGGGCAGCCTGAGGAGGTGGCGCCGTCGATTGCGTTTTTGTTGGGGGACGGTTCGTCGTACATTACGGGCCAGGTGTTGGTTGTCGACGGAGGGTCTTTGCCGTGAATAAGAGCTGGGATTTGACACGTCGGATGGTGAAGGAAAGAAAAATGAGCTTAATTTACGAGAGAGTCCTGTCTAGTCGGTAGCACGGCGGCGTTGAAACGAAATGCCCCCGACATCGAGACCGAGAAGGATAAGGATTTGGTAGGGCCATCTCGGATGAAGCATCGGAGCCGGGGTAATTGACAGGAACCGATTATGGAATCTCGTTTTCAAATGCCGTACATTGGTGACGGATGACTTTTGAGTGCTGACTGTGCTGCCGGGGCGTGGGGTTGTTGATATGGAAGTGTCATTGGCTCCGTGTATTCGCGAAGGATGCAAAGGATTCGGGTGTTATCAACTTGCTTCCTTTTAGCATTGCGGTGCGTCGAATCTCCCGTTTGCGGATGATTGATGAGCAGACGCTGACGGGCGTTTTAGATGCCGTAGAGGGGCGCAGTCATAAGTCCTGTGTGATTTGGGTCGGACGGCCATGCGGGGAGAATCGCGCCAGGAGTCAAGCCGTGCTAGGTTCCCAGGGGGCCTCGTAACAAGCCAAGGTCTCACATCTGTATTGAGACTGCGCTTCGCAGCAAGCTGCGGCCCGCGGAACACTGTCTTTGCGAAGAGATCATGTCACTAAAGGGGCCGTCTGCTATAATGATCTTGTGAATTGATTCACAGTAAGGACTAATAGTAAATCTAGCAGCGAGTGCCTAGGTGGTATCAAAGCAAAGATATGAACAAGAGTATTATAGATGATATCCGTCTCCTTTTCCGGCTGCCGATAGAACCATCGACAGCCAATCGCAATTTCACGCGAATGTCCAGTAATTACAGAGCTTCTTAACTAAGACTCTAAACGACCTTCTCGGGAAGGGAGCTGTGGGCGGAGCTGCCGGGAACGTTCTCGTGGCTGCTGGGCACAATGTCGGAGACGTGGCGGGTGACCTCGACGTAGTCATAGGCGAACTCGCCGAGCTGGCAGTCGTCGAGACCGAGCTCCTCGTCGTCGGCGTTGACGCGGAGGCTCATGCCGGGGATGAAGTTCATCAGGAAGAGGATGAGGCAGGTCACGCCGAAGGACCAGGCAAAACCGGCAACGGAACCAGCAAGCTGGTAGCCGAGCTGGACGTAGTTGTGCTCGATCCAGCCACCGTCAATCACAAGGGCGCCATCGAGAGCGGCAATGTAGGAGCTGGGGTTCATGTTAGTACATGGGTGAAAAGAAGGACACGGAGAGCAACTTACGCAGCAAAGATACCGGTAAGAATGTTGCCGACAATACCGCCAATGCCGTGGACGGCGAAGACGTCGAGACCATCGTCAATGCCGAGAACAAACTTGAGCTTGGTACCAAAGTTGCAAGCAAGGGCACCGACGATGCCGAAGATGACCGAGGCCCAGGGGGTGACGAAACCGGCGCCAGGGGTGATGGCGACAAGACCGGCAATGGCACCAGAGCAGAAGCCGATGGTGGACCACTTCTTCTCGAGGCGGTAGTCAAGCAGCATCCAGGTCACGCCGCCAACACCAGCAGCGAGGTTAGTGTTGAAGCAGGCCATGACAGCGCGGAGGTTGGAGGCGAGCGCAGAGCCACCGTTGAAACCAAACCAGCCGACCCAGAGGAACACGGTTCCGAGGACGACGTGGGTGACGTTGTGAGGACGGTAAGGAAGGCCGTGGACCTTGTTGTAGCCAGTGCGCTTGCCGAGCATGAGAGAGTAGGCGAGGGCGGCGGCACCGGAGGAGATGTGGACGGGAGTACCTCCGGCAAAGTCGAGGGAGCCGAGAGTGTACAGCCAGCCGTTGCCGTTCCAGGTCCAGTAGGCAATGGGGTCGTACACAATGGTGGCCCAGATGAAGATGAAGACCATGGCGGGAAGAATGCGACCGCGGTCAGCAATGGCGCCAAGAGCGAGGGCGGGACTGGAGACTGGTTAGATGCTTCTCCTCGAGGGTGCATTTTACATTTCGTTGCGCGTCGTCTTGAACATGACGAGAATCACCAGGTGCTTCAGTGATGCAGCAAGGACGCTGGGAAAGGAAGGGCTCGACTCACGTAATGGCAGCGAACATGCCCTGGTACAAACAAAAGAGAATATCCGGAAGCTTGGTGGAACCGACAGAGGTCTGGGCAAGGACGTCCTTGAGGCCAAAGTTGGACATGTCGCCGAGGAAGACGGAGCCGGTGTGGGAGAAGGTCAAGGTGTAACCCCAGAAGAACCATTGGAAGCCCGCTACTCCCACAGAAACCATTGTAATCAATATTAGGGACAATGCTGACTTGCGGCGGGCGAGACCCGAGTAGAAAAAGCCGACACCGGGGATCATGAGCAGCACGAGTGCTGAGCAGACCATGATCCAGGCCAGGTCACCGGACTAGATCATGTTAGTCGGATCCGGGTGCAAAACTGCGGCGCAGGAGAGCCTCGTCGAAGGGAACGCTTACCTCGTAGAAGATGTTGAGGTCATTCACCCCGGTAGAGTAGCCGGCGTCGGCCTCCCCGGTGGTGCCATTGTACTCGGGGGTGTAGAGACCAGCAGACATGTTGACGGTTGTGCGCCGGCGCGTATGCTGTCAATGGTGGTGTTTTGGGTGGGATAGGACCTTTGTGAAGCTTCAACTTTCGCCGGGACACTTGTCCTTGTGAACGGCGAACAGACGTCGAAGAAAGGTGGAATGAAGTGCGGTGCTTCAGGGAGAGCCGGAAGGGAGGAGGGGGGGAGAGACACAAATATGAAGTCGCGCCGGGGATTGACAGGCTAAATAATCAAAGGGTAATATCAGTCAGGCCGGGGCGTTACCGTCGGTCCTCGTGGTAAGCCGGCCGATAATTATTGTACCTACAACTTGTCTGGATATGGATGGATCCAAAACAGGGTAGGGATGCGCAGCCCAGGCAGTTGGCGCGGGTGAAATGAAGGAAGGGGATTCGACGAGTGAAGAGCTGGGACTGGGAGAGAGCTCATTGCCCCCGTCCTCTACACCGGGAACACCAATAGTGCAGAGCCAAGGGGTGGGGAGGAAAGCATAAAAAAAGCGCGAGATGGATTGAGCTGCAGGACATGGAAGGGGGGGGTATTTGGAACGACTTCCCAATCCCTCCTCCGTCTCCGGGAGACAAGAGGGTCATGTCTCTCTGCCGGCGTGGCTGCATGGTGGTGGTACGAGGGCGTCTGGTCGCGAGAGCTTCATCAAAAGGTCCAACCCACGTCAATAGGATACGTACCTGTACACCACACCACATGCTTCCCGACCCATGTCGGCGTCCCATGCTTTCCAGCATCGTGTGGGTCGTCGGAATATGTGGACACTGATAAGGAATTGGAGACAGGCCGGGGTGGGTGGTCGGGGGATTCAACTGGGAGCTAACCCGAGCCATTCGAAAGAGCCATGTCTCTTGGCAGACCTGTCCACTAAACGTTTCTTCGAACCGTCTGGGAGATGGGCTTCATGTGCTGAACGCGGAGCTTGAAGAGCTGCGCAGCAGACGCATTAGAGGGTTGTGCCAAGACATGGCTTGTGCTTTGTTGATCACTTCAAGTATTCGTACGGACGAATTCGACGCGCCTCTTGAAAATGGACTCGGCGGCCCGGTACCGCATCGCCCGGCTTAGCTTATTTACCTGTCTGCTGGACAGGCAGCTGGACAGCAGGGTAGCCCCTCCACCCTGCGTCTGTTGACATTGGATGCAACATTGTCGTCGTGGGCAAGAGTCTTCCAAATTTCTTGCAGCGCCCGTATTGCGACACTTTCCAGGCATATGTTGGTGCAGGCGTCTCTGAAACCTCTGGAACCGAGACAGCCAAGGCTGCAAGAAATAGGCGATCAGGGTATTTCAAGATGAGGGTCATTGGCGAAGAGGCATGTTGTACCTCAACAACGTAACGGCAGACACGCATTCCTGAGGCGCGGCCAATGATAGACGTTTCATTTCCCCTTCCTTGTGTCTTGTCCGTGGTCTCCCGTTTTGTCTGGGCGCGGCCTTGTGGGGGCTATTTCGGTGCATACAGGCATGGCTGCGGAACGGGATATATGTCCCCTTTTGTTGATCAGTACGTGTTCTGGCCGCGAGAACAGCTCATTGCCTCAAACAAGAGGGCTTTTCACGGGGTATCATGCCGGACATTATTTCGAACGTCTATCGGGACGCCGCCGGGCTAAATTCGGTGCTCTGTTTAGGATGAAAGTCACTGCCTAGAGGAGAATGGAGGCATTTGTCGGGTATCAGGTTGGGTGTATAGCAAAGCTCTGGTAGTGCATATTCCAGAAGGTTTCCTTCCGATAGAGACGCGGACGGACGCTCGATTGCGACGGGCCGTGGATGGCATGGATGCCCGTCATCATACCAATGCCATTTCAAGGAGCGCTTGGGTGTAAAGGATGCATGCAACCTAGTCGCGGTTTGTGTGCGTCCATTCCATAGGGCAGGGCTGGCTTGCAGGCTGTGCCACGCAAAATCCTCATTGTGAAGGGAGGATCGTGGATGATGATTGCCGGCCTTGAGTTGGTCGCACAAATGAGCCACCGGGCAAGCAGGGCGCAGGAGTAGCAGCAGCAACAGCAGCTTGTGTCAGTTGCATCCAATACCTTCATTGCGCTTGGAGCCAGAAGTTTAAATCCGGAACCTATTGGCGCAGCCAAACGCCTTGGTGCTTGGTTAGGCGTGAAGATCCTCAGCGACCCGCCGTTGGGGTTTGACAGGACTAGCTTGGCGCCGTCTGCGTCGCTATTGGAACGCCCGATCCATAAGGGGAACGGTGATGATTATCGGTGAACGGTGTCTTCCCCGTGGAAAACGTCTTTTCCGTATGCGCGGGGAAAGATATTGGACGAGCGCTGGATGGCAGGTCGGCACTATGATGACACATAGACAATAGGAAGGCCTCGAGAAAAGAAAGCCCCGATGTCGCAAATGTTTGTCGGATCGTCAGCCGCGTCTCGGGCGTCAAACCGCCCAAAGGTGGTCTCAGGCTTGAACGGCACACCGGTAACGCTAGAGAGCTGCGATGGACGACCCCGAAACCCCCACTACGCGAGCGTGAACCGGGTGGTGGTGTTGGTTGTGGACACATGCAGTTCGTGGGATTCCAAGAGAGTCCAGAAGTCAAGTGGATGGTTAGGTCCCCGTCGTCGGTGAGCGTTGGCCGAATCGCTAATCTGAGCTCGCATCGGAGGGTGTTGTTGAATGGAAGGGGGGGCGAATCCTAGAGTCTAGACGATGCCGGCTCCAAAAGCAGTAAAGTGGGCGAAGGTGGGCGAGCATGATGACCCGGGCACACGCCTCTCCTCGGCCGGTTTAATTGCAGCGCTTGGCCTCGCGATTAATTTCTTGCATAGCCGTTGGAAAGACGGCTCGAGGAAGAATAAGAAAAAAAACTTGTTCTCCTCCTTTTCGCTGTGCTGCGCCGTAGGGGAAGAGCCGGGAATCCTTCAGATCCACCAATAGATAAGACAGCGGCGAGGATGGGCCAACAGGACCGAGGTACGGGGAGCGGAGGAAGAGACTGTCTATGGTAGGTACACGGAATGTTTAAAGGGGGAGTTGAATTTCGACCGATAATTACCACGTATCCGATGCACCATGAAAAGCACCACCATGAAAAGGAGCTGTGTGTCGGACAGCTGGAATCTAGCGGTGCATGTGCAGACAACTTTGAGAGAGCCAAGCAACATGGTCGTTGGCCGGGGCTTGCTGGGTGTGTGTGTTATTGGCGGAGCTAAGCCGGGCATGATATCATGGCTGTCAACAGCTGTCCTTATCGACGGCTGAGATGGTGAAGCATGTTACGCGAAGCCATCATACGGCCTATGTCTCTTATCAAAAGATTGTCGTGGCGCGTGGGCGTTCTCAAAGGGAGGTTTGCGGGGAACGACGAACGCCAGGTGGTTGAGTTCATAAGCCAACTGCCCCGGATTGTCGTAGGGAGCCCAGCATGTCGTCATGGTCACCCGATGGAGAACAGGATGGTCCAGCCAAGACACGGATGGAGATTTTTTATTTGTTTGCGTCTGGTATGTGCGTCGTCTTTTTGGCGTTGCGGCTGGACGGACGGGAATCAGGTGGGATGGGATGGGAGGTGATGGTGGATGCATCGTGGGCCGGGAGGGGAGACGGTGCAAAGGGGGAAGGGGGGGAGAGAGTACGGGTACACGTGCACTACATGGTACATGGCAGTGTACATGGTGGTGCAGTGGGAATGCCTACATGACAAGAGCTCGTCGGTGGCCTTTTTCCATGGCATTCCCGGAGCCGGCCACGGCCACGAGGAGAGGCAGGCACGGCGGAGTTCGTGCGCTTGTGCGTGTCCAAGAGTAGGGAACGCTAGTCAAGACCTAATTAAGAGGGAGCCTGCTCCATTGTTGCACTTGCTCCATTTGCTCCATTTGCTCTTGCATCTGCCTGCCTTGTGGGAATGAAATGGCCAAGCTCAAGTCCACTGCCACGAAGCCATTTGGAGAAGCTGCAGCAACAGTGCGCCTGCCATTGGCCGGAGCTTCTTATCTCTCGGCACGGCGGGGCCACACGTCTAGCGTCGTCTTGGCCCTGATAAGGCGCGGCAGGGACCAGTGGAACGGGCTCTACCCTTGTCCGCCATGCAGGGGTCCCCCCATGGGATTTCCCTTCTTGATCGACTGAGACGGGGCAACGACGGTTGACGACCTTCCTTCCTCAAGGATGTGTTCCAGCCCGCCGAGGTGACTTCTATCTCGTCTCGCACGAGAACCACAGGAACGTCGGCCTCTTTCTTGCGTCTCCCACTGGTACTGCAGCCTCCTTCATCTCTCTCATCCATGCTGCTCTTCGCTGACAGTGACGCCATGCATGCTTGGAGTTCAGGCAAGCCAGCTTGGGGGGGAGGCTTGATACTCACTCATTGCTCTCACTGAAATATCTTATCACAGCCGACAACCCACACCGTCCGTCCAATAGTCCGCCCAACACTCTCTCCTCAGTAAGCCGAAGGTGGGCGGGCTGATTGCTGACCGGCCGACTTATCAATGCCCAGGACCGGCGCTGCACAAAACCCACCCCTAACAACTCATATCCGGTGTCCCCATCTGCGTCCTGATTCGAGCTATCGTCCGCCTAGCACCAACCACACTACCAACTGCATCGGCCAAGACCAGCCGGTTAAGACGGAAGCTGCAGCCGTGGTTCTGGTGGTTCCGAACCAACGTCGATATCAAAAGATATGGGTGGCCCGTCGCTGATAACCATACATGACTCTGCCCCTCCGACTTGGAATGGCGGTCGCCCTTCACTCATTCTCAGGGTTTACCACGTCCCGCCGTCTGATTCTCCCTCTGCCGCTCTTCTCCTTCATCCTGCCTCCATCAATCGCACCTTGTACAGACAATTTCATGTCATAGTCCCTCAGACAATACCCTACCGTGTTCTCTTACTACAGACCGGCAAGAGGTCGGCTGCGATGTCCGGAGAGTCTTCCTAGTCAACCCAGATCTTGACATGTCGTTGAGAATGGTGTCTTGAAATGTCGCGCTTCGTTACACAGCGGCCGCACGGGAAGGTTTTAGAGTTGTTAGATCACGTCTGTTCCTGTTCCTGATGCCCCGTGAACCTGGTCCTGTCCCGCTGCTTTGCGTCCTTGCGGGCGTTTTCTCACCCGTCCATGTCTTGGTTGGCCCCCAAGCGCATCCATGTCGACGCACTGCCCTTTTTTTTTCGCTGTCTTGATGCGCGCCCGGGATTCACGTGTTTGCGGGCGCAATCGCCGTACCTTGCATATATATATGTCCATAAACTGCCACTCCGTCTCCCTCTTGGTCCCCCCTCTGCTGCCCTTGATCCGAGATGCGCGATGGTGCAAGCGTCACTGAGCGGCAACGATTTCGAAAGTTCAACGCAAACTACCCTTTTCACGCGAGACGGATGGCATGAGCCCTGGTACAAACACGAGATTGGTGCATACTCGAGCGAATCACGATGATGTGAGGTCACGAGGGGCCATCGATGATGACGAAAAAGAAAACGGAGGCTCCCGGCCCTGCCATGGCCTACATGATTGTTTGATCTGCAGCCGACATCACCTATCGAAAACCCATGGTATTAGTCGATTACGAGAGACTTGCGCGCGGTTCGCAAAACATCGGATCCTACGGCGATGTCGAGTCTGCTCCCAGCGCTCCTTCCAACGGCGATTTGATTTCCAGACTCCATACAATAGACGAGGCAGTGTTCTGACCTTCGCGATGATACGAGGTAATTATTTGATTTGAAGATGAAAATGAAACCTAAGGGGAAGGGATGTGAAAAGGTGAATGGTTTTCATGCGAAGGCTGGACGATCCATGTGGAAGCTTTCCAATGAGGCGAGGCCAGGCTTCTTCTTCCATGTCCAAAGTGTATTCATTGAAAAACAAAAGCAGTAAAATAAATGTTAAAGAGTGAAAATCGCACTCAAAAGCATTGAGGTGAACACTTCATGGCCAGCGATTTGGCGAAAGAATATGGGCTCGGGGAAGTGGGTTTATCTACCATACTTTATGAAAAGATGCCCACCTCCTACATATTTGTGTTTTAATTCGAGGACAATCGTTTGAGGCCAAAGAAGCTTTCTTTGGTCACTCGCAAAACTACCTTTAAGCTCCAACCATGATGAGAGCACCCCATCTCAAGTCTCGCAAGCTGACTCTTGTGGTATATGAAAACACCCTCATTTCTTTGCTAATCCATTCATTGTCTCCGAGCTCCAGCCGAATGATAGACCGCGGACCTGTGAACGGGTTTTGAGCAGACTCGGGGTGAGTCTCCGGCCGTATTTGACCTATAGTGGGTCCTCATGTAGCTCCACATCTCGGCCGCGTCCACGGCGCCTCAAGTACCTCCGGAAGGAGCTCCACCCCGTTACGGGAACGTTCAGCCAGAAACGCACACCTCTCTATTGTCGCAAATGAAAGGAACAATACCGATGTATATCAGACTCTCCAAAGACCAAAGAGGGGAAATGCCAATGTTGGATTTGGTGCGGCCACCGCACACATCGTCAAGACATGCCCGAAGCTGCCCGTCATGTCCATGGCCAGCTATATCTCCAGCATCTCTAGCATCGAAGATACAACAGTCGCAGGTTTATTCAGTGTCGCTCTCACGCAGAAGATTTGTGCCCTTATCAATAGCGGCAGCAATTTTCACAAGCCAGTCGGCCGCGCCTTCGACGTCTTGCCCCTCCATGCACTCCACTACTCCAGGGAAGATAACCCCGTCATATCCAAACCACAGCCCAGGCGCAAAGATCTGTCAAAAGGTCAGATAATACACCACGCTGAGTGAAGAATAAGTGGACTTACAACGTGGCGATACCACTCCCGACCAGGTAGTCCAGCCCCCTTTGGCAGAAGGAATTGACGCTCCAGGTTGAGATACGCTTTGTTGATCTCGACGTCAGGCTGCAGGACCGTTGGTGACTTTTTAATTGGTGACCTCAAGTCTAGACTGGAGGCTGCCTTTTCGAATTGGCCAATAGCCTGGTTGAGACCTGAGAAATCAAGCACCTTGCCGTACTTGGCCTGAAGCAGTTCTGAATGATGCGCGAGTACCTTGGGGTATTCCGAAGCTTCGAACGCAATGTTGCTGACGCCAGCAAGGCGGACGGTAAGCAAGCCCCAAAGCTGAGCCATAGCCAGGTGTTTCTTGAAACCGACGTCTCCAAACTTGTCAACCCAGTAGTAGCTGTCATAGTTTGAGTGATAGGGGTACACCCCTTTCCCCTGGCGGTTGAAAAGCAAGTCGACGGACGGTATGCCGAGATGGTCAAAGAAGACCGTGTAGTCACTCCCCGTCCCCATGAGATCGAGAACCGGAGCCGAGCGCCCAGGGTCGGTCCGCTGCTGGTCACTAAGCCAGTCATCGTAGACTGTCTTGGTTTCGTTGATGGGTGATTTTATCATTCGCGTCACATCCCTTAGAACGCTGGCCAGGAGCGGGCTTCCTGTCGCGCCGAGAATTGTCCCGCCGTTTGTGGACTCGTCGACGTTGAGGTCCAAACTAAAGTCAGCATAGAGTCTCCGTATAAGGCGATTCGGGGTTCTAGACTCACAAGCCACACAGTTCTTGCTTAGCTCTTCCTGGTGGTGTTCGCCCCATTCAGTGGAGCCAACCAGGCCGTACTCTTCGTTGTCCCAGTTTGCTAGTATTCTAGAAGCAGGGTCAGCAGCGTTGTTACGTGATTCATAGGTATCGATGGTGCTCTTTCAACGCTTACATCTTTCGGTACGGCTTCCAACCTCTAGTGCACAAACCACCAAGAGCTCGGGCGACCTCGTTCATTGCAGCAGTCCCGCTCACAGGGTCGATGGCACCGCAGCACCACGAGTCGTGGTGGTTTCCGAGAACGATGCTCTCCTCAGTCGTCCCTGGGATAGTCCCAATGACATTGTAAATCGGGGCATATTTGTACGTGCCTAATCAACTCGTTAACGATTCTTTTCGACAATGCAAAGCCGGGTGTTGTGTCTCACTCTGATTAGACAAAAACACTTTCGCCTGGCTCGGTCCGGTGTAATAGTCTACGTCGTCGAGACATCCTTTCCAATCATTGTCGGCACCGCCAATCTGAGCCGGGCTGAGCCCCTGCCCATTTAAGGCTTGAAGTAGACTTTTTGCATCGGCATATGAGATGGGAAGTGACGGTATCTTCGGCGTTGCATGTCCGGGATCTTGCCTTTCTACGTCGGTTCCGGGCAAGCTGGGATATCCGGGGGTCGTAGGGTCCCCAACTGCCACGGAGAAGAAATCGACGCTGCCACGCTGGATTGTCTTGGGATGTCTCGCAGGCCCATGGGGGAAATGCTGATATCCATTCTTGACGGTGTATTCCCCGTCCTCTTGCGGGTCATTGTACAAGATGACGGCGGCGGCGCCGAATTGCTCTGCTGCGCGGATCTTCAGACCTCGAAAGACCTTGGCGTACTTGCAGATGACAATTTTGTCCTTGACAGATATTCCGTTGGACTCGAGGAGCTCAAAGTCCTTCAGCTCCCCAAAGTTTGCGTACACCAGCTCAGCACAAACTTCGCCATTGGCGCTGAAGCCGTGAAATGCGGGGAGCCCGTTCTGAGGCGATGATGTCGGGTCCTCTGGTACCTCGTCCTCGGTCAGGGAGGCTTCGAATGAGACTCGCCCGTCTGGAGTGAGGAGTTGTAGAGTCTGTGAAGTTGGAAAGTTCTGCAGCACTTCGTATTCTTCCAGCTCTGTCGGGATACCGTACGACCTCCACAGATCCCGAATGCGCTCCGCATGAGCAAGATCGCCGGCAAGATGGGGCTCTGCGCTGTACTCCTTTGACCAGTGACGGAGGTTTTCGGTTTCGGGTGTTTCCACCATGAACTGCTCGGCCTCTTTTTGCGCGACCTTGATCTCCATGGTGTCAGGATGGTGTTGGCGACGTGGTGTGTTCTTAGGCTGTTGGCATCCTCTCCGACGACGGAGCAACGCTCATGAAACGACGGAAGCCGGCGGTATATGTAGTCAAGCACTCCCGGCTCTGGGGATTCTTGTCCCACATAAGTGCGGGGCAGTTGGAGACCCAAGACAGAGATAAGGAAAATGAATCTTAATGCGTTTTGCGAAGTTTAACAGTGTGTAGATGCAATGTAAAATCAAACGGGAGGTGTACATGTTTGAATTCTGAGTTTATGGGTGTATCTAGCCACATATATCAACCATCAATCGCATGAACATTCGGATGCAGTCTAGGTAGTCTGGAATATCGACCTTCTCATCCGGCCGGGTGTTGTACTTCCCTCCAGGGCCACAAACTATGCCTTCCATTCCCATGGTTTTGAATAGATGGCCGGCGTCTGATCCGTAGAAGCAAGTCGGCGCCAGAACACCCGTCGGCTGCTCCGAGTTGCGCACATCGTAATAGGCCTTGTTCAAAGATCTCACGATCCGCGAGTCTGGCGCAACCTCAAAGGCCGGCATCGTTGGCTCGAATCGTTGTTTGACTGTAGCCGACATCCCAGGGTATTTCTCAATGACGGTATCCACGAGCTCCCGAATGTCGGTCATGACCGCCTCTTGAGTTTGTCCAGGAGCATATCGTGCACTCCCAGCAAGCCTGCACACATCGGCCACTTGGGCTGGTCTCCATTCCACCAGGTCTTTTCCTAGTGCACCGTGAACCACGCCGACTGAACAGCGGTTGCACTTTTCATGCTCGCTGCTTTTGGCCCCACGGAACTTCATCTTGGCCATCTGCGGGATCAGCTCGCAAGCCGCGAGTATCGCATCCGACGCCTCCTCCTTTGCCGACATGTGCCGGGTAACGCCGACGATCTCAATCTCGAACACCAAAGCCTCGGCGTGCATGGTCACGGCTTTTATGTCCGATGGCTCGCAGTTGACAAAGTAGTCGGCCTTGATCCTCCCCTGCTCGATCAAAGCCATTGTGCCAACTCCTCCTTGAAGCTCCCCGACCACATAAGTCAAGACGACGTCGCCCTTGGGCCGCCAGCCGCTCTGCAGAAGCGCCTCGACAGCACAGAAATACGCCGCACACCCAGATTTCATGTTACTGACCCCGATGCCGTAGATGAAGCTCTCGTCCACCTTTCCCTCCCACGGGTCCACGGTCCAGCCTTCGGAGACGGGGTTGGTGTCCAGGTGGCCGTTAAAAAGAAGCGTTTTGGGGGTTGCGTTCGGCTTCAAAGCGCCGGTGCCCTTCCATACACCAATGGCGTTTTGGCGGCGACCATCGTCAAATTTACAAATGTCGGATTCGAGCCCAATTCTCCTCATTTGCTCCGCCATAAAACTTGTTGCCTCCAGCTCGCCATCGGTTTGCGAGTAGCTCTTGATTTGAACAAGCCTGGACAGGAAGTCCAAACAGTGGTCCTGATTGATATCCGGTATCTGCATATTTCTTTCGGTTAAAGCGGACTAGCTTGTGGGATTGGTCGAAGGGCCGCTACGTCGCGTGGGCAGCAAGTTTGATGATTACTTGGTCAAAGAGATGGAAACCAGCTCACGTGCGAACCACAAAGAAAACCGCCACGGACGTTGGGGTTACTGTTGAACGAGCTTTGCTGGAGTCAGATGAGATCTGGAAGCGCAATCTATGCGAACAGTGGTAGGATTCGATAATGTCACCCAGATCCACTGGTAGATCGGAGTAGTTCTCCGATGTCTACCACGCAACCTATCGAGCATTTCCCGAATGAAACTCTACCGTTTCCGCTTTCTATTGGCCGGGGCCTTATCAACTTGGGGATTTGTAAAATAAGAATTCCCCGGTTTCATGGCAGTCCACATAAACTGCTCCAGAAACCAGGAAAGCGGAGAGTCGAAATCCTAAAAGCTTTGTTGGGTCAGAGGATGTGGGTTGCGAAAGAGTGGTAAAGTCCCCGGCTGGGGCCTCTCCGCTTTCAATGATACGGTAGCAAAGCGTGGCTATCACCTTTTGATCCTAAGTCGGAGGAGTTTTAACCAGGCGGAAAGATTATGAGATCGGGGTGGTTGACCGACGCTACAGATAACGACATCCTTATCAGCAATTAACCGACGGTGATCGACCAACTGATATCCCGAAACCGGCTGTTCGGCACCAAAGTGCAAAGGGAGATTAGATCCCAACTTCAAGAACGATGACCAAACAAATCTATTGGCTCCAGTGTATAAAGTCTGAATACAAGCTTAGTTAGCGGTACCATAATTGATAAGCGGCGTCGGCATTGAGAAGCCGACAGTGGATGAAAGGCATGGACAAGCAATTAGATACCACGGACAATACCGCTAAACTCCGTATTAGGGATGGATATTAGACCTGCAACTCAATTCAGTCTTTTCTAATTTTCAAGACGTCAAAAGAGGTATACGGTAATTGATTTCTTCTTCGGTGACAATGAGGGACAACATCGAAGCGGCCCCGGAGGCGCAGGATGCCGGCATTGACAATGAAACCGCGCTCAAAGGGCAGACCGCCGATGAAGGTTACGAAATCTTTGAAGAGGGCATTTCGCAGTCCATTCCCCAAGATGTGTCCGACGCTGTCCGGCGGAAGATCGACCGACATCTCCTCGTATTGATGTGCCTGTTGTATGGTCTCAACTACGTCGACAAGGTTGCCATGGGATGGGCCGTTCTGTTCGATTTTCGGAAGGACCTCGGTCTCGTAGGAAACGAGTACTCCTGGGCGAGCTCAATGTTCTACTTGTTAGTGAAACTGAATAGTGCCGATGGCGGAGAAAAGACTGCTGACAGTTTTCAGTGGTTATCTCGCTGCGCAGTACCCTGCGAACTACATGCTCCAACGTTACAAGACTGTCAGGATCCTCAGCAGTGCAGTCATTATCTGGGGTATTCTGATGCTTGCGTGAGTGCATTCATTCTTGGACCCTCGCGCACCCCCTCTGACTGTGAGATCTAGGCATCTCGGGCTGAAGAACTTTGCCGGCCTCATGGTAGTTCGCTTCCTCCTCGGAGTGGCCGAGTCCGTCGTCACCCCCGGCATCGTTCTGTACACTTCAACCTGGTACACCAGAAAGGAGCAAGTCATGCGAACCATGCTGTGGGCGGCCATGCAGGGGGCGTTCTCGATCGTCTGCAGCTTGCTCTCTTTCGGGTTGGGCCACATCACCAACACGGCGCTGAAGCCCTGGATGTACATCTTCCTCGTCCTCGGCATTCTGAGCATCGCGGTTGGTGTTCTCTGGATTCTGTTCATGCCAGACACCCCAAACAAAGCCAAGTTCCTCACCCACGACGAACAGGTTATTGCAGTGCAGCGTGTCGCCCAAAACATGATGGGCATCAAGGGCTACGAGTGGAAGTACTACCAAATGTGGCACGTTCTGATTGACGTCAAGACTTGGTTGATTCTGGCATTCGTGTTGTTCACCCAGCTTCCCAATGGCGGATTGACATCCTTCGGAAGTCTCGTCATATCCGGCTTTGGGTTCGACGCTTTCAGGACTCTGTTGATTGGCCTCCCATCATCCGTGGTGAGTGCCGGCAGCATGATCGTATGGGGAACGATCTCGATAAAGTACGGGAACTTGAGGACCTGGGGAATGATTATTCCCCTCCTTCCCGCGATTGCTGGTATTGCTGCAGTCTACGCCACCATGGATACCGGAGCAAACAAATATGGTCGCGTGGTGGCATATTGGTTGATCAACTCGTATGCGGTGACAGTGAGTACCTCTCAATCATTGAACGAGTGCATTTGAAGCTTACCAAGTTGTCTACAGTGGCCATTCGTCTTGACAATTGTCGGCCAAAACGTCGCCGGCCACACCAAGCGCGCCTTCACAAACACTTTGCTCCTGATGGTATTCGCCGCAGGCAACATTGCGGGGCCGTTCTTCTTCCGCAGCCAGGATGCCCCGAGATACGTCCTCGCCATTGCCGTCATCTTGGTGTGTTTCTGCGCTGCTCTTTTGACTGCCATCGCACTGAGGATTTACATGGCTTGGCAAAACCGGCGTCGGGACAGCAAGTACGGCAACGTCGATGGAACGGAGGAGAAGGTGGACGGCATGAGACTTGGAATGCATGATAAGACGGATCTGGAGAATTTGGACTTCAGATATGTTCTCTAGACTTGTGGTAATGTTGGTTCAGGGGCACAGCGCGGCGTGACTGTGTAATGCGATTACATGAAAAGTGCGGATATCACAACCAAGAAACTTTACGCAGTAGCAATTAAAGTCTAATAAATAGCTGTGTGTTAATTATGGGAAATGAATGAGCAATAGATGACAATGTTGCCACCGAGGGGTATGACAGCTAAGAATGTTAACGTGACGAGGGTGTACTTCAACAAGCAGATGCTGCAACACTTGCGAATCGGCTTATATACTTTCGCAACTGAAATGGCAAGCCTGGATCTTCACGAGAGGACTGGCAGATTAGAATGCTATATCCTCAATCCGGAGGGCCCATCACACGATAAACGCCCAGATGATTCCTTAACATGGGCAACGCGGGACATCCGGGACCGAGAGCGATTGCAACATTGGCATGGTCAGACCTGTAGTCCTCCATATTGAGTTCAAGCCATGGACCCGTCCGTTCGGTAAAGACGCCCGGGAAGTGGCAAGGTAGCAGAGTGAGCCGGAGCGCTCCGTAGACAGCGCGGTCTTGGGTAGCATTGCAGATTGGAGAATGTTAAGCTTTCTCGTACACACGTTGGATAAGGGACAACGTCCAGCGATACCCTTGAAGGTCAGGGGCTTGGCAAATGTCCCGGAGCATGTCGCTTTCACTGACGGAACCATTGCCAAACTTCAAATCACCAGGCAAGTGAGACGTATAAACATACACAACAATAAGTCCCGAGTCTCAAGCATACGTAAGCGGCACAATTCAATTAGCAACTGATAGTGGTCAGCGAGAAGCGAGATCTTGTGGCCAGTGGCAGAGAAGGGCGAGCAAATGGTTATCGAGGTCGCCAAGGCAAATCTAAGCTTAAATGGGGTGTTGTTATGCTTTCGGGAGAGGCAGGTGCAAGAAACGGGTCGGGTACTTTTGAAGACCCTAAATGAACGCCAAGATTCTACCGGGCAACGGTCGGTGCAAACCGGGAGCCATCGACCAGAGGTTGACGGCCACGAGCCAAATCTCTATTCGCGTAGGTCAATCAATGTGGCATCGCTCAACCCATGACATGGCCGAATTCCCCAGACGAAGCACGACTTCTCAAGTACCGGCCACGCTGCAGCAAACAAAACCATCGGACCACCCAGCACTCGTTTCGACAGCATTGACAAACAATAAACATTTAAACGGGCCGTCGGTTGGCCGGTAATTTCAAGGGGGGATTTGCGGCGACCTGCCGAATCGGGACAGGATCCCCCGCATTTCACCGGACCTGCCGCGAGGGGGGGCCCCCTGCAATCAACCCCCAATGTTACACCACCGCCCACTGCGACTCTGCGAGATGGGGACTACACGCGCTTGGGTTCCGAAGCTCCAGGCTTTGATTCGCGTCCGACTCTGCAAAAGGTCCTTGGCCAAGAGAAATCTCCCAGGCCACCGCCGAAAAAGAAAATTGGCGGAAAAAAACCAACCAGTTTGCCCGGCTGGATCCTTTCGTACGCCCGGCTTGTCGCTGATGCTAATGCTGTGTCCAGATAAGCAATCACCCCCCCTCTCGCGCATCGCATCAATTGGCCCATCATCCGACTGTGAGTTTGGGACAAATACTCGCCCGGCTGTGAGCTGCCTGATCGAGCTCTGCGTCAATATTCCGTAAATTGTGCCAGATTGGATCAAATCTCCCCCGATTGTCCCATTCATCTTCTCCGGGTTGAGGCGTTGACAACGTAGATGGGCGCCGGGTCGCCGGAGAAGGTCCTCGCGAAACGGGCAAGCGAGCCATCAAGTGTTCGCCCCCCTTGCCTGATGATTCCCATAAACTCGCCCTGCCCATGTCTACAGAGTACATTGCCCGACAAATGGGAAGGCTTCAAGCTACAAGCTGCAGCCTGCAGGGCAGGCAGGGGCCGGGTCTGAGCCGATGAGCCCAGCAGCGATCATCGCCATTGCCATGCATCTGCACCTGCCTAGGGTGTGATCCGGACGGAGCAGGGAAAATGACGCGGTCTACTTGGCGATTCTGATATATAACGCGCACCGCCGAATATCCCTGATGATTCGTCTCCTCCGCTTCCCCCCTTCAGGTTCCCTTCGACAAGGTCTTCCTCCAAACTCGTGTCTGCTTGCTCGCCTGCTCGCCTGCCACCCATCACACCAACAGGACCCGGACATGAAGACCCCACGAGCCTGCGCCCTCCTCTCCCTCGCCCTCCTGGGTGAGGCCTGCCTCCTCCCCGGCGAGGCCACCGGCGGCCGCATCGCCCGCCGCCAGGTCGCCGACCCCGCCAACACGGGCGTGGCCATCGGCACCGGCGACCGCTTCGAGGGCGGCAAGAAGTTCCCCCGCGGCCTCGGCTCCCAGGCCGCCGGCACCGACCTCGAGTCCCTCCTCAACGTCAACGAGATCAAGAGCGCCGTGCGCGGCCTCGTCAACGAGTACGGCATCGAGTACTTCGAGTCGCCGTACAAGACGCACCACAACGCGTCCGTCTTCGGCGCAAAGGTCGGCGGCGCCGGCGGCAACTGCACCGACGCCTACCGCGTCTACTTCAACGCCGCCATCCACGCCCGCGAGCGCGGCGCCTCGGACAACATCATCTACTTCGTCTCGGACCTGCTGTACGCCGACAGGCACGGCGAGGGCCTCGTCTACGGCGGCCGCTCCTACACCAACTGCGACGTCCGCCGCGCCCTGTCGACCGGCATCGTCTTCACGCCCCTGAGCAACCCCGACGGCGTCGCCTACGACCAGGCCACCCACAGCTGCTGGCGCAAGAACCGCAACCCGGCCGCCTCGGGCGGCGACCCAGACGCCGTCGGCGTCGACCTGAACCGCAACTTCGACTTCCTCTTCGACTTCCTCGAGGACTTCGCCCCCTCGGTCGGCCCCAACGTCGCCTCCGAGAACCCGGCCGACGAGACGTACCACGGCGCCGCCGCCTTCTCCGAGCCCGAGACCAAGAGCATCAAGTGGGTCATGGACGAGCACAAGGCGGTGCGCTGGTTCATGGACATCCACAGCTTCATCGGCGTCGTGCTGTACAACTGGGGCAGCGACGAGAACCAGCTGCGCAAGCCGTACATGAACTTCCTCAACGAGACGTACGACGCCGCGAGGGGCCTGATGCCCGACGCCGTCGCCGAGAACGGCGTCTACGGCGAGTACATCCCCACCGGCGACTGGTCCGACAAGGTCTTCGCGGCCATGCGCATGGGCAACGCCATGGACGCCGCCGTCGGCCGCCACTACGAGGTCACCCAGAGCGCCTACCTGTACCCGACGTCGGGCGCCAGCGACGACTACGCCTACTCGCGCCACTTTGCCGACCCGTCGCTCGGCAAGATCCACGGCTACACCGTCGAGTTCGGCTTCGGCAACGACGAGGTCGACTGCCCATTCTACCCGACCCCGGACCAGTACCACCAGAACCTGCTCGAGACCAGCGCCGGCTTCATGGAGTACCTGCTCGCGGCGTCCGAGATTGGCGTTGGCGAGCCGGCCACCTGCGAAGCATGAACAGGCATCCAGTGACGTGATGGGCGAGGCGGTGTTCGTCGACGAGTTGGAGGGTGGACGTTGAGGGGAAATCGGTGTACATTATCCGGGGCCCGGGAAGATTCCCGGAGTGATCCCCGGTGTATTTGTAATAAGCAAAACAGGGTCCGATGCTTATAAAATAGCCAAGGGACAGGTACATGTTAATGTAATGAGTGAACGAGGCCCGTCCCACTATGCAAAGAGTGAAACTTGCCCAAGACACGCCCGTCCTCGTAATCCGACACGAAGGCATTCTCGAGCAAACGTAAGTGGCTGGCACAATCTCACGATAACAACCACCCGTCTCGTCTCAAAAGAAAAGAAAAGGAAAGAAAGAGAACAAAAGGCAAAAAGATTTAAGCTATGACCGTGGCAGGGCTCGAACCTGCGACCTTCTCGGGATCAAGTGCACATACTTGTGAACGAGAAATCATAATCCACTAGAACACACAGCCGGTGATTGGGAATTCGAGAAGGATAGGTTGACTAACATCCACGAGCTGCAGAACCCCCCCGTCGCCGTCCATCATAACCCCACAATCACCCCTCCCCCCCTCTCTCTCCAAGAGCAACTCCAACAATCCCCAATACTATCGGAGCCTGCCACTGCGGGCCAACCCCCGGGGGGAAGCAACTCCATCGCCGCCGCCCGCCCGCCCGATATGATGACGGATCGCAAACCGCCCTTCCAGGTTCTCGTCTTCAGCAAAACCTCGGGCTACCGCCACGACTGCATCCCCGCCGCCGTGTCCGCCATCCGGGCCCTCGGCGCCCGTACGGGGCTCTTCACCGTAGATGCAAGCGAGGACGCCTCCGCCGCCATCGCCCCGCGCTCCCTCGCCACGTACTCTACCGTCGTCTTTTTGCATTGCACCGGCGTGTTCCTCGAGAGCGACCAGGTCGCGGCCCTCAGAGGCTACGTGCAGTCCGGAGGCGGGTTCGTGGGCGTGCACGCCGCCGCGTCGGGGCTGAGGACGGATGAGTGGTACGGCAAGCTGGTAGGCGTGCATTTTGACGCGCACCCGCCACCTGAGGATGGGTGTTGCGTTGTGGAGGACCCGGAGCATTTCATCATGAGACACGACAGAGGAAAGGCACCGCCCCCGGCGGCGGGCGAGGTCCGGAAACAGTGGGTAGACGAGTGGTACAACTTCATGTCGCATCCCAGGGACAACAAGAACCTCCACATCCTGGTTCGGGGCGACCCGAAGAGCTACCAGGGCGGTGCCATGGGGGACGATCACCCGCTTGCATGGTGTCAGGAATTCGACGGTGGCAGGTCCTTTTACACGGCCCTGGGCCACTATGATGAGGCGTACGGGGATGAGTGGTTCATGGACCAGATTCTCAAGGCTATTGTCTGGACTGCCCGTATCGAGGGGGCGAGCCCGCCGTTACACACTTCATCTGAAGACTGAACGGGAACCATGATTCAATCAATAACACACACTAGAGCAGCATTGGGTATATAAAAAGACGACTCTACAAATCGCACATGCGACTGACTAGCCCGCCATCCCGTCGCCGGGGCCCCCGCTGAATCTAACCTCTATTCTAGACTCGAGAGATTCGGACCAAATGTCGTGATGAAAGCCGGGAATGTGCAGTAGAATGCCCAGCTCCTGACTCGTGTACCAGCTTGCCCGGTCCAGGTTACCAGAGCCGAGCAAGAGATACTCCCTGTCGACCAGCGTCATCTTCAAGTGAGACACGACCGGCTCTTCTGGATCCCGCGCCGCCGACGCCTGGAGGTTCGGGCGGTAGTAGTAGATGTCGAGACGGCCGGGCCGTATAGACTGGGACTCGGCATCCACCGATCGTTTGCGACCCCACTCCTCGCAGGCCTGGCTGTATCGGCTGATGAGCGATTTGAGTGTCCATTCCGTAGTCGTGCAAGCCGTCACGAGCTGCTCCATCAACATCATGTTTCGACTTGTCCTGATGCGGATGTTGACGCCGCGGCGCAGAGCCTCCAGAAGCGCGTCGACAACTGCCCGGCAGGTCAGATTCGGCGTCACAATGTCAATATCAGTTCGGGCAATGGCAAACAACGACAGCAAGGCTGCGTTCAATGGCGTTGTTGGCGCCGTGGTCCGCCGCCACAGGGGAATGTAGCGGAAGCCAGGATACCAGTGATGAGATGAAGGCAGGATGATTGTTGGACACGGCGGCAGACCCTCGAGGTTGAGCCTCCGATACGCGGTCTCGTCGTCCGATGGTGGGCCAGAATTAGCTAGGTTAGCGTCTCCATTGACATGGCCTAGCCCCTGGCTCGCCGACTCGTTGCTGGTGTCGTCGTCGGGGAGTTCCCGCCCACCACTGCGCTCCCACACGTCGGTGTAGAACCTTACAAGCTGAGCGACTGCTGGCCCTTCGAATTCGATGCAGCCTTCGAACCACGTCTCCCAGCTCACGTTGCAGCTGGGCATCCAGGCGCACTTACGATCCACGATGACGAACTTCGGATGCATGACGCTGAAGGGGAGAAAGAATAGGGTCTTGACGGAAAGGTCGATGCGGGCGGCCTTGAGGGTGCTGTCCGATGGCAGCCCCAGCTTGGGCCATGCGGAAGTCGGGTACGCATATCCGTCTCTCGACCACGGATGGAATATCTTTTGGAAGAAACTACGCGATGAGAAGCAAATGCGGACGCGTAATGGGGCGATTGTGGCTTGGCCGGCCGTCTGAAGCGCGGCGAGCCGTTGCTGAGCTAGGACATCGAGTGCCTCTTTGATGGCAGTCAGGGTATCGGACGGAGCCCAGAAGCAGGTCACCAATATGACCTCATGTTTCGCCGACAGTATGGCGGGGAGGAGGGCAGTTCTGTAGATGGAGGCGCCGTTACCGACGGTGAGCGACTTTGGACTACATGTCGTCACCAAGCTTCCGGGGTCGGACACATGATAGTTTGGAAAGTCATTCAGCTGTTCGCCGCGGTCAGACTTGAGAGAGTGAATCCAATGGTCGAGAAAAGACGAGGGAAAAGACTGTGATGTCATGTCCGGGGCGGTGATTGGTGTGTGGTTGCGATGCTGTTGCTGATGGTGAGGATCAGGGGGTGTGGTTTCCGAGCTCTCAGATTCATACGTCGGACGAAGGACTGATTCGAAGGCCCAATGCCGTCATACGATGGTGGTCGAGGGCCCGACGCAGCCGATTCGTCGGATGCGGTGGAAGCAGCGGCTGTCAAGGGTCGCAGAGCAGCGCGGATTTGAGGGGGAGGGGCGGGGGTTGTCTGATACGCGGACAGCGACTCGATTCGCATAGGCCTCTGACTGAGAAATGTTTATGCCACTGCCAAACAGCAGGGAAAGTAGACGGCGCGAGAATACTTGGGGGTGAGATTACTGCCGAGACGCGGGCTTGATCCCAGCAGCGTGGGCCAAATTTGGGCGGGCGAGTGAGGCGCAGCGCCGGGAAGCTTCAGCGATGCAGCAGCGGTCCCAGTGCGGGACAACCGAGACCTGCACTGGCAATACCTAATCACCAAGGGTTGCGCATCAGTGTCCAGCGTGTGAGGTGCTGGGGATCTGCAGCGCTAACGCGAACGCAGCGAGTGGCATTATCCCAGGCCAACGACCCGCCCAGGGAAACCAGCCATGCATGAGATAAAGC
Organism: Colletotrichum jinshuiense; assembly: GCF_051148585.1. NCBI lineage: Eukaryota > Fungi > Ascomycota > Sordariomycetes > Glomerellales > Glomerellaceae > Colletotrichum > Colletotrichum jinshuiense. The sequence continues at coordinate 4,007,881 of NC_139316.1, forward strand.
ACCTGCTGTGGGCAACACGAATATCCCCGAAGGTCTCTCTCTGGGAAGCGGTTCGTAAGGGGAGGGGAGAGTTGTTTCGTGCTGGCGAATGTTAAAGTCGACTTTGGTACAGGAGCCAAGACGAATCGGAGCTTGGCAGCTTTGGCGCCAAGCAAGCAAGCACCCGAGGAGAGGCAGAACCATGCGAAAAGGAAGCGAGCCGGTTTGATAGTCGGCGTGTCACCGGGACACCTCCTGCTGTGCGACGGCGACGCTATTCAGAGCATGCGTCCTCGTCCTGCTGAAGCAGCGCGGAGTGGCTCTGTCCTGCCAGCTATCGATAGGCTGATGGTTAGTCATATTCCAGGTCACTGGGGATGCCAGCGGGGATAACTGCCGGATCTCGACAGCTGTGTATCGTGTGTCAAGTGATGTGTGCGTGTGCGTGTGCGTGTGTGTGTGTGGAATAGGGCGAAAACAAAGTTTGGACTGGGCTACCTAGTGGGAGGGAGAGCGACGTTTTGAGGAGTAATGGAAACGGAGTCATGTCGTGGTTGGCGTTGGCCGCTTAAACTGAGGCAAGACTGGTGTTGCGGTTGCTTGACTGGGTCAGATGCCATATGCGGGCGGTGCCACTCGAGAAGGGAAAGACGCCTGCCAGTCGTTGCTGCTTTCCATGGAGCCGGGTCGGCATCGACGGCCGGTCGCAATTAGCAGGCGCGTGTCAGAGTAAGAGCAGGCCCGACGGGCACTTGACTTGATCTTGCCTGCGTCGCCGACGAAGCGAAGCGACTGTGACCCGTGGCAAGTGACACCTGTCGAGCCTGTCCGGCATTCGCACTTGCACTTGCACTTGCACTTGCACCTGCGCTTGTCTCTAGCTGCTTAGGCGTCGGTCGCAATGAATGGCCTGGGCCCCCTCACGTGATGCCACCTCTACCGGCAGACAGAGTCCATTCGTTCATTCACTGGTGCTCCGCTCCTCCGTTTTTTACTTTTGACAGGTGGAAGGGTTGTCTGATGTCGACCGGTCTTCTTGGTGTCCGTGGTTCCCTCTTGAACCATGACCATGATCATGACTACGGCCATGCGAGGCAAAGGCTAGAGGCCAAGCCGGTCGGCTCATACGCCAACAACCAACCTCAACCTACCACCAGAGAGGGAGGGCAATGGTTACAGAACAGTGCCTGGGGCTGTGAAAGCGAACAGGTTCAAAAGTCGGATACGAGAGCCTCCTGGCCACCCGCCGTGGATGTGAAAGCCAAGTCCGGGAAAGCTGGGGTCTGCCCGTACCATCTTGGCTTCTGCGGCTTCCCCGTCCCTCGATTCCCGCCTCATCGTCTCAGGTCGCACTTCACAGCCTTCCACCCATGCATCCATGCATCCATGCACCGCGCACCTGGGAGAGTCGGCCACGAGGCTGGGGAGCCAAAGGGAAACATGGGGCCCGGACGAGACCTCCCTAGACCCTCAACGTATCCGTACTGAGAATCCCGCACATAGGACACTATGCCGAACCGTAACGCTCAAAGGGACAGAGCGGAGAGAGGGCCAGCGGGTCCAACCGACTCCCCCAAGGACCCCGTCTCAACCTAGCACAGCCCTTTGCTCCGTGTGTGGGCGACGGGTGGACAAGATCGGTCGTGTTCCTGGATCCCAGGCTTGATGGTTGTGTGGTGTGTGTGTCTTGTGAGCAGTCTCGACATTTCGACTGGCTCTCGTGTTTGCAGTGCCAGACTCGTCATTGAACGACCGGGGGGCGCTAGAAAAGCAGCGCAGGACAAGCCAGCGCTAGCCCGCTAGCGCCGCCGCCGCCGCCACCATCAAACGTGAGTGGTGCCCAATCCCAATCCACGTCCCCCGCGACATGGCGCCGGACATGTCGCCGGCGACTGCAACGAGACTGTTCATCAACCGTCGGAAGGCAATCGGTGTAACGACAAGTGTATGAGACGAGGTCCACGGCTGGAGGCGGGCATTCACTGGAGCAGACCTGGAGAAACAAGCCAGGCGGAGAAACGGCAGACGCAGCATGGTTGCCATTGGTCCATTGGGGACAGAATCATTGGCCATCGACCACCAGCCAGTGGGACGATAGCCGACGGTCGATATAAACGTACATGCCTCAGGGAAGGAGGGGACACAGAGCTTGCTGGAATGAAGAAGACCAGGCATGGGCTGTGGGCGGGAGGCAACGACGGCGACTGGTCCTGTTCAGCTGTCGCTGCTTATGCCGTGGCGGCGTTCAAGGGACAGTGAGGGAATAGAATATGCGTCGAACACGGCCAGAACACACAAGCATTGGGGGAAAGAAGGAAGGAAAAAAAAGGCCGTTGATGACGGGGCGGCTTGCGGCGGTTGATTGGTCGCTGTCTGTTGGCTCAACGTTCCTGGGGTGGCCACCCAACCATCCCGAGAAATCGTGTTTCCCTTCCTTCGTTCGTCCCTAGAGGACCACGACCAGCGCGTAGGGGAAGGACGTCGTTGCGAACCATGGTCCGTATTCGTGTCCGTCTCTGAATTTCAGAGGTGATGTCGACGGGTTGAGCATAGCAGAGCAGAGCATACATAGCACAGCACAGCAGCCACAGCACAACAGAAGCAGAGCAGAAACCGAGGAAACGCGTATTTCACTGTGATGCTTTATTTGGCCCATCCGCTTTCTCTCCCCCTGCCCCCCTCAATGTCCAATTCGGAGCCCCTCCACATTTGCTTGCCAGTACTATGTGGTGTACACTATAAACGGGCTCCTCCTCTTGGCTCCCTTCATATCATTTGCCTGCCCGTGCATGTCGTCTTGTTCTGTGCCCCCCCCATCCATTCCCTAGAGGGGTCCGTACCGCCGGACACCGTCGAATACGGCTAAATCCCTCCACCACATCCCTCCAACCATTTCTTTTCTGCTGCTAGCTGCAAGCCGACATGACAAACTGGCGCTGGCCACCCCCCCGGCACAGCCAGCACGAGCAGGTTGGGGCAGCAGATTCCAAGTGCGGGTTGCCGCTGCCACGATCCAGGCCCTGCCCGATGCTGCATGGCCAATCTGATCAAGCAAGTTATTGCAGAACCCAGAAAGCACGGTGGGCTGGACCCTTCCTCCTGCTGCCTCTTTTTCGCCGGTTGTACTGCTGAAGAAGAGGTACTTGGTGTCACGGCAACCGGCCCACCGCGGCCAAGGTAGTCCCCCTTCCTCGGTACGCAACCCCCGGTTCGTACCCCGCCTCCAATCTCTTTGCATTCTCGAACCTGAGGGAGTGGGGCGCTGCGTCTCTCGAGAGTCAACGGTTGGTCCCCTCCCTCTCTTCCACCGATGCTTCCCAGCGGCTCAGCAGGTCCAGCCAATTTGGACCAGCCGGCCGTTGCTGCTTGGATGGGAAACTGGGAACTGGGAGACGGTGATGAAAGGAAGGAGCTTTGCGGATGCGGACACCTTACCTTGAGATTTGAGACCCTCCCCTCCAATCCCAAGGCTGCCCATCACTGTGGTGAAATGTGGAAGTGAATGGGCCGACGATAAAGTACCTTGTCTGGGTGGCGTGCGTGCATAGCATGTCTCGATAAGACACCGGCGGCGACAGCGACAGCGACAGCAATGGCCGGCACCATTGACAGCAGGACCAGCAAACACCGCGGTCCAGTACCAACAGCAACACACCAACAGCCCGTTGGGAAAACGTCCCGGCTTGCCTGTACGTACCTGGCCTGGCCCGACCTCACCTCACCTCACCTCATCTTCAAACTCTGAGCCTGAACTCTGAATGTGTCAACTCCCTCCTACCCTTCTGTCTTTTTCTCACACACGCGCTGTCTGTCTCTCTCCTCCCACCCTTCCCTCACCCCACCCCCCTCTGCTACGGTATGGTAGGTAGGTATGTATGTGTGTACGTACCTACACTAGGCCCAGTCTCCTTTCCCTTTTCCCTTCCTCTCTCAGGGAGTGACACCCGACACACCCCCCTCCCTCCCCCACCTGGTACGTACCTGCATGCCTTAGCTCATGCCTTAGCTTGCCTCCAAAACCCACCTCCCGCAACAGAACAGCACCACACTCCACCAAAGCATTGGACACTCACACACCCGACCTCAGTTACGGATATTCTGGTACGGATCAGAGGACGGATCAGAGTACCTACCTGGCCTTTTTATTTTATTTTTGCCTTTTGCTACGTCGCCTGGGCCAACAATCGCACCCGCACGCATCTGCTCTGCCTCTGTCTGTCACTTGTGCAGCTGTGTAACAAACTTGGGCCTGGCCTGTCCCGTCCTCGTCCTGTCCTGTCCTGCCTTGTCCATTGTGACGGAGGTTTCCCCATCCATCAAATTCAACCAACCTGGCCGTACCGTCCCAGTTTCCAGCTCCGTTCGCTCCTCTCATTTTTTAAAATCATCTGCCATCCCTCCCACCCCTTCCACGGCCCTCCTCCGCCTGCTCTGCCTATCTATCTACCTCACCTCACGGCAAATTCGTACAAATCACCCCCCTCCCCCCCCCCATCCCGTCCCTGGTCCATGCCTTGTCCACCATTGCCTGGCCGTGTGTGATATCTTTCGCCACCGATCCCTCTCTTTTACTGCTACAGCATCTCCTGCTTCCATCCGTCAATCGCCCTTCGTCATCCACTCTTTCTCCCTCTGTCTTCACCCGCGACTGGCAACCCCAACGATACCTACCAAAACCCCAATTCGTCGCCTCTTCTCTACATACACTACACGTTGAATGCTGGCATCGACCGAACCCGTCCTCGATCTGTCGTCCCTCCTAACAAACCCCGTCGAACAACCGACTACCTGAACCGACCCTCACTACCTTCGCTCAATCGATTGTCCGGATCAAGACCGCAACCATGAACTTCACCAAGAAATTCGACCGCGCCTTCCAATGGGCCGGCGAGAAGATGGGCTCCGAGTCCAAGACGGGCCAGACAGACGAGTTCAAGAACTTGGAGATGGAGATGGCTCTGCGATTTGACGGTACGACATCACGTCCCCCCCAGCTTCGCCAACCACAAATGCTAACACGGTGGCCTACTAGGAATGGAGAGACTCCAGAGATCCACAAACACCTACGTCAAGTGGATTGCTCGCCGCGGCGAGGCCTTTGACGACAAGGAAAAGGGACTGCCAATTGCCTTCGTCGGCCGCATGATGATTTCCCATGGCGAGGAATTCGAGCCCGACTCGGAATTTGGCGCCTGCTTGCTCTGTACGTGTACCCTGTTACCGTTCCCTGCGTCCATCCCCAACCCAACTCTAATCAGATAATTGTCCAGCCCTCGGTCGAACAAACGAACGCCTCGCAGGCATTCAGGAGAGCTATGCCTCGGAAGTCACTGACAACTGGCTCGTGTCCGTTGAGAGATCTCTCGCCATGATGAAAGAGTATCAGGTACGTACCGACGTCATTGCTCGCCCAATCGTGGTTTCAGCCCATCCCATCTGACACACTCTTCGCAGGCCGCACGGAAGAAGCTCGAGTCGCGCCGATTGGCATACGATGCGAGTATCAGTAAGATGCAAAAAGCCAAGCGCGAGGATTTCCGTCTGGAAGAGGAGCTCCGTACTGCCCGCGCCAAATACGAGGAAGCCGGCGAGGACGTCATGCGACGCATGCAGGACATCAAGGACGCCGAGACCGACAACGTCCGCGATCTTACCGGCCTGCTCGATGCCGAATTGAACTACCACGAGCGTTGCACCGAGGAGCTTCGCCGCCTGCGCCAGAACTGGGTGGGCGGTGCGCCCCCTTCGCCCACAGACCGCCGTAACGGTGGCGGACGCGTCAGGTCCAACACGGCTCGTTCGTTCAACGACTACTCGGGTCGCAGCGCTCCCCCAGTCGAAGAAGAACCCGAACCGATGCCCGTCCGTATGCCTATTCGCTCCAACCGATCCGAGGCCAAGTATGGCGCCTCAGCAGATACGACCCCGAGACCGTCCATCAGTAGGTCGCAGACGTTCCAGGGCCCAGCTAGTTCTGAACGCCGCTCCGTCGCCGCCACTCCTCCGATGCCCAGTGTCTCCCACATTGGTTCTCTGCGTGGGAACCTGAGACCAACGGGCAGGCCGATGGTCAGCGACGTTTTTGCCGACCGTGACGACGACCAGACGACTGTGAGCGGCAGCGGAAGCCCAGAATGGAACGACCGTAGCGCCAGCCCCGCGACCAGTATGGGAAGCAGCTTGACTAGAAGCACGAGCAACCTCCAGTCGAAGAAGGCGCCGCCGCCGCCTCCCCCAAGTCGAGCCAAGAAGCCGGCACCCCCAATTCCCGCCAAGCGTGAGGTTGGGTACTAGATATACACCGCTTTCTGACCCTGCTTCATCGAGGCGGGCAACGTGTGGTTGTACCGATGCGCGATGCTTGTTTTCTGTCTTGTTGCATCAATAGACTGTTCATTCCGAGTCGGGGTAGGGTTCCCGACGGGAGCATGGCGTTGGGGCGCATTGATATTCGTGGGCTGGATCCGCAATTGTTGGCTCACTCGTCGCATAGCTTCACCCGCGGAAGGTGTTGACGAGAGATGGCCGGGCTCATGGGTTCTCACCGTGGATACGATCCTCTACAATTAGTTTAGCAAAGGGGCTCAACCAAGTCTGCTTGATTGGTCGGCCTGTCGCTGGAGAGTGGTTTGCTATACCGGCATATTTAGACGGGCTGAATTGACAAGCTTTCCTCAAGTAAGCCACTGTTTTTACCGTGCATGTATACCTAGAAAAAGGAAGCAAGATTGGGCCATGCACCCCCTGCTAGGCATTGTAGGAGCCATATCTCCATACCCCCCCGGGGTTTTCAGTGTGTAGAATCGTGTTGGCTTTCGCTTCGAAGAATCAGGTGTGGGAATTGCATATGTCATGTACGCACTCAATACTGTCCTCTGTGTATGGTGCCACTGCGAAGGATTGTTACACAATGATTTGAGACTGAACAGTTCCCGGTTCCGGACTCGGCCGTGGTGACCGGCTCAAGCCACAGGCGCACGGATGGGCGTGGCTTACCAGCGGCTCACGTGAGCACGCGTGTGGCTCGAGCTTCCCGTTTTCCTTGCTCTGGCCTTGCCTATCTAACCCCGATAAGATCTCGTCGTTCTTTCTCTTTGGTGTGTTTGAACGACCACCAACGTCCCTCTTGGTTCTACTACTGGTCGGAACCTTGACCTTCCTCCGCCAGATTTACCGCCAGCTTCTCGACGATCTCGACGAAGCACCTCGGCGCAGGGTTTCATTCATTCCAATCGACAAGCATCGAGGTCGTCCCCCTTCCTCTTTACACATCCATCCACCCCCCAAATCGCAGTGGGTTCCAGTCTCGATCGATTGTTCCCCGCCCCCAAGTCTGCCAACATGGCAACCGAAGATGCGCGATATCGATTGTCGACACAGTATCGGCTGTGGTCCTTCTCCCCGTCCAAGCTGGCAGAGCTCCGCGAACAGACGAACTCGCTTGCGAGAACTCACATCACCAGTCGCCTTATCGAAACGAAGCGTGTAGAGTCGGACGCCGAGTCTCTGCCCGAATTTCTGACACCTGCCGAAGAGACCCAGTTGCTCAAGGTCTTCACCGTTGATCTTATCCGCGCCGCCGACTTCTGTGGGTTGCCGACCGAGGTCAGAGCTACCGCGACCGTCTTCCTGCGCCGATTCTATGTCACCAACTCCATCATGACGTACCCGCCCCAAGACGTCCTCAAAACATGCTTGTTTTTCGGAAGCAAGGCCGAGGGACTCTACACGCGGCTTGCCAAGCTGGCAGAAAAGTTCCCCAACACCACCGAGGAAGAGATTTTGGCTGGAGAGTTCCTCCTTTGCCAAGGGGTTCGATTCGCGTTCGACGTCAGGCACCCGTTTCGTGCACTGGAAGGGGCCATACTAGAACTTCGGCGACATGCTGACCTTGAGGTTAGTTGAGCTTTGCGGGATGATACCATCAATAGACGTGCTAATGAGGGGGCAGAAAGCTCGAATCGACGCGGCCCACTTCCGCGCCCGAGCGGTTTTGAAGTTTAGCTCTCTTGTCACCGACGCATATTTTCACTACACCCCCAGTCAGATAATGCTGGCTGCGCTCTCTCTGGCCGATCGAGGACTAGCTGAACGACTGGTACAGGCAGCCTTCGCCCCTGGCCAGCATGGCGCAGCGAATGAAGACGGACAGGCACAAGATACTACTCCGCGACATGATCTACGGGATAAGGTGATGGGAGCGATAGAGGCATGTCGAGAGCTGTTGGCGACTGAACCCCCGGAAAGACTGGATGAGTATTGGGGAACTGTAGGTCATCCTTTGTTGCATCCGGGACGAGTTACGGCTAGAGCGAGACTAATACGAGTGTAGCCCGAAAGCACGAAGCTCATCAAACCTCTTCTACGAAAGCTCAAGAGGTGCAGAGATCCCGATCGTGCAGATCTCGTGGCACTGCAAAAAGCTCGGCGCGAATTGGCGTCGCAAAAGGAAACACGGCGGCCGAAGGCCGAGAGTGACGGCACCACATTCGGCGCGGATATCGGAGTTCTCGGCGGGAATGATGCGCGCGATGCCAAGCGAAGGAAAGTCACTGAAAGCGACGATGTCTTTGGTGGAGCGTTGTGATAGAGTGGTGAGGTTTTGACGAGACCGCATTGTTATGCCATCGGACGATATGATTGCGCCAAAAGGCCATATGGCGTGATTAAGCCGAAGCAGGCGCGCGAATATCACCACGGCTAAGGAACATCGACGAGGCGGACGAATTCCCCAATTCATACATACGAGAAACGATACCCCATAATTCCTTCCACCGCTTACTGTTCATTCGGTCCTGGATGGTGAATCACGACGACGTGGCGATGATCGGGTCTCCCTAGTCAACCTAATTCGAAACGTGCGTCCTTCGTTGTTGGTCGGTCGAAAGAGATGCCTCGCAGGAGGTTCGTCTACATTTAACCGGAGGCCTCACCGGGTTGAACTTTATTGCTTTCGGAGCCAGAACACTGCCGCCAAGTAACCGTCGGCGTAAGGGGGAATGTGTCATTGGCTCGCTAGATGGAACAAGCGCCAAAGTCGCGATCGACAAGCTGTATCGATGACGCATTCACTCGAAAATTATCGCCAAAATGTGGGAGCGGTCGGCAAAGTCGGCCTCTGGAGCTCTTGGGTTCCAAGAAGCCTTCCCAATGTCAATTGCTTGGCCTCGCTTCCATCGCGGGGCTAGACGAGTTGCGGCAGTATGTCTCGGCGAGCTGGTTCACTGGCAACGCCTTTACCCACCTTGGAGACGAGGCACTTGGGGCGAAACCAAGGAAGAACAGGAATGGCCCGACTGGCCGTGAATGAATCGAGTGGAGAAGTGGGAGTTGGACAATGCGGGGAAGCAGACGACCTGTGGCTCTGCACCCCTTAATTACTTCGTAGACCACGCAGGAGGACGACAGACAACAAGACAACATCTAAAACCCCGGTCAAGGGTTTGGTTTGCAGACTACGGCAAGCCGAATTGAGAGGTGCATAAGCGGTTACTCTTCTTTGGTTGTAGTACATTGAAGTCTTCGGATTCGCGGACAAGACATGACTAATACTGAATTCCATCATCCATGTTTGCCTAGCACGCCAGCGCAGCCCGTCGCCGGCGCTGTCGGAGCCCCTCCCGCTTGATGGCGCTAAAGGGTCTATCCTGACGACATTGACTTTTTGAAAGCTACGCCCGACTGGTGCGGGATTACGCAGCTTCCAAGACATAGCATCCTATGTGTCAATGGCGTGTAATCCCCATGCTTCTAGTTGTTAGGCCGTCTGTTGGCATTCCGGATTTTCTGATTGCTTCACGGCCCTGGCGTTGGAAATGCTCATTCGATTGCAATGGGGATCCCAAGATTTGCATGTTCGGAGGGAGAGGTCCCAGCAAGTTAAGGGCCACTGAGCTGTCTGCTTTAGACTAGCCAAAGCTCCCTAGAGCTTCCGAGCTTTCCAAGCTTTCCCCGTGCAGGACATGGAGTAGTTGGTGGGCCAGCAGCCACGCAGGCATGTTACTGTTGGGATTCGATCACCACAGACCAATGCGATGTGCATCCTCCACCAGCACACCATGCCGAAAACTGTTATACGAACGACTTGGCACCTGGCGGACGATCCCATCGAACCGCTTGCCAGCTACCAGCAGCGTCGTGTTGTCTCGCAAGCTAGGGAGTCTTCTCCGCCCCCGCCGGTCCTACCCCGGCGTCGTCGTGATGTCGACCAAGACCCTTGTCTGGGACCGGGAACCGTGACAGGCTTACTTATTCTTCGCCAGGCTGGGCAAAAATCTTGATTTGGTAACCTACGACGACGGCAGTGACCCATTGGGCGTACTGGGCTCCGGCCTGGAGCTCACCAAGGAGTTTGTCATGATTCGCGTTGTGGCTCAGCGAGGTGGTTGCACCTTGCTGTATTAAAGGTCGGCCCCTTCTGCCCCTCTTCTTCCCGATATATCTGGTTCGACAAGTTCAGTATTCGTTTGCTCCCTTGATACTACCTTCAATATACCCAAAGAAACTTTTCTGTACGACAAAGGAACATCATGCAGGTCAAGAACATTCTCTCGTTGGCTTTGGCCGGGGCCGCCTTTGCTCAAGCGCAGAACCTGACCGAGGCTTTGATCTCCCAGAACTCAAGCCTGTCTACACTTGCGGGTAAGTAGCCATCAATGCGCCATATATGCCAGGTATGGTTATTGACCAGATCATAGGTCTCCTTGGAACTCAGCCCGGTCTCGTCCAGGCCCTGTCGCAGGCACAAGACATCACCATCCTGGCTCCGAGCAACGAGGCCCTCGAAGCATTCTTGAAGACTCCTGCTGCTGCCGGTGCCGCCACAAACGCCGGTCTGATCGCTGCCATCCTGCAGTATCACGTCCTGAACGGCACATACTACGCCTCCAATTTCACCGAGGAGCCCCAGTTCATCCCCACGCTGCTCCAAAACGAGACGTACACCAACATCACCGACGGCCAGCGCGTCCAGGGCCAGTTGGTCGGCGGCAACGTCACCTTCTACTCCGCCCTAAGGGAGAACTCGACCGTCACCACCGGCAACGTCAACTTCACCGCCGGCACCATCCATATCATTGACCGAGTTCTGAGCGTGCCCCAGAGCATCAACGACACCCTCCGCGCCGCCAACCTCACTGCTGCCGTGGGAGCCATCCAGGCCGCCAACGTCTCCAGCGTGCTTGCCTCGGCCGAAGACCTGACCATCTTTGTGCCCAACAACGAGGCCTTCCGCTCCATCGGCAACCTTGTCGGCAGCCTCGGCTCCCTGCTTCCTAGCATCCTCCAGTACCACGTCGTCGCCGGCTCGGTGCTGTACAGCCCCGACCTTACCAACACGTCACTGACGACGCTCAACGGTGGCAACGTCACCATCAACGTCATCAACGAAACAGTCTACGTGAACAACGCCAAGGTCGTGATCCCCAACATCCTCGTTGCCAACGGCGTCGTCCACGTCATCGACAAGTAAGTTCCACTCAACCGCCGCCGCTTCGGGAGACCGAGCCTAGGTAGGCCAACTAACACGTTTTCCCCAGCGTCCTGAACCCCAACAACACTGCCGCCGAACCCGACACGACCGCCACCAGCCGCCCCGCCGCGTTCACCAGCGCCGGCACCGCCACCGACGGCAGCAACCCCTTCACCAGCGGCATCGACGGCCCCACGTCCACCGCCCCCATCGCCACCGAGACTGACGCTGGAGCCGGCGGCGGTGTCCGTACGACTTCGAGCAGCACACAGGCGGCGCCCATGCGCACGGCCGCTGTCGGCGCCGCTGCCCTATTTGGCGGCATGGCCGCTTACATGAACGTGTAAAATCTCACGGGGATTCGGGGATCATACTTGCTCTATTTCTTTACAGCAATTGAAGAAGATGCAGAATATGGAGGGGGAAAAAATGCGGATATGAAACTTGTAACGAGATGAGTGAGGAGGATTGTTCACGATGCGATGTTGATACCAACAGGCTAGGTGCCTTTATTCATTCTTTTGATAAATCAATGTGTCTAGGGTGTTGAGATGGGAGGAAACTGTACTTTAATGTCCCACGTCATGTGGTTGCGTTCCCCGTCTGGGCCGACGCGCGGTATTTAATGAGAGAAAAACGATCTTTCGAGTTGTTTTAACAGGGGCTTTTCGAATTGTGTTGATTTGTTTGCATTGAAGCAGTTCTTTAACATGGAGATGGGCTTCTTCTCACACAACCAATACATAGGCGCGTTGAACCCCGCTCCTCCGTAGTAAGCCGCTCGAGTTGAGAACTATTCGTGTTCACATGGCCACTATTCAGTGTAACCATGAATGCTACTCAGATGCGATCAAATCACCCGCGGCCCCATGACCGCGCGCCCTGGGTTAGTGGGGTGAGCAGGGGCTGTCGTGAGGGGATCGTCGGCCGAGTAATGCAACCAGCTGACGTTTGATCCCCCATGTCAATCTGACGGGATCTGTGCACTGTGATCTGTGCGGAGTTGACCTGGTTGAATGTGGGGGCACTTTCCAAAAGGTTGCGTACGTCGCGACATGTCAGCATTTTCTCCCAAATCAATAAACCCGCAGACTTAACTCACAAGAAAACCCAAAAATTCTGTTGGGCCTGGGGTTTGGATATTCCGCCATCTAACCGGTGCCGGTGACGGTATAAAATCAAGCACAGCACAATAAATATATATAAAAGGGTTAGTATAAGTATGTTGGGGTGTAAGTAGCGGTTATTCTCTAAACATCTGGAAGATTATACACAAACGGCAGCGGGCGAAATACCATTAGCTTATCGAGCTTATCAGCTGCTCCAGATACCAATAGGTGAACTCTGCACATGTCACACAGTGCAATCAGGTTGAGATGGGGTTGTGAAGACCAGCTTGTGTGCGTACTCTCATCGGCCACATCGGCATTATCTTAACTCCATTGAAACTCCAGAACATGGGATCCAATACTCCTCATTATATAGAGAAAGCCCGTCCAGATTTTTGAATGATGTACACTCATACCAAAGCAAATCCTCATTCTCACCTGAGTTCAAACCCATTTTAGTTAAACACCAAACCCCGATCCCTTGTTAGCCATGCCTGAACCAACCCTTGCCGGAAAAGTCTTCATGGTCACCGGCGGCGGCAGCGGCATTGGACTTGAGACGGCCAAACTACTTCTAGCATCGGGCGCCAAAGTGGCCGTATGCGACGCCAACGAGACATCACTCGACGCCTTTACATCAGGCCTGAGCCCTGATGAGAAGGCACGGACAATGACGGGGGTTGCGGATATTTCCAAAAGACCCGCAGTTGCCGCCTTTCTGGAAAAGACCACCGGCCATTTTGGCGCTCTGGACGGGGTGGCAAATGTAGCTGGTGTTGGGGGGACCAAATTCGGGGCTCAGGATATCTGGGAGACTGACGATGAGTCGTACGAGTTTATCATGGGCGTCAACGTCAAAGGGCTGTTCAACGTGTTGGCGGAGTCTCTGAAGCCCGGCGTGATTAGACGACCCGGCTCGATCGTTCACGTGGGGAGCGAGTACTCGTTCAGGGGGTGCCGGGGCGGAGCGGTCTACTCGGCCAGCAAGCATGGCGCGTTGGGCATGGTGAAGAGCGCATCGCTGGAGAGTCGCGGCCCTGATGGCGTCCGCGTCAACGCTGTTTTGCCGTACGCATGCCCCATACTTGAACTTACCTCGATTACCGAAACCGAACAGCTGACAAAACCGTGATGCAGGGGCCCAACTGACACTGCAAATCGCCGGGCTCTTATGGCGACACTCCCGCCCGGACTCGACTCCACCGTGCGCCGTCCAGTTGGACGACCCGCCCATCCGCGGGAAATAGCAGAAATCATCTTGTTTCTGCTGAGCGAGAAGAGCAGCTTTGTGACTGGGGCCGCCTGGACGGCTGATGGAGGAAGTCAAATTTGAAGCCATCGGGGGTTGGCCAATGACAGGGCAGTTGAAGCAGTTTTCTTAAGTGTCGGCACTTGTTATCAGGTTCCATGCTGGGTGCGTAGTTAGGCAAAATCTTGAACCTGTGCGTCAGGCAATATTATCCATGAATGGCCTCGGTGCTATACGGTACTAAGTTTCCTTTATCGATGCGAGCTCCTGACCAACGCACGTTGAATTAGCCGACATCGGTAACAAGGATACGGACTTGCGAGGGTGGATTCGTTTCCCCTCCACATTGGCAAAGTCGAGTCCTCTGGTCTTTGCAACAGTTTGCGCCATGTACACCTGGAGCACACCGAAGCATCAAAATCCGATGGGGTCACTGCTTCGACCAGCAAGCTATGTGCAAACAGGAAGGTAGTTGAGCACGCGGCGGAAGCGCTGCGGGGTTGGTGGGCCTTGAGTTTGGCTTTGGCGAAGCCCCACGAATTCTCCGAGCTGTAAACAACTGTTGTTGGTTAGGCGTGACCAGCGTGATTGGTGTGATTTGCCGAGGGGTTATCTGGCCGAGATTGACTGCCTTAATGATCGCCAGCCACTCCTCATCTTATCATAGACCGTGTGTTAGTGGTGTATTCGCTTATTAAGGTCCTACGACTGGCGACAGCACGTCCATGTTTTCCCCTTGTTCTGGGCTGTTGGCATTGCCAATTCTTAGAAGCCAAATATCTATTTCCAAGTCATAGTAGGAAAATACACCCACTGGGAGCTGCTGTTACTTAGTGATGAGTTTTGATGCCCACTGAAGGAGATGCAAATACCCGCAGTTGTGGAGTAATAGCCACTGCTTTAGTTATCAAAGTGGACGTAAACCAAGTCCATTTTGTGTTCTATTCTGAACAGGTGCTGAGCTGACAGTCTGGACGTAGCCGGCGATAAGGTGAAGTTCCAACAACACCATGGACTCACGCTAATACGCCATAAGAGAAATGCCACAGAGTAAGAAGTTGAAGCTAAGACTTCAAAAGGACACCATGATAATACCCGACGAAGTAGTGTTACACTGGTTACTGCGTAATTCTGACTTTGTCAATAAACAGGACAATGCATGGGCTAAGCGAGAATTTGCAGCTATCAGCCACAACAATAGTTGGCTTTTAGAAGACGAAACATCTATAGTGACATATTCTGCTAGTTGAAACACTTAATCACTAATTCTATAAGCGTCTTAGTGTAAGGCTAAATCATCTGTTGACTTCAAATCGCTTTGACAATGCCCCTGCTTGGACCCTTTGTCCGAAATCAAATCCATTCAGGGGTTCTTTCTGACTACGTTGCTGTTGAAGAGGTGCCTTGCTATCTCTCTTTTCCCTTGTACTTGTCACCTAATGTTTGCAATACGCTCAACTGCACATCCTTCGTGAAAGACAAGACGACGGCGCCAGGTATAAACCGACTACTTTGTTGTTCCCAGTTATCGCATTATGATACAGGTGTTATTTATCGCTCACGCAAGGCAATTTTAGCTATTGACGAAGAAGAAAAAAGCAAATCCTCATTATTAAAAGCTAAAACAGCCTGAGAGCTGGGTCAATAAGTTCGAGAAAGGGAAAGAAAGAAAAACTCTTCTTGTTCTCCAATGTTCCCCAACATGCTATTGCTCCCCGAAAAGAAGGACCTTCCGGGCCACTTTAAAGCCATCCGAAGTTATGACGAAGCGTGATTGAGGACAGATAATGGTCAAAGTTGAAGTGTTTTCGCAACCCTCCAAACGCACGGAATCAAAGGGTTCCCCGCCACTTGAAACGTATGGTCCAATTTGGCCAAGCTAAAAACAGGAATGATGACTAGAAAATCACAGAGCGTAGGATGCCACGACTCATAAGACCGCGCAGTTTACGACCCTTGCGAGTATATGACCGATGATCAGCGCAAATCCGGCTGGCGAGGTAAGTAATTGGTCGACTTTCGTCCGATGAATGTGCTTCTTCACGCATACCCCTGGCGAGGCAAATACAGAATCGAAGCCCTGCGATTTGTATTACTTTGTTTCCCGGAACTCAACATAAATGTACTTGTGCTCGCCTATCCTAGGTATGTGGGAAACCATGTGCAGAGCATGGTCCAGTCCCTCCTCAATTCACTCGCCCACCCAGTATTGGGTTGAACGACAATGTCGCTCAAAACATGGGTAGTTTGGTTTTTGTTTGCAATTAGCGCTTATATTGCCGAGGCCATGTCAGCTGACGGCACCATGGTACCCTCAGAGTCATCAAACAGTACGATATTGAGCTTTCCAACGTGTGCGGTAACAAATGATATCATTTTCCAATCTGGGAAGAAATTATGTTTGTCTGACACAAAGTAGCTTGAATGCATCTTCAACGAAATTGTCAAATCTCCTTGTCAAACAATCACAAACGAAACATGCGCCTGCAACGATCAGGGATTCTACAATCATGTTGAAGTGTGTGTGATGGCAAGCTGCACCCCGAGGGAAGGAATATGTAAGACTTCGGTGTTGCCTCGTTAGACTTATGTTACTGACGTTTGCTTTCTAAAGCCGCCCAGAAGGTAAAAGCCGATCTTTGCCATGACCCTGTGCGGTCACAGGTCCGGTTTCTATATGCATTACGATCTTTTGAGATCGCTGCGTGGTTCCTGGTACTGCTTAGGTTCTACGCCCGATGGGTTACCCTCCACTCCTTTGGCTGGGATGATTATGTGATGATGGCAGTGGCGGTATGCTCTCTCGAAATACGGTCCCAGAGTTCGGGCTGCTAACGCAGAAAGATCACATACATCCCGCAACTTATCGTTAGTCAACTGAGTGAGTAAATGTAGATAGCGGTTGATTGCCACTAGGCTAGGGTTGCTGACAGAAATTGTAGTGGACGACAACGCCTTCGGCCGGGACATTTGGAATCTGGAGTGGGATCAGATCATGTTGGGCCTCAAGGTAGAGCTCAAGTAATGGAATGACTACAACGATTCAAGCTGACAAATTACAGCTTTTCTACGTCCAAGAACCGCTTTACTTCACTCAGTTAGCTCTTACGAAAATCTCAGTTCTCTTTCTCTATCTTCGCATATTTCCAAGCCGACGGTTTCGACTGATTACATATACATTCATGGCATTTATCGCTGTGTCTACGGCGGGTCTTGTTTTCATGGCTATTTTCGAATGTTTGCCAGTCGGCTACTTTTGGGAAGCATGGGAAACGGAATACTTGGTCCATTCCAAGAAATGCTTCAACTTGACTCTGGGAGCGTTTGGCTCTGCAGGGCTCTCCATCCTCGAAGATATCATTATGATCACTCTGCCAATACCACCCCTTCTCAAAACTCGAATCTCTATCAAAGAAAAAGTGGGAATTTCAACATTATTCATTTTGGGTCTCCTCATTACAGTGGCTAGCTGTGTGAGGTTGAGGTTTATCAACGTGGCTTACTCCCCTAATCCTTTTTGGGACTATGAGCCGGCGATGTTATGGTCACTTGTCGAGCTGGCAATTTCATTCCTCGTCACAAGTTTACCTGCATTGTCCAACTACTACACGCAGAGAGTGCAACCTCGGATGAGAGCGTACATCGAGACACGTCGCAGTGGGAAAGCATCCCAGGATAGTAGTGCATCTGCCAGAGAAAGTCATGTGGGTCCAAATTGGGGACTCCGGACTGCAAGGAGAACAAAGAGGCGGGAAAATAGCAATATGATCTCGACGTTGGCTTTCACAAATATGTCGTGGGGTCAGCTTGGAGATCGCAGGCCAACATCACAGTCGACGGATAAGCTCCCTTCGGTTACTGACTCGGGAGATATCGACGGAAAATCAGGAACAAAAATTTCCCTGAGATACGCTCCGAAGTTGCCTGAGTTGCAGAACCTGCCGGCAAGTCCGCTCATGGATGGCTACAGTAGTCATTTCACGGTGTAGATAGGGATTCTTTGGGAAAGCAAAAAGTAAATATTCATACGTTGGCCTGGTCTGGCATTTCGGGTGAAAAAGACGACGAATACTCCAACATGACGATATGACTTCACGAGTTCAAAGCATTGAGGACGAGCAAAGGTTTTATAATTGCGGTTAGTACGAATAATCAAAGTACCTACAAGATAACGCCTTGTAAACGGCCAAGAACCTCAACAACCTCCACATGAAATGAATGAACTAGACTGCTTTGATCTTTTGCTAGATCTCCTTGCAGACATTTTAGTGCGGCATCTTGATATTCAACTCCCATGAAATGCCCTAGCCATTCTTGACCTTTGCGTATCAAAATTTCTCTCAGGTTGTCCGAGCTCATGCCATCTTTGTATAACTTCCAAGCAGGACGCCAGAGTGCAAGCTCTACCAGCACAACCCCAAGACTGTATATATCGAAAGATCGCTGATAACCTTGGCCAGGGGCACCCTGAGCTAAAGGGTGCCGGTAGATATTGAATCGAGCGCTCTGCTCGGGCTTTTCGGAAGACTCATCAACAGCATCTGGACGGGAAAACTCAAAACCCACAATATAGGGGTGAGACCAAACTGGTCGGCCATTCAGCATGGGAAAAAGGATATTCTGACTCCGAATACTTTTGTGCAGCCAAGAAACAGCATGAATAATAGAGAGGGACAGAGCGAGAGCATAGGCTGCCTGGTATCGTTCCTCTAGCGTGGGCAGGTTCTCCGGCGTAGGTGTATCAAGAAGTGACTTGAGCGACACCATAGGATGCTTTGCGCCTATTCCCGATCCAGAAGTTGTACCGTGTGGTAAGCGGAACACAAAACCATATGCACTGCGCTCAACATTATCGAAGAAGCCAAGACATTTGAGAGTGAGTAACTCTTCAGGCTTCGTATCCGTATTGAGCAACTGAGCAATGTTGAAAATTCGCCCGGTGAGCTGAATTCCTTTCTGGCCTTGCCAACTGGCATCGTATTTCTTCCACTCAATTATAACAGTTTCGTCGTTATCAAGTACGCCGAAACTTCGAAGGCCGGAAGTGGTTTCGTCATGTTGTTTGATTTGAACCCGAGATGTCTTGATAGCGAGGTTTGCCGTTGGCAAACGGTGAACAAAGTTTTGTACACGCTGCTCGAGGTCCTTGTTGAGTTGTTGTCCTAGAGAACGAAGCCCTAAAGTTTTATCTAGAGTCGCTGGATCCCACGAGGAATGAGACCTTGGGAGCAAAGCGCCCGAGGTTACGTTGATATCCTTGCTTTCATCATCAAGATCCTCCATGGTTAGGATCACCTGGGATGCATAGACATTCGGTGTCCGTGGGGGAAGAAGACGATAGAGACCAGCTAGGAGGGAGTCAAGGTGGTCAAGTGCCTTTTCGCTATCAGGAGCCTTGCTGCCCACCCAAGCCAAGCGATCTACAGCTGCCATTGCTGCAGATTTACCCTTGGCCCCGGTTATCGAAGCCTGCCGAAGTGGTTCCAGTTCCTCAAGGAGTTTTCGTATAGCGTGTAGTGTTTCGATAATTGCTACATCGTGTTGTTTGATCCAAGATCGTTTCATTTGACGTATTTTCATGTTAGAATCGGTGGGAAAAGAAAACCAGTCTCGCTGCCACTGGTCTAAGAGAGCACTTTGCAAGAGAAGCTTTGTCCGTAGCAGACTCAACTGGCCGTCAAGGTCGCGGAGTGACCGCCACATGCCATAGAGCTTTGTGCAAGTGGACATCACATCCAAGAGTCCGCTGAAGGCCCCGATGCCCAGGCCAGCAATTCCTAGCTGCAATTCTAGGGACATGTTGTGATCAGAATGGCCTGCCGTGGTATGATGAAAAATACAGCGCTATGGTAGAGATTTCTCTCGGCCCTACAAAAACGTAGACAGAAAGGGTGACGCATCAATAAGTCCCTCATTACCCCACAGAAAGCAGGTGACTTGCATAGAATCAGTGCCATCTTTTTCACGTGATGAGACCGGCTGCCCGAATTGCGCTGGACATCATTTGACAGGGGTTAGGTGCGGGGGGCGACTGGAGCCTGATGCATTGTCTGGTGTGACCAAGAAACATCCATCTACAGACTCGGTGTCTATATTCATGATTGCAGTATCCAACTGATGAAGTGAAAAGAACAACAATGGAGTGGTCCACATCATCTATTCCTACTTTTCGCCAAACTCCAATCACAAGCACCGACCATAGTACCCTCGAGTCACAGAATGAGGCCACAAACGTTCACACATCACCACAAAGCTCTCGATGCCCCCACTTTGCAGGTTTCCTCAGCGTATGTCTTGCCACCGAGAACGACCTTGGACTTCATCCATTTGTCACCAACGTCCTGCCGGATTTTCAAGATGTGACTCTCGGCGGTGGCTCTTTTGACGTACGACAAGTCAAGTCATCATCCTTCCCAACCGGGCTGGGCGTCGACATTCTCAAAGGCCGTGACTATGTTGTGGTCAAACACCCTAGAGCTAACGTGGAGGGATGGGGATACGACACCAACTCTTTCGCTGACGCTGCTACTGAACTACAAATTCTCCGACATCCACCTCTTAAACGACACGAGAACATCATCAAATTGCTAGCTGTGATGTACCACGATACGAAAGAGGACACAACCACTGGGCTTCGAATTTTGCCAGCCCTTGTGCTCGAATACGCTGAGTACGGGAGCTTAAAGGCATACCAGGAAGCTGGAGGTGGTCAATCGTTTTCAGACCAGATTCAAATTGCCATGGACACTGCGAAGGGTTTGAAGGCGCTACATGACTGTGGGGTGATACACGGTGATGTCAAACCCTCGAATCTTCTTGTATGCAAACACCCAACAAAAATGTTCATCGTCAAGCTATGCGATTTTGGATTCTCGATTTCACTGGAAGACATCAGTCCAATTGGCCATTCACAGAGGTTTTGTGCGCCAGAATCATACGAAGGCATACTTCAACGAGGATACGTCAAACAAGTTGATATTTATGGTTACGGCTTGACGCTATTGTCTATATTCGAGTCCGGCTCGTACTTTTATGACAGTCTCCCTGTCGAAAACTTGGATGAGAACATGAGGAAAGCAAAGAAGTCGAACTTTATTTCAACATTGATACCCATAAGGGTGTTGATGAGCCGCAGCAACAATGGCCTACCACTCTTCATACTTTGCAAGATATGGGTCCACTGCCTTCAGGCTTCGCCCGCTGACCGGTTCCGGGACATGGATCGGATCATGCTCCTCCTGGATATCCTGCAACATACAACAGGATCTTCACAAAGCCACACTGCTTCAGAATTCGACATAGATAAGTTGCAGAGGTCTTTTGCTGCAATCCAAACTATGAAAGATGGCGCTGAGACTGGAAATACCCATACTTCAACGCCCCCTGAGGATTCAATTACGGCCACTTGCATTGGATTTGCCCAAGAATTAATGGAAGGACTCCCGCTTGGCCAAGAGACCATTCAAATGTCACCAATCGCATTAAAAGAATTCCGAGACAAGTTTGCAAAAGTGGTGCAGATGTCTCTCTGGCTGCACAAGTCCATGGTTGTTTCACAACAGTTGCCACTTGGTGAGCAGCTACATGATCTTATCCAGACGAGGGCCATAGCAAAGCTCTTCGAAGTCTGCGGAAGGCCCGACGAAGCAACAGATCATAATGACCTCTCTATCAAGAAAATTCTCTCGTTTCTAGTTGACTTGATGGGTCTTCTTCCTGAGCCGCAGCCAAGTCAAAATCAAAGTCAGGTCTCTGACATCGAGGCAACAAGGTAAGATAGTCGAAAAAGATCTGTAGATGAAGAAAAAAGTACGGTATTGACATATTCACCTGAGTATTTAGTTACAGTCATCTTCATTTCTCTCGCCATCTCGATTTTATTCCCGATGTAAGTGCACCTGCCGAATCTCAAGGACCACTTCTAACGACATTTTCTTCCAGCTGCAAGAATACTCTGCCGTTATTCGAAAGATGCCATGGCTAGTGCAAGTAGACGCAACAAAAAGTCTGAAAGCTGTCTTTGGCAGAACCGAAGAGACAAGCATCAAGGCTGCGGCATCGTTCAGTCTGTCTCAAGCTTACGTGAATGGTGTTGGCGTAGACTTTAACTTGGCTATAGCCCGAGACTACCTCCTTGAGGCGGCAAAGCTTGGCCACAAAAAAGCGCAACTACTATTCATCCGTATATTTGCGTCCTCGAAACCATCCGCTCAAGAGTTAGATGCAGATATCTGGACCGAGTGGCTGGTACATTCTGCTGAAGCCGGAAACCCGACCGCACTTAACAATCTGGAATCAAGCTCCCCTGTCCTCTGGAGACACATCGTCAAAAAAAACCAGATCACAGAGTTGGAGGAAGCTGGATTCTCCGAGTCTGAACTTGAGCTAGTTCTAACTAATCCAGATAAGGTTGCTGGGGCGGTATCGGCATCCAAAAAACTTCATTGGGCCATCATTGAAGATCGAAGAGACGTTATGGACACTATCATCCTCGAACACCCAGAAATGCTGAAGGAAGCCCTTAATTGCCGCAACGAAAATCCCCTGCTACTTGCCTGCCGACTATCAAGGACCAGCATGGTAAAGTCAATACTCAAAATCTGTCCTGATATCGCATATGCAGACAATTCAAACATCAGCCCGTTGCACTGGCTTTTCAAATTTCCCGTCGAAGACATTGATGCGGTAGCTCGAAGCGTCTGTCAGAAGGGTGCGGATATAAACACACTTGCAGTGGCCATTGTCCGAGATGGCAACATAATTAAGCCAACAGCAGCAAGCGAGCCACGCACTTGGACTCCTCTGCATTGGGCTATTCTGGCAAATAGCCTCACCGCTGTCGATGCTCTTCTGAAAAACGGAGCAGACCCCCTATTCCGCGCAGGCTGCGAAGTGGGAGAATCGATTCCCACCAATCCATTGCAACTAGCTTGCATGCTCTGCCACTCTTCCATTGTTTCTCGTATCTTGCAAGAGCCTGCAGCGTCCGAGGCACTCTCAAAGGCGACGCCTATGGTGCTGGGGAAGCCTGTCGAGACTTTACCACTATTTTGTCCCCTTAAAGGTTTCTCAAGGTGGGCTAGACTCACTTTCATTGGAGAAGGGTTTGAGGAGGAAATGAACAAGACAATTGCGACTTTGGTCAAGAATGGGGCCCCCACCGATGTTGTCTTGAAAGTCGGTACCGTCAAAATGCCTGCAGTCTATGCCGTCGCCTTTCATCAATGCCCTGCTGACGTTATGATTTCTGGACTACAATATGGGTTTGAGAACGAGATTGATGTCTTTTTCGACAAAGACAATGCTCTTCTCATGGCCATAAACCATGGCGATCAGGCAATGGTCCGAGCTTTGCTCGATGCAGGAGCTGATACCACTGTCGTCGACGGCATTGGTTGTGGTGTTCTAGAGCGCGCCGCTAAGGAGTCAGATGACGTATTTTTTGTGCGCAGCATCTTGGAAACCGGTGTTCCAGTAAATGACTGCAACCCAGGACAAGCATCTGCCTTTGAGACCGCCGTCTACTGCGGTAACTTGACCGTGGCTCGTTATCTATTTGATCATGGCGCTGACCGTGATCGAGTTAACGATCTTCAGCGAACAACACTGGGACAAATGATTCACCTACAAACAAGAAATGCTGTTGAGAGAATCAAGTTTATCTTGAGTCTACCCGACCGAGAGGAGTCCGATGGTTTCACTGTCTTCTACGAACCCAAAGGACAGTTATCGGCGTTGCATTACACTATTTTTCACATGTCCGAGTCAGGCCTTTTCGGAAAGCAGGATGAAATTGGGGATATCGTGCTAGCCCAGTTGCTAGAGAAGTACGACAGCGAGCACCATCTCAATGCCGGCAGAGAATCAGACGGAATGACGCCTTTGGCCATGGCAGTAGAGGTGGGCGCCCATAGGTTGGCAAAACGGCTGTTGGAGAAAGGGGCAAGTATCCAGGCGCGAGATAAGTTTGGACGAACACCTCTGGACATTGCTCAAGAGAGGTACTGCCAGCCCGAAAAGACGCCATTGATGACCAAGCTTCTTTCAGTCAATTCAGATGCTCACGCCTTCGAAAAACAACTAAGGATGGTAAACGAGAACACAGTTGAGCTTGTAAACCTCCTGGTATCGTACGGCACGGCGGATGATAATTGCGAAATTTCTAGCTGGTTCCGCGGCGAAGCCGGGTTCGTGACCATGGAGTCGATAGTTCTGAAGGCGACGGAAACAGAGACAATGAAGGACGAAACAGACATACGGGACGCTGATGTAAACCGGAGTCTTGGGAATTTGATACTCACAGATGCTGCAGGTCCAGGGAATCTGGAGCACCTGTCGATCTAGGGTCAAATTTCATCTTCGCACAGCTGGTTGTAGCGACGGATGTCATAAAAGCCACGATATGGCCCAAAGACCTTCAACTCCAAGCCCCGCAACACTATGTATAAAGTCAGAGATTCGAGAAATCAAAGGACGTCGTTGAATTTCAGCCTGCTTAGCTCCAGCTAGCGCGTTTTGTGCTCTGCCGATTAATATGTACAAAAGTCATGGGCAAGTGCAAGAAACTTTGCAGATTCCTGCTGGCTGTGAGTGAGGTAACGCGCCTTTACGACCTGGCCTTGTAGATGGACATCTGTGGAGTTGAGTTGAAGGGATTAGGCATCCTCAAACACTGTTGTTTTTGATTGAACTCCCTCCCGGATGAGCCGGCAACGTAACCTCCCATGTCTGACAGGGTCCCGATGCGGCATGTAAGCCATGATCAGATAGTATGCTGAAGTCTAAACCCCGGCGCGCCGTTCCTTGCCGATTGCCCCACATGTGATTGATGCGCCCGTTGTGGGGGGCTCCCGCGGCACCACGCCGCACTGATTTACCCCCGGGACTCCGTATTTAAGCATTCGGGGATTTGCTAAGCTAAGACGAACGCCCGCCCCCAAGTTTCGTCACCTTGCGCCATGATGGCGTGCGAATCCGCACCGAGTACAAAACAAGTATATTCCGTGCTCTGCCCCCCAAAACTCACCTTCTTGAAACAGAATTACGCCATTCGAGACACTCCTCACGGGACAAGAGGGATGAGATGGTGTCTCCACATTCTTATCAAGCAACAACGTCCGTGGACACGCGCCACTTGCCGCTGACACTCCCTTGGATCCTCTTTCGAGCCAGCGCGTATGTGTCCCGTAGGGCCGGCCTACGCATCCATGTCGACCCAGCTCTCGATGTCGCTTTGCTCGGCTGGTGACAAATGCCATCCTAGGTCTTGCCGCCTCGATAACCACCGCCGCATCAACTATGTGCGAGCCCTCTGAACTCGTTTACTTCTGCAGTTCATAGTCGCGTCTTTCACAACGCGCTTCGACGCAACATCCAAAGTCACCGGCATTACAAGCGATCATGAGCAACCTCGACGACCCAGAGCGGCGACCTCTGCTCTCTGCCACGTCGTCTCCGTCATCTTCTACAACACTCCCTCCCGATGACAAGCGAGTATTATCTACCAGAGGCGCTTCAGCCGAGGAGGATGTTGCGGCTGGAAATGTTCACCCATCGCGCTCTATTGAGGATGATGTCCTCCCGGAAACTTCAACACTCGGGCGCACGTTGACTTGGCAGAGCGCGTATATTCTCGTCATATCGAGGGTCATCGGCAGCGGCATCTTCGCTACTCCTGGAGCTATTCTTCGATCAGTCGGTAGCCCCGGACTTTCGCTGCTTCTGTGGATTGTTGGAGCCATCGTTGCGGCATGCGGCCTGATGGTTTCGCTCGAGTTTGGGTCAATGTTGCCCCGGTCTGGAGGAGACAAGGTCTACCTGGAATTTACCTATCGCCGGCCGCGCTTCTTGGCATCGACACTGATTGCGATTCAAGTCGTTCTTCTTGGCTTTACAGCCAGTAACTGCATCGTCTTCAGCGAGTATCTCCTGTTTGCCTTGGGCGGCGAGAACCCGAGCGGCTTCGTTCGGAAAGGGATTGCTGTTGCACTTCTTACGGCCGTAACGCTCATTCACGGGTGCCTCCCACGATTCGGTATCAAGCTCCAGAACTTTCTCGGCTGGATTAAGGTGTGCTTAGTTGTGTTTATGATATTCTCCGGTCTTTATGTGGTTCTTTTTCGGCCAACATCCGAATCCACCGAGATAACTGCCGGCAGTCTCAGATGGGCAGACCTATGGGAGGACTCAAACTGGAATTGGGGTGTGATTGCAACTTCGCTGTTCAAGGTGTTTTACTCCTACGCTGGCCTCGACAACGCCAACTACGTCCTCAATGAGGTCAAGGATCCGGTTCGAACCTTGCGGTCGGTGACGATGGCTGCGCTGACCACGGCATGTGGGCTGTACGCGCTGATCAACGTGGCGTATTTTCTCGTTGTGCCGGTTGAAGAAATCAAGCAAAGCGGTGAACTAATCGCGGCTTTATTCTTCACGCGTGTTTTTGGGGAAGGGTTTGGCAAGATAATTCTCCCTCTTGCTGTTGCATTGAGCGCTGGAGCGAATGTCCTCGTCGTTGCCTTTTCTGCGGTAAGGAGTCACTGGATACCATCACCTCGTATTGACTGCTCACGTGTATCTAGGCCCGAACTAAACAAGAGATCGCCAGACAAGGTTTCCTCCCCTTCTCCGACATCCTTTCCTCGACAAGGCCATTCAACTCCCCCTTGGGAGGGTTGCTTGTGCATTATATTCCATCCTTCCTAGTAATCACTCTTCCTCCTTCAGGCGAAGTCTACTCATTTATCTTGGAAGTCGAAGGATATCCGGGGCAGTTTCTTGCTTTGGCCGTCGGATTTGGTCTTCTGTGGCTACGTTTCAAGAGGCCCGACCTGAAGAGACCTTTCAAGGCCTGGATTCCAGCCGTGGTTTTACGGATTACCTTGAGCTTGGCCCTCCTCGCCGCTCCCTTTTTCCCACCTGACACCAAACCAACAAACGGGTTGTTCTACGCGACTTACGCAATTGTTGGAATCAGCATGTAAGTTAAACCTTCAAACCACACGGATATCGCCGCTAATCTGTAACGAAAGCTTAATCGGTGGCACTGTGTACTGGTACATCTGGACCATCTTGATTCCAAAGTGGCGAGGTTACAAGATAGAGGAGCGTGAAGAGACATTGAAAGATGGCACGACAATCACCAAGCTTATACATGTCAAAATATGACTGGGAAAGTGAGAAGATGATGTTAAATATCTTTGTCGGCAATTTGAAGCTACGCCGTAGAAAGAAAAGTATTGATTAGATAAAGTCGTAGGAGACAAATCAAATTTGAAAGACTCCCTGCATGACATTACACTTGATTCGAATCCGAACGTTTTTGATACACTACGCAGCTGAGGCTTGATCGGCAGCCCGACGATTATTCTACAAAACTAACAAACCCTCTTTAATCCTTCATCAAATTGACGCGTAGTGATTGGTGTGCCATTAATAATCAGGATGTTTCACAGGAATGTCGCCATAACACGTTTTTGGCCGTCATGAAAGCCTGAGGGGCTGGATTGGCACCAACTCGGTAAAGCTTACCAATGATCTACGACACCCGGGGAGCCATAAACTCACCTTTTGCAGATTAGTGCCCCCCCAGAGAACACAAACTGGATTTGAAATCATGACCCCAACTCGTTGCACCGTTGAAAAGTGCGGAGGTGTTATGCGTTATGCGGACACATGGACGGACACAATTGGAGATGCTTATCAATCCAAAATTATCAACTGCCAGACGAGGATTGCGTGCTGGAGAGTAGTATGCAGACCACGGGTATAATAAACAAATGGGCGCCTCAGTCTATAACACAGATATCGATACTACCCTCGAAACCCATACCAGTCTTGTACCATCAATTTGTCGACGACATTCCATACATCAACAAAAATGGCGACCGCAACCATTCAACATATTCTTCCTTCCGAAACTCTGGGATCATTCAAAGACACTCAGCCCCAGATTAGTTTATCTAGATCTTTGCAGTCAGCTGGGAAAAAGGACCTGCAAACAAATTTGCATTATCACAAGGACAACGAAGATGGATCGCCGCCTCATCCTACCTATGTCGATAGGCCGGAAACCTATGAGCGGCCATTTGAGACTCACTCCGTCAAGATCAATGACATTAGTGGTGATGAAGACAAGTACACGCTAGACAAGAATGGCTTTCAGATCTACCGCCATAAAGCCACGGAGAAGGACTTTCTTGACGACGCTCAAATCAAAGCCTCATACTACTCTGAGACTGAAGAGCTACTAAAGAAGATGTGAGTGCCACGCACTCTCCAGATAATTCTTCCCACATCTCAAGAAGGTTGTTGACACCTGAACCAGAACCGGAGCCAGCCGCATCTTCATTTTCGACCACACCATTCGACGCCAGACGCCGGACGCAGCGACCAAGGACGGGGCGCGAGCCGCCCGTGGGCCAGTGCAGCGCGTTCACATTGATCAATCTTACAAGGCGGCGCTCTCGCGTGTGCCGTACCATCTGCCGGAAGATTCTGATGAGCTACTCAAAGGCCGCGTGCAGATTATCAACGTATGGCGGCCCATCAAAACAGTACAGCGAGATCCACTTGCAGTCGCAGAGGCCGGCTCTGTCTCTGACTCGGACCTGGTGGTAACGGATTTGATCTACCCAAACCGCCGCGGGGAAACATATGCGGTCAGACACAACGAGGGGCACCAGTGGTATTACAAGGCAGGCCTCACGCCAGAGGAAGTCATTCTCATCAAGTGCTTTGACAGCAAAACTGACGGACGGGCCCGAAGGGTGCCACATACCGCCTTTGTTGATCCTTCAGCTGCCGACGACGCGCCTCCGCGAGAGAGTATTGAGGTCCGAGCTCTTGTGTTCCACCCAGATGACCAGGAGTAGATTAAACTTTCAACTGTTTTCTCCAATAGTGCAGTGTAGCAATAAGAAAACTTATCGTAGCTGTATAAAATGATGGAGACCGCCTCCTTTTAAAGGTGTGATACTTTCATAAATCTATATTTAGAGATACCTGGGATAGGTCGAATGTGTATACGGGCGCTACCCGGATTTCATATGTCTTCGACAGACCTCAGTAATCAAGTATTTGTTTCTTGAGTCAATATCCTGCTGGATCAGCTAGCGGACACACCGGTGTAGCCACTGATCTCCTAATTGCTTCCTTTTTTCTTCAAGTTTTTTTTATTTTAAAAAATATGAAAACAATTTTGACGAACTCACTCTTAATACCCAATCTTGAAGCTGGGTAAGGTTGCATCCGAGAGAGTCAAGTTTAGCAGTTAAGCGTTTTGAGCGACTTGACAGCATTGAATCTTGATGAGAATGCACTATGTGCAGATTAAAATACATAATTATAACTAGTTTTTCTGGCTCTGTAGATGCGGAAACTTCGACACAGGGAGGCTTTTTTCGCCGCGATTGATTAATCCTCAAAGCGCTGGTTCCCACGATCCTGTCTCTTCAGTTCAATCTCATCTAGGAACACCGAAGTCACCAAACCCAATGCACCCAGGCCGGTCATCGTGTAAAAGATTGCCTGAAATGACTTGAGGTAGACCCGTAAAATCTGCTCCAGGATTGTAGCAGGGACGTCTAGCGATCTCAACTCCTCGATGAAGCTGATGGCATTGGAGGCGTCTTTCAGGGACGCCAAAGACCCCGTTAATTGGACGGTAGTCTCAGAGAGGGAAGTAGAGAAAACCATGTTGAAAATCGACGAAGAGATGGCGAGGCCGACAAGAGCCCCAAACATACGAATGGTAAGAAAGTTGGCGGTCGCTAAGCCTTCGTCCTCGACGTGCTTGACACTCGCTTGTACTGGAAGAAGAGCAATACGTAATAACGAGACGCCTTGCCCCCAGAGAATCGGAAGCCCGTAGAGCATAGATGTCGCTGAGTGGATGTTGAACAGGGCCAGCAAGCCAGTCCCAAGCACAGTGATGAACCATGAAATTCGTAGAAGCCATACGTATCCTCCGAACAGCGGCACCATCATCATTGAGACGACTGCAACCACCACGCTGACAATGACAGTGGGCAATAGGTAGATGGCTGATGAGATTGCTGTCTTGCGGCCCACTGCTTGATAAAACAAAGGCAGGTACTGCAACAGGGAGATGAGAATCATTCCGTGGATGAAGCCTCCTATCAGGGCCATGTTTCCGGTCTTTGTCTTGAAGAGCCGATGAGGTATAATGGGTGCTGCAGGCTTGGCTTCATAGAAGGCAAATGCCACGAGTATTGCAGCTCCCAAGAACAATGGAAGGAGAGTCTGCCAGGAGGCCCATGAGAACAAAGACCCGGCCCAGCTGATAGGTACGCAGAAAACGGTAGTTCCGACAACGACGAGCGGCATGCCAATCCAGTCCAAGCGTTTCAGATTGCTGACGAGCGTTGCGTCGAGCGGTACGGGCCGAAGTTTGAGGAAAAAGAACAGCAGTAGTGTTCCGATTCCTAACAACGGTAGATTGATCCAACCAATCCATCTCCAGGTAGTATATGTGGTAAAAAGGGCCCCGACAAAGGGACCCATAATATTGCCAACAGCCGTCGGGATGGCCATGAAGCCGATATATTTTGAGCGTTCCTCTAGGGTCGTCATATCAGCGAGGATGACCGTTGTGAGGATATCAATCCCGCCACCTCCAAGGCCTTGAAGGACCCGTCCGGAAATGACAGTCTTCATATTTTGCGCAATAGCGAAAATGATGGAACCGACGAAAAATAATGCAACCGAGGCATAAAGAGGGTATTTTCGACCAAACGCTTGTGAAAGGCTGGCCCAAACCGGCTGCATGACCAGACCGCAAAGGCTGTAGGCCAGATTTGCCCAGAACGATTCAAGACTGGAGCCCTTTAAATCACTAGAAATGGTCTACGGATGGAAATTAGTATGGTTTGAGTAGCGTGCACATCATCAGAAAGGATGTTCTTGCTCACCGGAAGAGCAATGCTCAGACAGGTGGCATCCACTTGAAAAACAAGAAGGACCAACGCAAGCCCCGTGAAAGCAAGCTTGAAAGACAGAGACTTCTTTGGTGTTGATTGGGGGGTATCTTCTATGTTACCCCCTTTTGAAGAATGGTGCTCTCCAGTAAGCGTCACCAATTCAGTGGTTTTTGGCTGCGATTGCACCCCTAAATCTTCTCCAATGTTGGCCACAGGGATCGTGGTACCTGTGCCATTGCCTTCCTCGATGTTGCCCATAATGAAGTATGGGATTCGTATCTCCAATCGCGCTAACTGGCCGCGATTGAGCCTGACGAGGTGCGCAAGGGTTGGAGGATGTAATATGTTATTTTCGGCTGGAGACAGGTCACGTGCCTGTCCTAGGCACCAGCAGCCAGGTGGGGCCTAGCCTGCATTCAATCCACCCGCCGCGCGTCAAGTTAGGGGTCTTAATTTCCCATCAGGTCTATTTCCGTTATCCTTGTTTCCTCGCTTGCGTCCTCGTGCATAGTCATTGGGCTCACGGCGTTCCGGGGCTTCCGGGAGATCTCACTACAGGGTGCTGATCGTTGTTGTTCTTGCCGTTCTTGCATTCAACGTGAAAGGGGAGGGAGCCGAAGACCCCACCGCCGGCATCGCACACGAGATATGGCGTGGATAGTTGTGTGTCTATAGGATAAAGGTAATTTTGCCAGACAGGCACAAAAGGTTCAGTTTGTTTTGGATTATTTGGGTGCCTTCGTCCTGTAACAATTTGCAATAGGCCCCTCATGAAATATATGTATTGGTTGAATTATCGCCCCAACACCGTATTGAGTTCGGACCCGGTCGAAGCGGTGTCAATATAGCAGTTAGACCGTTATAATCCACTCAGTGTTCCTCCAGC
Organism: Colletotrichum jinshuiense; assembly: GCF_051148585.1. Lineage (NCBI taxonomy): Eukaryota > Fungi > Ascomycota > Sordariomycetes > Glomerellales > Glomerellaceae > Colletotrichum > Colletotrichum jinshuiense. The sequence goes on from NC_139316.1 coordinate 4,039,514, forward strand.
TGCATGTCACTAGTCAGTGCCTTGACGAGTATTTTGACGTAAAGTCATCAGGGTAAGATAAAGCAGTTGCACTTGCTAGAGATATTGTCTAGTCAAAAGCTTTGTTAAAAACTATGCCGAGGGAAGACCAGTGGACTTGGAATCGTCGTCGCTGTAGTAAGCTGGTTGTTGTGTTTTTCAACTGCCAAGAATGATATAAGTCTAAACCATGACATCGTATTGTCAAGGGCCAGCGGTTCAGTCCCACCATTCAAGGTTTGGTTTACCATAGTAGACCGATCCATTGATACAGGTGTTAATTCCCCGATCTATTAAATGGCCTGTCAGTTCCGCAGGAACAAATGTGTAACGTCTTTTGACACGTTAGCAGCGAGGCGGTGTGGCGTACACGTGGCCGTGGTCTAGGTTTATCAAACATGGTACTAGGCACATTGGCCGGTACATAATATCCCGCTGCGCGCTGCACAATCTTGTCAATGAATCCTCATAGGAAATACCCAACCAATTATAATGCCTTGTCCCTATGTTTCTGGCTCTTCGCACCTTTGTAATAGAGGCATGCGTCTATGATATACAAATCCATAGGCTGTCAAACTCAACCTGCCGCACAGCTGGCGAATTCTCATAGTAATTGATGGGAGATAGAAAGCCATTCCCATATTTGTTTATAAACTGCTTGCCAATGGTTGCAAGGCTCACGATCATGAAAAGTGGCGTCATGCTGATTTCTGCCTTGCATTTGATGGATGTTGCGGGGTGTAACTCCGCATTTCAGGGGGAAATCTGGATTCTGTATGTACTATGTGGGACGACGGATGCAACTGTCGGTTGTATGACGGTTGCAGTCTTGGATAGGAGCACAATCTCAGCCGAATGGCACCCTCCATTAATATTCACTGGCGGTGAAGCGGGTAGACTTCGGGGAATTATATACTCCCGAGACACTGGATATAACCCACGACACCGTGGTAAAACAGCAACCACACCCGAAGTCAAGCTTGAAAATCAATTTGTGATTGCGAAATGAGGCCAACATCAGGTCTATATGTATTTTCTCAGGTGATTGCACTTTCGGTAGGTGCCACGGCACTCGTGCAATCGCCTGAGGTTTACCCATCGCGTGAGTCCAAGCGCAAATGATAACAATAACAAACCAGATCTAACATGGCAACGGAGAAGCATTTGGCCAAGGGAAGGGGCCTTGGAAGGAGGCATATGTTAGTGCACGAAAATTGGTCAGCCAGTTGACGCTGGAAGAAAAGGTCAACATCACGCGTGGCTATGCTAGCGACAATGTCTGCGCCGGTAACACTGGATCCATCCCGCGTCTTGGATGGCCTGGATTATGCTTGCATGATGCCGGCAATGGCGTTCGGGCGACAGACCTCGTGAATTCTTATCCATCAGCAATTCATGTGGGTGCAAGTTGGGACAAGAATCTGACATATCAGCGTGGTTATTATATGGGCAAGGAGTTCAAGGCTAAGGGAGGTGAGTGTATCCGTTTGAGGTTCACCCTAGGCTTACGACTAAGCAAGCACCAGTAAATGTCCTACTTGGACCCAACGCGGGGCCTCTTGGCAGGATACCTCTTGGTGGCCGAAACTGGGAGGGGTTTTCCGTTGATCCATACTTATCCGGACAGCTGAATGCCGAGACCATCATTGGCCATCAAGAGGCTGGTGTCATTGCAAATCTCAAGGCAAGTCCTCGACTTGTTTACCATCACCGGAAGCCCCCCACTAACAGCCAATTCTCAGCATTTCATCGGAAATGAACAAGAGACCTATAGAAGACCTTACTTTGGGGTCGAGGCAGTCTCATCCAACATTGACGACAAGACTCTGCACGAATTCTATCTCTGGCCATTCGTGGATGGTGTCAGAGCTGGAGCGGCATCAATCATGTGCTCGTACAACAGGATCAATAATACATATGGCTGCGAAAATAGCAAACTCATAAACGGCATTTTAAAAACAGAATTAGAGTACGACGGATTTGTACTCCTCGACTGGAACGCACAACATAGTCTTCAAAGTGCCAATGCTGGTCTAGACATGGTTATGCCCCTTGGGGGCAACTGGGGTAACAACTTAACAGATGCGGTTCGAAATGGGACGGTCGATGAGTCGAGACTAAATGACATGGCTACAAGGTAAGTTCTGAACCAAATCATCACTATAATGTATTGACACAGCCCAGAATTCTTGCAGCTTGGTACCTCGTAGGTCAAGACGCCGACTTTCCCACTCCGGGAATTGGCATGAAAAACCTTACGGAACCCCACGTTCAGATTGATGCTCGCGACCCGAACTCAAGGCCATCTATCCTAGAAGGAGCCATCGCCGGCCACGTCCTTGTGAAGAATGAGAATAACACCCTCCCTTTCCGAAATTCTCCTACCATGATCTCGGTTTTTGGTTATGATGCGACGGTACCAAAAACGAAAAACACCGATAAGCTTTTTGAACTCGGGTACTACTCGTCGCCAGAAATGGGACAGGCAGTCCTAGGTACGGAAAGGCATTTCGATCAGGCGGCCAAGGGAGGAACTATCGTGAGCGGGGGACGCGCTGCAGCAAATGCGCCTTCATACATCCTTGATGTGAGTGTACGCCTTGATGGAGTACGTGCGCTGGCTAATAATGTGCAGCCTCTAAGCTCAATTCAACACAGAGCGGCCAAGGACGGCAGTTGGGTGAACTGGGATTTATCATCACCCAACCCCGATGTTAACGCTGCCAGTAATGTCTGTCTTGTCTTCATCAATGCCATGGCAACAGAAGGTTGGGACCGAGATGGGTTGCACGATGATTTCAGCGACGGTCTTGTTCTAAACGTAGCATCCAAATGCGCCAACACAATCGTCATCATTCATGCAGCTGGTATTCGTCTTGTTGACCAATGGATCGAGCACGCCAACGTCACCGCCACCATCATCGCTCACTTGCCTGGCCAAGACAGTGGAGCTGCTCTTGTCAAACTTCTCTATGGCGAAGCTTCGTTTTCAGGGAAATTGCCATACACTCTGGCGAAGAACGAGAGCGACTATTCAGCCTACGCCCCTTGTGGAAGGGAAGCAAACACCACCAGTCCGCAATGCGATTTCACAGAAGGCGTTTATGTTGATTATCGTGCTTTTGACGAAAGGAACATCTCCCCTAGATTTGAATTTGGGTATGGATTGAGTTATACCCAATTTAAATACTCGCTTTTGAGTGTCAAAGCGCAGGGGGCCATACCAGGTATTGCGACAAATGCCGACTCCCTCTGGAAAACTGTTGTAACCGCTACAGCGGTACTTAAAAACACGGGCTCTCGCGTGGGCGCGGAGGTCATGCAACTCTATGTGGCAATTCCAAATGGTCCACCGAAACAGCTGCGTGGGTTTGAGAAGGTGGCGCTTGAGAGAGGAGACGATGCAACTGTGGATTTTGATTTAACGAGGCGGGACTTAAGTGTTTGGGATGTCGAAAGTCAGGCTTGGATACTGCAGGAAGGGAACTATACCGTGTTTGTAGGCTCCAGTAGTCGTGATTTACCACTCAGGCAGCAGTTTTCAATCGGCTTCTAGGGAGAAGTCAAAACGTAACGTGTATATAGGTTTTATTAGAAAATATATTTTCTTATCTATATTCTTTTTTTATCTATTTACTGCTGCGACCCCCAATCGGGTGATGACCGACGCAACCTGAGAAACACCTACTCGCCTTGGGAGTAATTTAAGCGAACATTGAAGTAAGCAACCCTGCGGCATAGCCTCCCAGGAATTCCTCCAAATATAGGCAAATAAGTATTGCTATAAAAACAGAACCTCACGGTGTAACAGACGTGACGTCTCGAGTAAATTCAGCCCCTTTGTTGCCTCGGACGCTACCAACAGTGGCAGATCCTTGTTGATTCTCCTTGATGTTATGGAATGGTTGCTCATTGCGGGATTCTATCTTGGATTGAGAATATTTGGTCCAACTACGCGACACACCACCAAGCAATGGGCGTAATGCTGGTAGCGAAATGACGATAATTTGGGTGGCAATTTCCACGGAACCAACGAGGTCTATAACGCATTAGTCTATCTGGAACAGGTAGAAACATGCGAGGGCAATAGTTACATGTAGATAAGCTCCATATAGATTGCACGGTTAGGACAAAGCGTGCAATGCTGGTACAGAGTGTAGCGATGCCAAGGAGGAAGATGCACAACAAAGCTCTCCTATCTTTTGTTTGGAGAGCTTTTAACCTCAGTATTCCAAACGGAAGTGCAAATACTTGCCACGGTTCTCTAATTAGTATTGAATACGTTTAATGAGCGTTATGACCTACCTAGCAATTCTGATGCAATGCCTAATGTCCAGTTAATGTACATAGGCTGCGGACTGTTTGCTAGGGAACAAGTGGCATCAGCCTCGACCCTAGAGAGGGGTTAGAGATGTCCAGAAACAATTATTCGTAAAGCCATCGGGGATACCACCACCAGGAGCAACCCACCAGTTTTGGTACACATCGCTGCCACACCAGAATATATCCACGAAGAAGGTCGTACTAAACGCGCAAATGGTGTAGATTGTAACAAGTCGGAGACAAAGCCGCAATGTCTTCTCGGACTGAGGGAAAAGCTCGTTATAAAATGCTAGTAGACTGAATCTTGGGAAGTAAAAGCCCAGATCAAAGGTGACTGAACTGGCAAATTTCCACTACTCAACGAATCAGCATGTACTCTAGAGTAGTACGTAAAACAGGTGCGTACATACTTTTGCAAATCCTTCATCGTAATAACCCTCTTTGAAAGCGTCTAAACCTATAGATATTGTATAGGTATCTCCGACAACAAGTATAAGGAAGAATAGGAGAGAGATCAGAAGAAAGATCTCGGATAGCCAAAAGGACCACACCCTATGCCATGTGCGTACTGCGAGTCGAGCGAGTACAATGAGGAGGCAAATGACCCAAAGAACCCACTCCTTGATCTAAAAGCGATGTCAATACTTGTCGGTGCAGGTGCACAAGTAAATAGCGTACGAAGAAGTCTCTGCCGGCCTTGTCCATAACTGTATTGCCGAATGGCTAAAATTGGTAGCCCCGTGGCCACGGGCGATGCGATGCTGACTGCAGTAGCCGAATAGTGATTGCCCAGACAATATGTGAAAATATTGGCAAACGGTAAGAAGGGAATCAGAATATTCTTCAGGATTCAATCTGGGGCGGAGGGGCCAAGGAATATGTACAGAGTGGGATATAAAGGAAAAGCCAGTTTTTAGTACTTGGTTAGGAATGAATGATACGGCAAGGGTTAGCAGCCCGCTGAGGGACAAACAGCTATGAAAATGTCATTGATTGTCTCTCATTTGATGCTCTCGTGGGCGAGTAAGACATTTCCGCATTTGTCAAGGTAAGCATATCAAGCTTTCGACCGCTTAAGCCTAACAATTGCTCCTGACTGCTCCCAAGAGGACAATACCCACAGGCACGGAAGCCGCTAGTTGATAAGGGGGTCAAGTATGTGACGCATGCAGCCCGGCCGCCCCTGGTGTCGGCACCAGCCCAAGCCACCATCAGTCGCGACTGATCTAGATTTCCTTTTGCGCTCATGTCCTAAAAACGGGCCCACAAATAGGTTATTGTTCTCAGTCGAGCGCTCATGATGGCAAATCCACACTTTTGCATAGCCCATGTGGAGGCGACGCCAGGCGATGTGGCGGACCAGGCTTCGTGACCGAGGCAAATAAGACCTCGTTGTTGCTCATTTGTATATGTCCAGTCCAATTTCCTGCTTATTTGTAATACTTTCCCGCTGTCCCGCTGAGAACCTCACATTACTAGCACCTTAAGAAGGAGGAATAACTATCAATAGAAGTGCCATCTTAAGAACGCTTTGAACCAATTCCTCTTGTCCGGAACCAACCTGGACAAACCTGGATAGCACACATACCACGACAAGTAGGATGCATCGACCTATTTTCCACTCTACCGCATTTAATAGACGATAAAAAGACACCGGCTTCGCAGTACTTACACCTGCCCTGACGGCTTTTGTATGGCGGTTATTCAACAGTCATTTCCCATGCGCCTACGAGACACCACCCTCTGAAGCGCTGCCCCTCCGTTCTCCACTTGGCAATCACTGACTTTGGTTGCCGCGCAGGAATTGCAAAAACAATTTCTAAATAAAGAAAATTTCATTACAATATCGCCGTCATTCACATACCCCGCCCGATCCGATCTATATATGTCGCATATGCATGGTTTCGATTCATTTGGTCTGCCGACAGCAGATACCGACGAATGCACAGAATGAACGAGTCCGGTTCGTGACCGTGGGCTTAGTGTGCTGCTGGACAGTATCTGCTCGAGAGACGGTATTCGATATTCGGAACAAGCAACGAAGCTTTCGATTCCAGCGCAATTCAGTTGGTGATATTTAATCACGACGCCTCGAGGGATCGGAGCGCGGGTTTGGGTCTTTATAGACACTATGACCGTCATGTATGTCTAACTAAGCCGCTTTGGAGGTAAATCTTCGCCTATGTGGTGTTAATCAGTGGTAACTATGCTCGATGGCCTCCGTAGAGGTTACCCACACGCAAGATTGAGTATTACCAGATGCCAAAACGATTGATAATATGAACCTTCTATAATCTGAAATACATGCAAGCTCAGCAGGATTTATATCTTATCGCTTGTGTTTCTCGGCCAGCTTCTCAGCCGTCATTCTTCCCAAATCAGCGATGCTGGCAGCGCCCACGATCTCCACAACTGTGAATGGCACCCCGACTTTTTGCCTGAACCAGTTCCTCAGTTCGATACTGACTAGTGAGTCGACGCCGGCACTCGCCAGCGGCACCGTCAGGTCGGGTTCCTCATCGCTTCGCATCATAAAGTTAAACAGAGTGGCCCCGATCTCGTGCGCCAGAAAGTCAGCCGTGGCCTGAGTCTCTAACATTTCCGGTGTCTTCCCGCACGACGACAGGAACTCTTTCAGACCACCGTCTGTGGCGGGGCCGGATTCGATCTCGTCCCGGTTCTCAATATTGCGGTACACCAGCAGACGCGGGTTCTTCTTCCAGCCGGTGCGGTTCATCGGCGAAAGGAGAGGCAGCTTTGAGCGCAGGCCAACGACGACATGACTATCGTTGACGTAGCCTTTGGTGAGTTTGGTGTACTCATCCAACTCCTGTGCGGCAGCCGTGTCCTTTTCAGTTGTCTTGTCTGTGGGAGAAGCCCGAGGTCCCAACATCAGCTCCAGGGAATCAAGGAGGTCCTGCTCATGCAAGAAGTGCAGCGACGTGGCGCGCAGCGCCTCGAGAAGATGTCTCTCTCTGGCAAGGAAGCCGACATCCTCCATGATGCCGATTGCTAGAGTTGAGCAGGCCAGACCTTGTGCTTGTCGATATTGAACATAGGCGTCCATGAATGTGTTACCTGCCGCGTAATTGGCTTGTCCGATTTGTCCCGCTGTCCCCGACACAGAACTAAAGAGGAAGAAGAAGTCAAGTGGCTCCTCTTGCTTCTTCAAAGCCTCCTCGAAATTCCATGTGCCCAGCACCTTGGGGAGGACCGCAGTCTGCCACGCCTCGAACTTCATATCTACGAAGTTTGCATCCTGTCTTGATATTAACATCTATTAGAGCGAGGGATTAATGGAGATGGTGACTCACCTGCAAAACCATGGCAGCCTGCAAGACTCCGGCAATGGGGTTGGTGGCTGAGGCTACAACCTTCTCAACGTCCGTCTGGTTGTTGATGCTTCCGCTAATGACTTGTGTCGTGCATCCCAAACTTTGCAGCTCTTCAAAGAACTCTGGGTTGGATTCAGAGAACTTGGTGGCTGATCTGGAGAAGAATATGAGATGGCGCGCTCCCTTCTCTGCCAGATACGTAGCAATCGACTGGCCCAGTCCACCAAGCCCACCAGCAAACACGTAGGTCCGGTCGTTTCGAAGAACCAATTCTCGGCGTGCTGGTTCCGGCTCCAAAGCATGGGTCTCCCGGCTCCCCGGCACCGTGACGACGATCTTGCCGATATGCTGTCCCTTTTGCATGTATCGGAACGCTTCCTCCACTTTGGCAGCCTCGAATGTCTTGATCGGCCCGATGGGCTTAAGTGTTCCCTGCTCGCAAAGATCCATGACCTTGTTCAAGACCCTGCTGGCTACCTTGGGTTTGTGTGCCCAAAGCTCCGTGTGATCGAGACCCACGAATGTACGGTTGTTCTCAAAGCGATCCATCGCCAATTCTGCCTTGCCGATGAAGTCCCTCTTTCCGATCTCAACCATAGTGCCAAACTTGGCAACGCAGTTCCATGATTCGTGAAGTAACTCCCCTGAGAGTGAGTTGAGAACCACGTCGACACCCCGGCCATTAGTTGCTTTTAGAATCCCTGGCAGGAAAGAACTGTCTCTAGAGTTAAAGATGTGGTCCCTGGGAATGCCGAAAACAGTCATCAGGTATTCGATCTTCTCCTCGCTGCCCACAGTACAGAAGATCTGAAACCAACAAGTTAGTAAGCCACTCTTGGAATCCCATGTAAAACGAAGACATCACAAACCTTTGATCCAATCATCTTGGCTATTTGGATGGCTGCTTGTCCAACACCGCCACATGCCGAATGAATCAAAACAGACTATCGAAAGTCAGCGTCGATTTCAGGTATTGATGCATCAGATCTCGGAGGCATACCTGTTCAGCCTCCAACCTTGCCAAGTCCACCAATCCATACATGGCGGTACCAAAGACGCATGGCATTGTCGCTGCCTCTTCGAAATTGAGCGAGTCTGGAATTTTGGAGCAGTAGATCTCGGGCATGGTCTGTGACGTAGAGAAGCAGCCAGTGGAACTGAAAGCAACCCGATCACCAACGGCAAGCCGTTGGACACTTGGTCCAATTTGAGTGACAACGCCAGCGCCCTCGAAACCAAAGTCGCCAGCTGCTAAACCGTCAGTACTGGCCTCGACTATGCCCATGGCAATCAAGACATCCTATTGTCATGTCAGAAAACAGTGCATCTCGTAGTTAGTTCGGTGGCAGTCTCTAACCTTGAAATTGAGGCCAACTGATCGAGTTTCAACCTTTACCCAATCCTCTGCCTCTAGTGTCGGCGACGTTTTCTGTTTCCAGTGCAGAGTTTGAATGATTCCAGGTTTGTCAATGACCAAAGTCTCGATTCGGTCCTCACGCTTCCGGTCTTGAAGTTCGTTGTTGACTTTGATCCAGTGCATTCGGCCGACCTGGATGGTGCCGGCATGGAAAGCGTACTCCGACTCGAAATCAGTCTCAACCTCACCGTCAGTCACTCGCGAATTGAACGTCCCAATGAGCTCAGACAATGCTCTCCATGCACTTTCATCAAAGCTCTCCAACTCAAAAGTTACAAAGTCAATACCAGTCTCTTGGCGGATGCTCCTGGCCATTCCGTTGACAAGAGCGTAGTTGGGGTTTTGGCAGTCAATCTGGCAGGCCCCAGTAACCCAACAAAAAGGAATATCCTGAACCGAGAAAAGAGTGTGTTTGAAGGAGTTAAACTGCTCTTCGGTGATATTGGCAAGAAACGGAGCTTCCAAATCCATTAGGAAGACTGCAGGCTGCCCTGGAGTGATTTCTTGCCCAATGGAGAAAATATCCAATTCCAGGCCCGTTCCTTGCAGATATTTGGTGGCTTCTATCACTGTCGGGTCATCTGCTTTATTGGAGACGATGCTTATCTTCTTCGGTTTCTCGATGGGAGGTGGAACGGGTCTGGCGATGATGCTGTTGCTCATGTTGCCATCGAAAGCGTATGCCTCGACGCCGGAGAACCCTGACTGCAAAAGCCTCTCGTGCCATACTTCTGCACTGACGTAAGGCTCATTCTCTCGGCCGTCCTCGCTGAGCCACCAGCCGACCAGCGGTCCCATAACATAATTGACAGATTTGGATGACTCAGGACTGAGCTCCATGAGAAACAGTCGACCTTCAGGATGAAGGAGCTTCCGTACGTTCGTCAATGTTTTGACGAGGTCAGGGGTAGCGTGCAGACAGTTAGAAGAGACGATGAGGTCGAATGAACCCTCCTCAAATCCTTGGCTAATCGGGTCCTGAGTGATATCAAGCACTGAGTACTCGATAGCCTGGTAATCGCGGAAACGCTCCTTAGCGCCTAGAAAGAAACCAGCTGATATGTCGCTGTACACATAGGTGCCATACATGCGTTCCCCTTGGTCGGATCTCAAGGCGGGAAGGATTGTGGCGGTGGTGCCACCCGTTCCGGCGCCGATCTCCAGAACGCGCATAGTGGGCTTCTTATGGCCGAGCAGAGCGAGGAAATGAAGATGGTCTGCGTTGTTGGTGAAGTCGTACATGCGCATCAAGATGTTGTCGGCCATAAGTACCTCAAGTGGATCTGCTTCGCCAGTAAAAAACCGCACGCTGTTGTCATAAATGCGAAATAGAGAAATGGCCACGGCATTCGCATCGGTGCCCTCGGAGGCTGCAAGGTGATCTCGTATGAGCTTTTGCCTCTCCTCAGAAGGCATTGTTGCGATCTCGGTACAGTTCGGAACGTGGGGGTATCTCCCTTCAACTGCTTCCTGGTAGGGGATATCCATCCAGTCACGGAACTTGATGAGATGCCACTGAGAGGTTTCGAGTCCAGCGAGCTGCTGTCTAGACTCGATGATGCAGGCCAGACCCATGGTATCAACCAGCCTATGTTGCTCATCATCGGGGTCCTTCTTCAATGATCGTAAGAGACGTCCAGCATCGATGAAGTCAGCATCGGTCTTCCACTCAAGAACAGCAGCAGCGTGCGGGTCGTCGTCAACAACATCTGAACCATCACTCAAAGGCGAAAGTTCAAGACCCGTCCAACTAAGAACTACTTTCCCATTGGAAACACCCACCAGATTGCTTGTCGACCCACCGCGGCCCTTATTCACGGCGTCTCCAACCACTTGAATGGGTCCCTCAGGTGTACCCACGTACATTTCTTCAATATACTTGGGTACTGACGGCGTCCTGAAGTTCCTCCCAAGCCCATGGCATAGGCAGACATTGGAAAGATGGAAAGCAGCGTCGATGCCAGCCGGATGAACTGAATACAGAGCAGTCTCTTCAGGGAGGCACTTCTCATATATGGTGCCCGCAGCTCTCTTCTCAGTTGTGTGCGCGCTGATGTCGTCCAAGCCGCGGAAGCGTCCGCCATAGTTCATACCAAATCGGCGCCACACGTTGTACATCATTGACGTGGGAACCTTGCGAGGGAAAGGCTCGATGTTTGGGGTGTCAGGAACGAATGTTCGCCCAGACCTGACTTGGCCTGAGACGTGCTTGGTCCATACGTTGGTCGTTTCACTAACAGATGAGATAGTGAAGCTGTACCAGTCCGAATCGATAGCGTTGGTCAGCCGAACGGGAACCAATGTCGTAACTAGCTCCACAGGGTCACCATGTAAAACAAGCGCCGAAGTTAGTGTAACGCGTCTCAGAGAGTAGTCTTGCGATCCCGGGCGAAGTTGTTTGACGGCTTCACCGGCCATGCAGAGATACGCTGCACCGGGAAAGATAATGTCACCCAGGATGTCATGGTCACTGAGCCACGGAGCATCTTGTACTCGTAGCTTGCAGCGCCATGCTGGCCCAGCATCTGCACTCTCGAGTACTCGAGCGCCAAGTAGTTCGTGGTGATCAAATTTGCGGAAACGCCAGTCTCGGGATAGACGATTCTCCAACCAGTACTCGCCATCATAGTGCCATGAGTATGTGGGGAGATCGGTTAATAACTTGCCGCCTTCGGGCTTGCCGTTCACGGCGTTCAGGTCAAGACCAGGGGTAGCAGCCAGCCAAAGATTTCCTGCCGTGCTGAGAATCGACTGATAGGCATCTGTATTGCGTACAAGTGTCGCGATATACCCTGCATTTGACTTGCTCTCGCTTTGAATGGTCTGTCTGATGGGTCCCGCAAGAGCCGAATGCGGCCCAATTTCCACGAACGTGAGGTTGTCGTGAGACTGGAGCGCGGTTTCTACAGCGCCCTTGAAAAGCACAGGAGACACCAGGTTTTCTGTCCAGTATGAGGTAGACAGGTCACTGTTGACTCCTTTGGTAACCGAAGAGTAGAAAGGAATTCGGGGCTGGTTTGCTTCGATGGTTCCCAGTCGGGCAGCGTAGTCATCGGCAACAACCTTCATGTGTTCTAGATACACAGCGTGTTAGTGATGTTTCTCAATTAGAAACTTCCCTAAGTAGTTCCTCAAAAGGTACTAACCCGAGTGGTAAGCACATTCGACGCGAAGGGCCCGGACCAGAACAGATGGGTCTGCAGTGCGGATGTCTTCCATTACCCTTTCCAGAACATCGGCCTCCCCCGTCAGGGTGACACTTGCTGGTGAGTTCTCGCAGCCGATCGTAACCCCTGGCTGAAGGTACTGCTCGACACCTTCTCTGCCAAGGCCTATAGCCGCCATACCACCCTTGTAGGTAGATTTCAGCGCAATGGTAGAGTTTCCTCTATAGTAAGCGATGCGGATTGCATCTTCGGCTGAAATGGCGCCGCAGGCATATGCAGCAGCGATCTCGCCCGAAGAGTGACCAACAACAGCGTCGGGTGAAACCCCCCAGCTTTGAAGTAGGTCCATGAGCGCAACTTGGATTGCCGTGCAGCAGGGCTGGGAGATTTCCGCTTCCGATAAACGGCTCGTCTTCTTGGGGGCGAGGATCTCATCTGAAATCAAGCACGATTAGTAGGTGAGCATATGGGGCTTTGGAAGAATGGCAGTCAATATTTACCTCGCATTTTCCATGTTGGGCCATCAGACAGTTGCGAGAGCGCAGCATCAAGTGATTCCACTGTATGCTTAAATACTGGTTCACTTTCAAGAAGTTCACGACCCATTCTGGCCCACTGAGCCCCCTGTCCCGTAAAAACGAAGACAAGATCGCTCTTAGACCCGAGGGCTGGCTTCGTAATTTTCGAGATTTCGAAAGAATCCAATCCATCTGTAACACAGAAGGCACGATGAGAGTGTACTGTACGCTTAGTGTTCAATGTATATGCCATGTCGGTAAGTGAGTCTGGGTGTGTTGTCATGTACTCCTCGTGTTTCTGTGCCGACATCTCTAGGGCCTTTGGATGCTTGGCAGAGAAGGTAAGAAGATGCGGTCTGAGCTTGTCGTTGTCTGCACCCTCTGAAATAGACTCGGGTTTCTGTCCAAGCCCAAAAGAGGCGGCAGATTCAAGTATAACCTGGAGAAACGCACTTGTCAGATTCATGGAGGAAAAAGTTTAAGCCTCATCGATGTCATTTTTGGCTTACATGAGCATTAGCACCGCCGATTCCAAAGCTGTTCACGGCGACTCGTTCCAACCGGTCAGCAGGCCATGGTGTAGCTTTGATCGGAACTTTGAGTTTTGCTTCCTCCCATGGGACTGTGACTGTTAGCATTATTCAGGTCTTCTATGTGGAATACTAAAACAGTTACTTTTTGGATTAGGGGTCTTGAAGTTGATGTTTGGTGGGATAATCTTGTTCTCGAGCGCCAAAGTCATCTTCATGATGCTTGACAATCCAGATGCACCTTCACCATGACCGATGTTTGGTTTGACCTGAGTCGATGTAAGCGATCGACTTTTTGCAGATGCTAGACTGTGGTTCTTGACTTACTGATCCAATGTAGATGCCGTGGTTTCCCCATACGTTAGCTACGGCACTTACTTCTCGGGGATCGCCGACCTTTTTATTGGAAAACCAGTCAGCATTTATCATCTTCTAAACACTGCCTCACTTACTGCGGTGCCCGTTCCGTGGCATTCCACCATGGCTGTCTTGGAAAAGTCGGAAATACCCGCTAGCCGATGCCCTCGTCTCATCAACTTTTCGTGACTTTCTGGGTTCGGTAGTGTGAAGCCGGCAGTCTTGCCATCAGCAGCTGCACATGTTGATCGAATGACGGCTCTTATGGGGTCTCCATCACGAACTGCATCTGATAGTTTCTTGATGTAAATGGCCGAAACTCCTTCTCCTCGGGCATAGCCGTCAGCGTCAGCATCAAATGTTTTACAACGGCCATCTTCTGAAAGAACGCCCTGTTCAGTCAACGCGACGGTAGTTCTTGGCGTAATGATAAGGTTGATACCGCCAACAATGGCACCGTCAGCGCAGTCGCCGCCGAGAATATCCTGACATGCCAGATGCAGGGCTATCATGGAGGAGGAGCACGCAGTCCGAACCACCATGCTGGCTAAAGTTAGTAACGGCATTGAATTAAAAGTGCTCTGCGTAGATATACATACCTGGGACCCTTGAGATCGAACTCGTATGAGGCTCTGTTTGCGATGATGTAATCGCCGTAGACATATGTTCGAGTAGGGTTCAGGTCTTGTCCGTCCTGCATCTCCATTTCACCCCAGTCATCGCCTAGGGCACCCACGTAGACACCCACATCTTTGCCTCTCCATTGCGTGGTACCGGAGCTCTCAAAGGCTTCGTAGACGACTTCGAGAAAGAGACGCTGCTGCGGATCTAGTAGCTCGGCTTCCTGTTTCGTAAAGGACCAGAAGTTGGGGTCGATGTTGGCCAGATTCAGTTCCTCTAAAAAGTGTCCATACTTGGTACCCACATGTGTCACGCGCCCGGGACCGTACCATGTATCGATGTTGTAGCGGTCCTTGGGTACCTGGCATCGGCCATCTTTGCCGTTGACCAGGAGGTCCCAGTACGCCTCGGCGTTATGAACACCTCCGGGAAGTCGCATGCCCATACCAATGATAGCAATTGGTTCGTGTACATCTTCTTGATCAATAGAATCGTCACCGGAAAGCCCATTGGTTTGGTCATTCATCCGTGGAGCTTCATTGGTATGATAATTGGTATGGCCGTTGGCATGGCCATTGGCATGGCCGTTGGTATGGCCGTTGGTATGACCATCAACGTCGCCGTTGGCGTGGCCATTGGTCACTGTGGTGGTCATCGTATGTTGGAACGTTGAAATGGTACGTTGAGTGCAATTTTAGTTCGATGTGATCAATAGATGCACGAATCTCGTTGAAGAGGCGCTATTGTGAGACGCTTCCATATACAGAGGCAGTGTTGTGTTCGCTTATAGATCATGAAAACCCCCATATGGCACCATACAAATTCGAGGTCAAGTCACCAAGATGTTGCTAAGAGGACTAAGAACATGGGCCTTTTGGTTCAATCTTCTTTTCGCCTGAACACAATCGCAGTTCATCCGAAGCACCGACTAAGCTTGACGTCGATCAGATGACATTTACAACAATGTTGAAGAGAATTGCTGCAGAGTTTACTTGGCATCCATTCAAGCCAGCATTGTGGGTTATCACAATACACGCTTAGAAGCAGCGATCGGTTCTTTAGTCGGTTCCAGACAAGATTAATAGAAGCGGACGAGGGCATTCCTTTCATCCAGCTGTAGCTTACTGCAGAAGTGGGCCGCCAAGCTCCCACCGGGCTGCTGACTCGGAAGTTTATCAACTCGGGCGAGCCAACCACTTTAGGTACAACGTCGTTCTACCAAATCATAGCTCCAGCCAAAGTTCAGTCTTCCTAATTTAGCTTCCTTATCGCCCAGCACAAAATATCTCCCTTACAATAATTGTGGTGACAGATAGAGTGGGAAAATGGGATCTAATCAGGCCGGTGTTTACATCGTCGGCTTAGGCCATCACTATCCGCCATACGTTAATGGATTGGAGGATATCGAAGAATATCTAGCCAAGTTCTGCGACACGCAAACTCCTGCGTAGGTTTTCCATGGTTCCCGTGGGTTGGCCATATTATACCACCAGCATTTGTAAACTGTGACTAACTACATGATTCATCCCAGCGTGAGAAAATTGTTGCAGGTCAACCGAAACACTGGAATCAAAGAACGCCCCAATATCATCCCCCGCGACGACCCTCTCTTCAATCGTTCGGAGCCTCCAACAATCTCGGAACTTGATCACGTCTTCCGCACTCGAGCAGTCGACCTGGCCGCTAGGGCGT
Organism: Colletotrichum jinshuiense; assembly: GCF_051148585.1. Lineage (NCBI taxonomy): Eukaryota > Fungi > Ascomycota > Sordariomycetes > Glomerellales > Glomerellaceae > Colletotrichum > Colletotrichum jinshuiense. The sequence continues at coordinate 4,055,492 of NC_139316.1, forward strand.
GTAGGAAGGCTATTGTCGAGTGGGGAGGGAAAGTATCACAGATTACTCACACTGTGGCCGCTACTGGCACAAATGCTGGTAGCCCAGGCTATGACCTGCTCGTCAATGAACGCTTAGGCGTCCGTCCCGAGGCTCAGCGAATATTATTAAGTGGTATAGGATGTGCAGGAGGGTTGGCCACTATTCGCACCGCAGCTACAATCGCCAACGACGCAACTCTGAGAGGCCGTCCGGCCTGCGTCCTGGGGTTTGCTTGTGATGTAACCAGTACTAATATTCGCTGCGACTTGAAGATACTTTCAGACAATCCTGAGGAAACCAGGGCCTCGATGGCATTATTCTCGGATGCCTCGGCAGCCTTTGTGATTTGTAACTCTCTGGGTCTCGAGGACGACGAAAAAGCAACATATTCAGTGCTTGACTGGGAGAGCGGCGTGTTACGTGGAACGCAATCTGACGAAAAGTGCCTCGTAGATCCTCTTGGTAAGACTGGGTCCTTCGAATAGTTGGCCGGCATGCTGTAAATTTATTCTGGTGATTCAGATATTGACTGACGTTGCTCTAGGTTTTCGGTCGTTCATGAGCCCAAATTTACCGACGGTCACAAGCAGTGCCGTTGTACCCCTTTTAGAAAGGATGACCGCCAGGAACGCATGGCAACTTCCAAAAGATCAAAAGCAGCTAGAAGCAACAGATTTTGATTGGGTAGTGCATCCCGCAGGCCTCGCTGTTTTGGATCAAGTGAAAGAAAACTTGAATCTCCAAGACGGGCAGATGAGAGCGTCATTCGATGTATTTGAGAATAAAGGAAACTCCGCCGGTCCAACTGTGCTTATCGTTCTTGACAGATTGAGGAAGATGGGGGAGTTGAGGGACAACATTGTCGCTTGCTCATTTGGACCGGGAATATGCGTTGAGATGGTTGCCTTAGGACCATACAGAGAATGAGAAACTCGAAAATTTAACTAAATTACATGGGGTTATTAGGTCAAGTTTCTATGGAACCCAACTAGTTGTATAATTATGACACATCTATCGTAGTAGACACCTTTCTCTCACACAATATGTCCAAAATCTCGTTTCTAGTGTCAGCATCTAGATTCTCCATGATAAATGAGGTCTTCTGTGTCCGAACTGGCTGATTTGAAGTGCTGTTATCAGAGCTGCCTGTCAAACTTTGACACTCGATGTGCTCCATGTCAAACCCGGACGGAGCTGAAACGACCTCTGGTGTACTGAAGGGACTGTCTCTCTCGGCGGTAGAGTTGTCGCCAATGAGGTTGTAAGAAGCATTTAAAGAATTGAAGGTGTCAAAATCGGGATTTCCGAATCCAATGTCAGACGGACCGAAGTCAGTATCCCAGTTCATCAAAGTCGAGACGGACAAGTCGTCCGACGGATTTAGGTGAATGGGAAATTGTGAGAAGTCCGGCCTCGACTCGTTTGGCTCTACTTCGGCCGCAGACCGCGCAATTGACAAAGGCGGAAAGGTGTTTCTATGAGTGAGGCTATGTTCAACTTCGTCTAGTATGCCGCCACCATTAAGAATCTCAGGGGTATTGAAGCCCGACGAATGTGATTGCTCTAGTTTACGGATATTGAGATTGTATCTGTCTCACAGCCCTTTTTAGTGCCTGGTCTAATTTGGAAACACGAGAGATCCAAGCATGTAAAGCATGCAAACGATAGACTTACCTGTTGGCGATTTCGATAGTCGATCTGTTGGGAAAATACCGCCCGGTGATTCGTTTCCAGGATCGGCCATAAAGATGAACTGCATCCATTAAAAGTCGATCCTGTGAGAGTTTTTCAATTGGTTACTGGACTCTATGTATGATCGGAAACATGGTCGGCATACCTCCTGATCGGTCCATCCGCCGTGAGTTAAATCGGGATCAAGCGAGCTTGTCCAATGCTTGGCACATTCTAAGATTGTATGAAGTCAATTGGCTCCTTTAAAAGTTTGAAAGGAAATTGATGGTAAACGTACGGTCAGGGCTTCGATTACCAACAGCCTCAGAGACAGATGTCCAGCTGCCCAAGGTGTGTCAGTGTCAGTTGGTGGTACATGATTGCATAAACGTAACGTGAAAGAATACGTACCTATAACCATGAGTGGTAACGGCATCGGCCAGTCGTTGATTCTCTTCGCTTGTCCAGGCTCCCCGGTTCCAATTACTTTTTATCTTCATCCATCGGTTCCTACAGTCCTTGTTACTTCGGCCTCGGTGAAATTGAGCTATTACGACCCAATTGATGGTTCCTGCAGCCAGGGGCTGTTATATAACACATCGGATAATTCACATGTGTCCGTGTACTTACTCGTATATTTGGAGACCTGTTCACTGAGAAGTTGGTCTTCCTCGGGCGTCCATCTGCGAGATTCAGTTGCCCTGCGTGTTGACATGATGTAAATGCGAATACAAGTCTGCCTTCGCGCTTTAACTCGACCATTGCAGGAGGTTCTTTTTCGTAAGCTGAGGTCTCAAGGTACTGATATATCACATTCCGGGACGTGGCGGGCCGTCAATTAGGAAACCTTTACGGCGCAGTATGTATGCTCACGCACCCCGTGGGGGCTACCCTCCCTGCCACGTCGCGGAAGACCCTTGGCTGTATCCAAACAGCAAGATTCCCGGTGAGCTTAGACTCAATGGGTTGAATCTTCAGCGTCATCTTCCATACTACGCCACTGGGCTGCAGCGATGGGAGCAGCCGCGCCGTTCCGACCCGGTTTTCTACTCCAACTGATTCAACCAGTTGAAAATGCCACAACGTGCCGGGCTGACCTCCAGCTTCCAACACCAATTCTCCCCGCCATCGGCTCCACAATTTACTTACGCGCAGGTCGAACCATATCAAGAAGATGGTCCGGAGTGAATATTGCAGCCAGCCCTTCCAGTAAGGAAGTCTAGGCCCCCATCTTTGCTCATTCATATCTATCCAGTCCCCATATCCAATTGGGTTGCTGACCGGGCGTGTGGAAGGGGTCGTATCTGAGTCAGGATTTAATATGAGCATTATGATGTATCAAAAGCTGGAGTCACATTTGCCATGCGTCCATCCGGTGTGCCGTTATTGGCACATCCTAAGACTTTGCCGCATATGCAAGGAAATAGCAGCAGGTGGCAGTGCCGCAGGGTTGTCCAGGATAGGCCACGCAATGCGATGCAGGAGCATATGCATCTGCTGAGAATGTCTTACGACGGATTACCTCTTACCGCGTCACATCAGTATCAGCCAGGGTGGTGTTTGGTGATATTATGGTCTGATTCTCATTATCAGACCTCGCTGGCACACTCGTTACAGCAATGCATCGCACTATGCTCATCAGATAGACATATGGTCTAAAATGAGAGTGGCTAGGTCAACCCAAGCTATGCCTGTATACGGGCCTTCAATACATTATAATGTAATTGGTTACATGCCCAGTAATTCTTTTAACGTAGTCACCAATTTTATCCAGTTGACCACTAGCATTGCTGCATGGCTGTCTGGCGGCTGCTCACCACGGGTATGCTGGTGGGTCCCTATCAGCCTATCAATCAGGGGGGATGGGGGATAAAATCCCCTATTCAGGCCACATCAGGGCACGCCAGAATTGACTACTATTTGTTACACCTATCACCAAGTGCCGCTTAGTTGACTTGTTTACTGCCTTACTAGACGAAGACATTCCTGATAGCAGTACTGTCTGTCGGCTTTAAATGCCGAAGGATGCACTTTCAGATGTGGTCAGCAAAGCCAGAAGAAGCTATTGCGCGACGTACCTGACGGCCATAAAATCCCAAAAACGGCTTAGCAGAAATCCGGTTGACGTTGGTGCCACACGGGAGCCAACAACCCAACGTTTTAGCTGCATATATTGTGCCCATGTAACCCTGTCCCGCTCTCAGACCGGTGATCCACTCAACCCTTTCATGGGGTAGCTATGGATGTTGATAGCACTTCTACCTCCCTCCTTCCCGCCCAGGTCGATGTTTGCGGCGTCGCTAAGCACCAGCTCCGACTGGATTGAAATTATTACCATGTGTAAGAGGTGCGGGCGTTGAGCTACCCTACGGGTGGGCGTGGCCCTTGGCAACCGCCAGCTGGCCAAGGCACCCCCAAGTGCCAACATCAACACCGTAGATATATGTATCGTTGTAGCCCCTACCCTACCAGGACTTTTTCCTATTTCGTTGCGTGGCGCGCAGCCTACCGTTGGAAGAGTAGGTATTGTGGCCGTGGCCCAAGCGTCCAAAATTCAGGGGCAGACCGCCTTTCATGTACGTACATGCTCTACATCAGATGTCATCACGCCAAGCGCAAATAGCATCGTATTTTCCCAGCAGGAAAGCGGCACAGGCCCTGTTTGTGTTTCTGAGGCCTGTGTGCAGAGGCACAGGGAGACACGTCCAACCAAAGTTGACATTGCCCACACGCACGCGCACACGCACATTTTCGTTGTTATCTTTTCCCCGGGCGAAAATGATAAAAATCAAGCACTTGTTTTCGCTTCTGCCACGGTCAAACACCAATCTTCACTTCTTGATCACATCAAGGAAGGGATCATCATCGACATGAGTTCCGAGCACGAGAAGCCAATTATGGACGAAATAGGGCCAGACTTCCCATTCAAGCCCACGCCGAAGGCCGCACCGCCGACACTCAAGATCGACCATGACTGCGGCGTCAAAATCACAACAGTCAGTCCAGTTTCCGTCGCGTTCCCTATTTCTGGTTAAATGCTCATCTGTCCAAGTCTCCCGCGATCAACAATCCTCCCCTGCCTGCGGATGGCCCTGGAAACGAGAGCTTTTCGAACGTACTCTTGATTTCCCTTCTGGTTCTTGTCCCGACATACACGGCATGGAAATTGGGCGGTGGGTTCAAGACCACAATCTTCTTCGGCCTCATCACGACCGTTCCGGTTTTGATCGCCTTCTGGGCTGTCACCTCCACCATGTCCCCGCGAATGAACGAGAGAGTCAAGTGCCCAGGTCTTCCTGTGGAACACTACGTGACATTTCACAAAGAAGCAGATCGCCTCAAGTACCGGGGACGGAACAAGGTCCCGATGGAGACGTTCATGCGCAAATACTTCGACGGCGATGCGGACTTCAACGGCGACCTCCTTGAAGTGCTCGAGTACCGTCACGATTGGGCCAATTTCCGCTTCACTTGGGAGCTCTTCCGATTTGTCTTCGTCAACTTTGCTACCGATGTCCTCGTCCATAGCCGGTCCCAGGATGAAGACCAAGTTCGTGAGCACTATGACCGTGGCGACGACTTCTACGCTTGGTTTTTGGGTCCGCGAATGGTCTATACATCAGGCATCATCTCTGATGTGACCAAGGAGGAGTCTCTCGAGCAACTGCAGGATAACAAGCTGGCTATCGTATGTGAAAAGATCGCCCTGAAGCCTGGCGAACGCATGTTGGATATCGGTTGCGGCTGGGGCACGCTTGCGAAGTTCGCCAGCGTCAACTATGGCGCCGAGGTAACGGGCATCACTCTTGGGCGCAACCAGACCAAGTGGGGCAACGAAGCCTTGCGCAGAGCTGGTGTTCCCGAATCCCAGAGTCAAATCCACTGCATGGACTACCGCGATATTCCCAAAGCCAAATACGACAAAATCACTTGCCTGGAAATGGCCGAGCATGTCGGGATCTTCAAGATCACCAACTTTCTTCGACAGTGCCGTGGTATGCTGGAGGATGATGGTGTTATGCATCTCCAGATCGCAGGCATTCGACGAGCTTGGCAGTACGAGGACCTGGTTTGGGGCTTGTTCATGAACCGATATGTTTTCCCTGGCGCTGACGCATCCACACCACTTGCTTATTACATCGGCTTTTGCGAAAGCGCTGGCTGGGAAGTCAAAGGGTGAGTCGGAACTCCATTCATGAATCAAATGCCGGGGCATATGTGCTAATGAAGCTCAGCGTGGATACTATTGGTGTTCACTACTCGGCTACAATTTGGCGTTGGTACCGGAACTGGTTGGCAAACGAAGCTGACGTCACTGCCAAGTACGGACTGAGATGGTTCAAGGTGAGTTCGGTCTGTTTTCCCTCATGACAGCTGCAGCTAACTGGATCCTAAGATCTGGAAATATTTCCTCGCATCAGCCACCATCTCTTCTCGCCAAGGCTCCGCTACCTGCTACCAGATCACTCTGGTCAAAAATATCAACAGCGTTCACCGTATCGATGGAGTTCCTACACAATTCGCACTCTCAGCTGCACTTGAGGCAAGCAAGAAGGCCGGCAGGGCACTGTTTCCAGCGGATAAGTGAGGTTGAATGGCACTGGGTGGCGTTTGTGGGAGTTATTCCAGCTTTCAAGGAACCGCGGACAGCGTATAGCGCACCGCCTCGACTTGACGTGGCTCCCCTCTACACTGTTGTTTGACACGATTCTTCTACTAGTTCTGTCTGCCATCATCTTACTCAATAAGACCACACTTCCAGTCGGAATTTTAAAACCTCAGTGAAACTTTATCTATTCATGCCAGCAAAGTCCGGAAACCACCACGCCACCACGAACCCAATATTTGCTATACAACATCAAGGAGCTCTCCCCGCATTCTTTGACCCTAAAGTCTTCCGCAAGATTGATCCACCAAAATAGCATTACTATGAGGGATTAATCGCAAGGGAAGCCGGAGATAGGACAGGGGATACCCCGGAATGTAACCCCCAGCCCGCCCACATATGCGCGCATGGTCTTCGTAATTCAGACCAATCATCGTGTGGCACCGACTAACACCGACTAAGTACTGCATTTCTGCATCTGAAAGGCAGTGCACTCAGACGGTTCAGACGGTTCCGGTTCCATCTTGTAAGCTGGAGAGGATTCGATCAAAAGATCTTTTCTAGATTGGTGAGGCGAAAAGATAATGAAAATGAAGCCGTGATGTGACATAGATCCTCGGGTCTGTTGACCGTTCGTCTTTGCCCTCAATGTAGAAGCTGATCTTGCAAGTCGCGTCTGTTGCATGTCTATATGGTCATCCCAAGTTAGTACAGAACTCTCTCTACAACCGAGTACCGTGAATATCGCACTACGTAAATATGGCGTCCCTGGTGTTTCCTGGTACAATTGACTTGTTTTCACGCTCGCCTTGGTGGTTTCTTTGTTTGGGTGTGGCAGGCCTGTTGCTGGGACGAGGCATTTGGCGACAAGTTCTTCATGTTCGTAACGAAAAGAAAATCAAACAATACGGAGGTCGAGCACCTGAATTCGGAGGATGGCTCCCATTTGGTATGTACAGGCAACCATCCCCCCAAAATTGCGAGCTTGACATCACTTGTACGAGTCACTGATATGGAAGTGTAGGCCTGTCATTCCTCGTCGACTTCCGTGATGCCGTGACCAACGACGAGACTCTAAAGTTCTGGAACGACACTTTCATGCGTTTGTGCAAAGACCATGAGAGTCCTTACACAGCAGAGGCTACTGTCGCAGGTCAACGGATAATAATGACGGCGGACCAAGAAAACGTCAAGGCAATACTCGCAACGCAATTCGATGATTTCGGGAAGGGAAAGAAATTCAGAGACGACTGGGTTGACATGCTCGGGCACAGTATGGTCTACCTTCTTTCTCTCATGGCTTGCTCACTAGTGGCATCCGATAACGTATTTGTGGGAATCAGGCATCTTCAACTCGGATGGTCCGGCCTGGCATGAAGCTCGAACACGTCTGCGGCCAGTCTTTCATCGAGAGCGCATCAGTGACCTGGAGTGTTTCGAACGCCATGTCCAAAACCTTCTACCACTACTGGACACAGATGGTCAAACAGTAGAGGTGAAAGACTTGTTTCTTAGATTCACCTTGGACGTGTCCGCCGACTTCACGCTTGGCGTAGGCCTTGATACACTTAAGCGGCCTCTGAACAAGTTTGCCGAGAGTTTCGAGCGCCTACGTCACTGGAAGATACAGAGGGAGAGGTCGAAGCCATTCAAGTTTCTCGTACCAAGAAGTAGATACCAGGCAGACCTGGACTACATCGAATCTTTCATGGACCCTATCATCATGGAAACCGTCAACCAGATCAAAGCTGAGGAAGCTGGAGAAGCGCCTCGCAAGAAAGACCCTGGCTTCAACTTGCTTCGTGCGTCCGCCGAGGTTTCCACCGATCCGCGCTTCCTTCGGGACGAGCTCATTACAGCTTTGTTTGCTGGCAGAGACAACACAGCAATGGCATTCACCTGGATGTTTTACGAGTTGGCCCGGCACCCAGAGGTTGTTAGGGATTTGCGACGGGAAATCGTCTCCCAAATCGGCCTTGATAGCGAACCCGGATACGGGACTCTGAAGGATATGAAAATACTGTCCAACGTCATAAATGAAACACTCCGCCTCTATCCTCCCGTTCCTCTCAATACTCGCGCTTGTCTCAAGGATACGACACTACCGCGAGGAGGAGGACCTGACGGAAACGACCCTATTGGCGTACTCAAAGGCACGGGTATCATCTACTCTAATCACTTATTACGTCAGTAAAACCATCTATATTTGGCTGTTCCAACCAAAACTAACACAAAAGTAAAAACAGATATAAACCCAGAAGCATACTCCCCGGTTCCAAAGAATTTCCCTCCAGCCGACGAATGGTGTCCACAAAGATGGGACAATTGGTTCCCGAAACCGTGGGCATTTGTGCCCTTCCACGGTGGCCCGCGCTTTTGCCTTGGCCAGCAGCTGGTAATGGTAGAAATGAGCTATACTTTGGTCCGGATCTTCCAACGTTTTAGCCGACTAGAGCTGCGTATGACTGAAGCCGGGACGGTTGAGAATCAAAACAACCCGTGGCTCAGAAGGGCCACCGAACCCGAGCTTGTGGAGCGGTACATGCAAAATCGACCCCGAATGGTGACCGAGATAACCTTGTTTCCCAGGGGAGAAGTGAACTTAGTGTTTCTTAGATAGCGAGGCTACACGAAGCGGAGAATATGAGTCTAGCATAGGTATACAAGCTTGTATTTTTGAAAAGAAAAGAAAAGAAAATTCGCAAAGAGTTTGGCACATGAATCTGTTTTGGCCATTGTCATCCCGCGTACAAAGTTTCGTTGAAACCTAACCCCCCGAAAAAAAAAAACCCCCCTCAAAAATACTGCGAGTACAAACATGCGGCATCTAGTGAAATGCTGTGGGTTCTCACGTTTGGAGAAACCACCCGACAAAGAACAACGTATCTATGCTCTTACTCTCATCGAGTGACTGCTAGACCCCATTTTCACCAAGGGCAGTGGAACCAATTAGACTTGATATCTCAAAGTACCTATAAATACTTCACTATTAAACACTTGTGCATCGGGGGTTTGTAATAAGAATAAGTATTTCAGGACTTGGCAAAATGGGGTTAAGCAATCCGCGATGGATAGACCGACCACAGTCGACATATTGTGTTCTCCAGATGTTCACTACGAAACTTGAACCCAAGATTCCACTGTCCAAATAGTGAAAACTATGAGACGCTATACTGTGTATATTCACTATGGCCATCCAAATCCCATATTATCTGGCAATAAAGGCCTCCAAATTTGATTCAAAAGACAGATTACATAACTAGCAAATAAAATATGGCGATTTGGGGTGCTAGCCTTCGCTTTATAAGTTTCATCACGATGTCTAAGTCCTATCCTGCATCTTCTTCCATTCAAATATTGGCTGAGCTATCTTGCCCTAGGTAAGGTAGAAGAATGAATGAATCAGCTTAATATGCTACGTTGTCACTTTGTGATCACAAAACTTACTTGCATTGTAAAGGATGGCGGTGTAAGTTTCAAGACTTCGCCGTCTAATTGCACAACCCTTTCTTGTCTGTCGCCCAGCCAATTTGGGAAAGAACAGAGGTCCACACTGACGTAGACCAATGTTTCGTCTTGTCTGGATTCAACATCAAAAGTGCCGGCATAAGCTAAGAAATGCCGGGTTGCATCCGCCAGTTCTTCGTCCGTTCCGCCAAGCAAACTGTTACTCTCCCATTTGACGGCACCAGGTCTCATGAGTTGCGTGGAGACGTATCCATCTGAAGAGAACATGATGATTCCTTTTGCATCCTTCCCGATGGTGTATAAGATGGTTGGTTCGTCATCTGGACTATCGCGAAGTTCTGTTCGGCTAGAAATGAGAGACCATGAGCCGATAAGTTTATTACGAATGTCTTGAATTTGCGTCATAGTAGGTTCGTGAATTTGCCAGATTTGGAAGAAAATTGATATCAGGAATTTTAAATGGAATAAAGAAGTCAGATCGTCAGCCTTTCTCCGTGTACAAATGGTCATTTATTAGCAAACAAGGAGGTCGCATTTTGCAGTGGCATCTAAAGAACCTACGGAATTTCACCGGACATAGCAATGTAACATTCATGCGTACGGTATCCACTTTGTCAAAGGTTGCTATGGTTATCCTACCGAATATCGAAAGAGGATGATATTTTGCAGAATTCAGCCCAGAAGGAGTGCAGCGGTCATCAATAGCGCTTGGCAGAGCAGATCGCAACCTTACTTGGGAACCAATTAGAGTATTACACCGACTAACACCGATTTGATGAATCCTATGCACCTTACCTGCAGTCGTGGTGTCCACTGACATAGTGAGATTCACAGAGACAGTGTAGCTCAAACGGAAAGAGTCCTGCATGCTAAGAGTTGCCAAGACCAATCCATGCAGCTTGGTGTCTTTGGCAAGCAACTAGACGAGCCACAAACTTACGGTTGCCATCTGAAGCGATCAAATGGCGCGTGGGTGTGTCGTAAATTAATGTCAGAATGGATGATTACCTTTGTCGTCTCATGACCATGTGTCTTCACTTGAATAACCCGCTCTCGAGGCATGGAGAAATTTCGTTAATATCCATAATCGTCAACTCTGTTCTCTAGCTCATCTTGAAACAACACTCCCTTGGAACAGCCCTTCCAGTCATGTTTGCGCACCAATTTCCAGACACTCTTACTGAATCTCGGCATCTGGCCTGGATCATTATCGCAGGAATTTTTATTCTCCTCTTTTCAGCCGCCGTTCAAGCCTCTTTAGTATCGTCATCCTCAGGTCTCTCTAAAAGCATTCCAGTTTTTGGGGTTAAGCCAGGACAATGGCTATTCCCCAGGACACGCGCTCGCTGGCGCAACACTTTGAGGCTTAAGAATAGTCTTGCATCGATGTACAAGTCTCAGAAGGATACTACCACACTTTTACCCGTACTTGGACTGGGAGATCTCGTGTTTTTACCTGTTCGAGAAATACAATGGCTCGCCGACCAACCCGGCTCAACGGTCAGCGCCCACGAACTATTCGCAGACTTCTTGGAGACCGACTACACCATTCCAGGATCCAAGCTTGCACACGACAGCCTGCATGTGCATCTGATATCAACAAAATTAACGCGCGAGACGGGAAATCTTATCCCGATTATGTACGATGAAAATCAGCGCAGTGTTGACGGACTCTGGGGGATGGACAGTCACGAATGGAATGAGATCGATGCGATGCCAACAGTGCAGCATATGATTGCCCAGGTTGTTGGGCGCGTGTTTTTTGGAGCCCCGCTGTGTCGAAATAAAAGACTGCAGGATTTAAGCCTTGCGTTCACACAGGATGTCCCGCTCTCGGCCTTGTTGCTCCGGTTGACATGGAGGCCACTGCGACCAATTGTGGCCCCAATCGTGACGATCCCGAATAGGATTCATTTGGCGAAGTTCTACAATATCCTGCAAACAGAGCTTGCCAGCCGTTTGACACTTTACGATTCACGGCAAAAGGACCATGAAGTAAACCTAGAGGAACCCAACGACTTTCTTCAGTGGTCCATTCAACAGGCCAAGGTGCTGGACGATCCACAACATTCTCACCCCTACGCACTCGCTCGTCGCCTGATGGTAGTAAATTTCTCCAGCATCCACACAAGCTCCATTGTTGTTACAAATGCTCTTAATGATCTCGCAAAAAATCCGAAACACATTGACGAGCTTCGGCGTGAGATCGCCGAGGTCCTTGAACGCCATGGTGGGGTCTGGAATAAGAGTGCTGTTGCCGATCTGGCCAAGTTGGATTCTGCTATGCGTGAGTCGCAGCGACTGAACAACGGCAATTTTATCACCGTCATCCGAAAGGTGGTCCACGCAGATGGTATCACCACTCCCACCGGGCTTCATCTACCATATGGGACTATCGTTGGCGTTCCTGGCTACGCTGTTCATCACGACGAGAATATCTACCCCGATCCAGACGATTATCATCCATTTCGATTCAGTGAGATGGGAGTAACACAGAACTTACCAATTGATGAAGGAGGTTACGATAATGTGGAGAAATCCATGGGCAGGAAAACTAGGCATAGTTGGGTTACAACCAGCCCGGAATATACAACATTCGGCCACGGCCGATATGCGTGCCCGGGCCGTTTCTTTGCCTCGACGGGGCTCAAGATTCTTCTGGCATACCTGATATTCAACTATGATATTCAAGCATTGGCTCCACCGTCACAGAACTTATGGCGAGTGGCATCGCAGGTTTCCGGGTTGAAGCCTCGCTTCCGAGTTCGTCGAAGGGAGGTCAGTTAAAGATGTTGGCTCAAATATCACAGACTCTACGTAGCTATTTGATTTATATGACGTACCTTCGGGATTCCTTCAGTTGCACACTTGCGATTGCAGGAAGAAAACAGAAGGAAGCTAGATTCTACTCACAAAGTTCAATGACAGACTGCCTCAGCCTGAAAATATAGAACTTGCCGAAGGAGATTTCCTTATCACTCTTTCCGCTTGCAGAAGGATTCTTCATACATAACACAGTCCCTGAGATATCCTCGGTTGCCACTCAAAGGACTCACGCCTACAAAATCCTGTAGGGAGATTTCCCTCGGGTATTGCAGTTTCGGGTGATGTTTGGCAGGTCCTTTATGTCTTTCTTCAGGAAATTAGAGGCGTCATTTTGAGGATATAGGAAGCATGGGAGCAGCCCGATAGGGTCACTATTTCTCCCGAGGAAGATCTCTTCACGTAACCGTATATTAGGTGGAGGATAAATAGATTATCTCTCCTCTAATATCAAGGGGAGAGAGTCCCAGGACTGGAGTAACATGAGAACTTGGTGGCTTTCATGCATCGTAATAAATCAACATACGGGTCCAAGTTGCTGCCGTCACACGCTATCCGGCTGCTGAGACTGTCGTATAATATCCTCATACGTCCCTTCGACTTCCTCACGACTGGCCCCAATAGTATAAAACATCTGTGCAAAGGATGTGGCCCTGGGACTGGCAGCCGGGTCCGCACCGTTCTTCAGCAACCATCTAACAAAATCCCAATCCATGGAGTTTTTTGAATGTGATAATGCAGTGGCCTCGTGCAGTCGGACGGGCATCGCAACCCAAGGCGCAATTAGGCGGTATCTATTCCTTTGCATCAGTATCTGAATTCAAGATAGACCAATGGTGTGTGACAGAGTGGAAGGTACTTACACATTTGCCACCCTGTTGATATCCTCTCCAAGAGCAATTAAATGTTGTGCCATGGCGAACCGAGTGGAGAGAGTGGGATACTCCAGCTCAGGTGTTTCTTTGTACAGCTCCTTCAGGTATTCTTCGTCCATCACCTTGATAGCCGCTGGATGAGGCCTTCGCCGGGCAAGGCTGTGCAACGGAATACCGTATTCGAGCTTGGCTCCACGCGATACTAGTAGAGTCACGGCTTCCGTGGCACCGAGATTGACAGCCATTTCCAGGATATGCCCCCTGAGCCTCACCACAGGCTGTTCGATGACGCTGAAATACATGTCACCCATTGTATTCCTTTCTATGGTCGGATCTGCTCCGGCGTCCAGGAGAAACCGCAGGATGTCCGTATCCAGGATGCAGCGTGGATAATGCAGCGCAACCTCCTGCATCGGGGGAAAGAAGGGTGGCCGTTTGCCTCTCTGCTTGGGGCCGAGCAGCTGGTTCGGGTGCCATCCAAAATCAACGAGAATTCTCAGGAGGTTGAGAAGCTCGGGACTCCCGCTCGTGAAAATGCTTTGCGACGACGAGTTGGACGGTCTGAAATCGAAGTTGTCAATGAGGTCATCCTCGGAGAACTCGATGCACCTGCGGAAGCATCGATAATGCAATTGCGTCTCTGACTGCTGTAACAGAAATCGCACGACCTCGAGCTGTAGGTTCTGGCATGCCTCCTCCAGGGCGTAGGAAAGATCCGCGGGTGTCGGTGTAAACTGGTCGACGAATGTACGAACGCGGCCCAGGTCGCCTTCTGCGCAGGACCTGTAGAATGACCTCGAAGCATCATCGTCGTGGTAGCCAGGTGCATCGTCACCCTGCATCACGTACAGAGGACTGGGCAGCTGAGGCGGAAGAGGCGGCAGGTTTTGATACAAGAGCTCGATCTGCTGGAGCCTTGCGCGGACCCCTTCGATTACGTTCGCGGCGCGCTTCTCTTCCAGGTCCTTCATGGCCTGCACCCAGGCTGGCGAATGGGGCACCCCAACTATTTGAGAGGGCCGTGGTCGCTGGTCTGACATGGTGTCGTACCGACTGAATCTGGGAGTTTATGTGGGTGAGTTGAAATAGTCTGGAGTGACGGGCAGCTGACGGTATGTAATGCGTGAAATGACTTTGGTTCTGATATGTTACGGAGCGCTGGCAATAGGGGCAGAGGATGATCTCGGGCTCTTATTATCGACTGCCAACCAACGCCAAAAGATACGTACATGCGGAGTATTCGTAAGCCAGTGCAGAGTTGTGGGGTTCCTTTTTCCGTCCAATCACATAATTCAAAAAGCATCATTTTGCTGGGTTCTATCATGGGGATGGGAAACGGCAGGGTCAGGCGCCGTTGGTCCGTCTTCCAGCCAAGTACGGAGGTAGTCTTTTTTGTCGACTGCTGCCTTGGACTTGGCGGATTTATTCTTTGGTCTCGAGTGGCGCTACCTGTGGCCAGGATATATCCTGGCGAAATGACAAGTCTGAGGTCGTAATTGCTGCCTTATCAAGACTTCGCTGCATTTTCTTCATTGCGGCACCAACGGGCGGGGGCGGGGGCCGGCGTCTAACACCAACAATCGGGGGCCGGGGCCGCAGAATAGTCCGCTGATGTTATCTTCGGATCTCCTCAGACTACGCATACTTGGTTTGTCTGACTATTCTGTGCAATGTTGGATTTGGAGGCTATACTCCGTGTTTCAAGGAGGACGATGACTACACAAGATATCCAGACTTTGGCCCCAGCTGAAATTAGCCTCGCAAGTAATGGGGGCCAAGTTCCAGACCAGCCTGGCAGCTCACAAACCTTGTCTGCCATGTCAATATGCCAAAGGTGTCACGCTGGGGGCCGTCTTTTTCTCCTTTTCAATGCAGGATCATGGGTCGAGGATAATGAGGGCGTGAACCATAATGCTATGATACCATCGCTATGATACGAATTCCATGTTACTATTTGAAGCTTTCCATCTATTGCACCGCGGAAGGCAAGGTGGTCTTGGAACACCAGTACGTGGGTGGCTAGGGTATGATATAAAGATGGCTAAGAGCCACCTTCTGTGATCTTGATGATATTGATTTCCAAACTCTCATCAGAATAATCAAGACACTCAGCATCCCTTCTCACTTGGTCTCATTCAACGGAACCGTGTTTCACCCTCACATCACATTACATCAGCTTGATCAAGCCAAGTCTATTACTCACAGCGAAGAGCCAAATCAAGCAGCCCCCATGGCCCTTTCGCTACTATGATTCTTTCCAGGCCTCTCAGAGCCTTGATCTGGGTGCTCGTCACTCAAGGTCTCGTCGCCATCGCGCAGGACTTGCCTGCTTGCCAGGACCTTGCACAGTACGAATCAGGCGGATGTTGCATGGCAGACCGACCAGACCTGTCATGTTCAAATCTCCCGACTTTCAAAAGTCCATCCATCCGCTCTGCACATCCGATCAGGAGTGCTCGACCGGTGCTGCTTGTACTGGAGGTGGCCAGTATGGCGTCTGCGAGAACGGCACGTGCCAATGCAAGAACCGGGCTGAGGGCCAACCTCCTCCTGCTGCTACTTGCAACGCTCCTGAAGAGTGCTCCCTTCCCGACTGCATTGGAGCGGGCAAGACTGTTGCTTGCGAGGCAGGTTCGTGCAAATGCAACACGACAGCTGGCAGCCAGCTCCCTCCAACTCCAGCATTTGTTCCCACGCAGGTCACGCAAGAAGGGGGGGCTGTGGTGACTGTCATCCTCATCCAAGGCGGGCCGATTACCTCTCCCATCAGCCTCACCTCGGTACCCGAGCCGACTACAGACGTTACTAGAGACATATTCCACAGCGTTCTCGCTTCTATCTCTTCGCAAGTAGAAACCGGCATTCTCCCCCTCGCGACCGCTTGGGCCGACACCCCCGACCCAGCAAAGGCCACTGCAGCCGTCCAAGCTATCGAGACCCTGCTTCCCACCATTGGCGAGGTCGCCAACGGACTACCTGATGGCCAGAAGATCTTTGAATGCCCAGCGATGGCTGCCCAAGCAAAAAGGCAGAACGCTCAAGAGGTCACCAAGCTGCTGCAGAAGATCAACTGCGAGCTTCTGAAGATCCTTGGAGGCCTAGAGAAAGGGCAGAGCTCAACCGATCCTGCCGTCGTTGAGCCCGCACAGGAGGATGTTCGGGCTGGTGGAGACACGATTAGATCTGACTGGGATGCTCTTGATGGCATCCTAGCAGGCACGACTCCTTCCCCTCAAACATGCGCTGCAGTTGAGGAGTGCCAGCTCTCCGAATGCACAGGAGCTGGAAAGACAGTGGCCTGTCAAGAGGGTAGGTGTGTCTGCAACGAAGGCAGGACTGGTACCCCACCACTAGCCACCTGCTCTACTGATACGGAGTGTGCTTCAATGAGCGACTGCGAGGGAGCCGGAAGGCAAAAGATCTGCCAGGAAGGCAAGTGTCTCTGCAAGATGCCGGACTCACCTCTCGTGTGCTCTGCGAGTGAGGAGTGTGAATCTCTGCCCGACTGCGAAGGCGCAGGAAAAAAGAAGACCTGTCAGGATGCTGCTTGTGTCTGCAAAACCGAGGGGGAGGCCATCGTGATCACCACCATTACGGCCCTTCCCTCCGGAGCGTCGATCGAGACTATCACGGCTCAAGTTACTGAAAACATGGTCACTACAACGACTTCCTCTGGCAGCGATGATCCCACGATTGTCCCCATCATTGTGCCCATCGGCAAGCCTCCTGTCATCTGCTGGGGCTGTGTACCATTTCCCGCAAACATCCAGCTCAAGCTTCCCGAGTTTTGTATACAAATCTTGGGCTTCGAAATTGGCAACTGTCCCAGTGACAACAAGAATGAGAACGAGAATGAGAACGAGAACGAAAATGAAAACGAAAGTGAAGAAAAGACAACAACAACAACAACAACAACAACAACAACCTGCTCCACAACCGTCACAGCTACCTATGCCAGTGTCTTCTGCACAGTCACACGTGATCCAGGCCAGCCTGAGAGGCGCAAGCGGGACGAGGGTTGCTCAAGGCTCGAGTACGAAACCAAGACCGCCTGCGAAACGATCACGGGGGCCACGATAACAACAACTACTACCGTGAAGCCAGAGCCAACTACTTGCTCTCCAAGAACCTGCGGCGGGGGTACCTGTGCGGTTGAGAAGAGGGGACTTGCAAAGAGAGCGCCGCCCGGGCCCAAGAGTCAACCCAACGCGTATTCTTGGTTCGGACCAGAGCATTATACCAACAAATTTGAATTCATGAGAAGAGGTGAGTCTTGCGCGTCAGCTTCCTACTCTCCCTTCTCCGTTATTCTACGGTTATCTTGATACAGACAATCTACTAACCCATCTCAGAGGTCTACAAGGCATATCAGGATCCCTCCTCTAGCGTGAATCTTCATATGGAACTAAACGAAGAAATATCCACTGGAAAGTGGGCAGAGTTTGGCGAAGATCTAAAGACAGTGGCCGTCGCAGGACTCTGGGGCTGTACATCAGTCATTGCTGTTTCTAAAAGGGGCGTATGGGTTTCCCATTTCTGGGAAGGCCGGACTGATCTAGTGCTGTCCACACTCGGAGATTTTACAAACGGCTTCCCCACCTACATCGACAAAGGACTTGGCATGTTCCGTGGCAAGGCCGGTCCTCAAGGGAACATGTTTAATGATGACGCTGAGCCACAGGTCTTCATTGTTACTCGAAAAGAGCGGCCCACCGACATGTTTTTTCAAGGTGCGCCGGGCGATGTCGCGCTCTTGGCACTCATCAGGGCTGAGCTTGATGTGTGGTGGCAGAAAGGATCGAATCGTGGACCGCAGCGGGAGATAACCTACGACCCACTCATCCCAGAGGGACACGTGCCGGATGATCCCCGGTACCCCGGAGACCCGGAGTTTTTCTTGTTCCGCGGAAAGGCCATGGTCCAGTATCAGCCAGCTATCGCCTGCGGTGGGAGCGGCTCGACCAAGATCGCAAGAGAAGCTGGGTATCGAGTTTGGTTGGAGGCAGAGAAACTCGGAGATGGTGAGAAGAACTGGAAGCCTTCCGGCAAGGAACAGATCAGGACCCTTTCGAAGCGGCAAGAGAGCTGTCCAGTCGACGACAGCCCAGACGGCGATAATTCTGGTGATCTGGATGGCGAAGAAGGCGGAGATGACGGCACTACACCACCACCCAAGAAGACTTGCTCCTCCTCCGCAGATTGCTCTGGCCCTGAGTGTGCAGGGGGCGGTATGACCAGCTTCTGTGATGCTGGTGTGTGCGGCTGCCAAACATCAAAGACGCCTCCTCCTCCTCCTAGAAAGCAGTGCTCTTCCGGCTCAGACTGCTCCGGCCCCGAGTGTACGGGGGGCATGTCCCAGTACTTGTGCGAGGAGGGCTTCTGCGTCTGCAAGGTACCCGAGGATCCCAGTATCTGCACAACCGCGGACACGTGCAGCTACCTAGATTGCAACTCGGGACAAGATAAAGCCTGCACCGGCGGAAGGTGCAAGTGCGTGGAGAAGACATGCTCGAACGTTGATGCCTGCGAGTTCCTCAGCTGCTCTGATACCCAAGAGAAGGCTTGTACCGACGGCAGATGCAGCTGCAAAGACAAACCGGCGCCGGCGTTCGTTCCCGGCCTTTGCAACACTCACATCAGGATACGCGGCAGCGAGAAGCGCTTTGCTGCCAGTGTAATCGCATACGACGGCTCTGGGACAGAGCTTTACAGGAATCCTGATCTCAACACGGAGCACTCGGTAAGCAAACTGCGAAATATGTTGCTCAGAGAGACACTGATAAAGTTGTGATACATAGTGGGGTGAAACCATCACATTAAACACCGGCAAGCTTCCCTACCCACTTAAGTATGAGTTCCTCGACAAGTGGCTTGGCAGCACCAAGAAACGCGACCGACCTCCACCGGGCTCTACCGGTCCCGATCCCCTCAGGTATCAGACCTACAGCGTTAGGATCACGGCGGGTGACACAGTTTGGAGCACCATGGACGAGGACGACGCTAGGCAAATGGTGCCGAGGTGTGAGGTTGGCAACTGGGACAACCATGGCACTTGGGACCCAAACGAGATTTTAAACGATTTCATTAAGGCTATTATGCGCCAGGATGGCAAGATTCCAGTAAATCTCATTCGTGCTTCCGATTTCATTCATTGAGTACTGACTTGTGCGCGCGTTCAGACAAGGGACATGGATTGTCGATGGCAGTGTTGATTATCTGTCGATTCATGTTGGAGGCCGGGACTTGCAGTATAAGAACATCAATCATATGAGGACCATCCCAAGCACGAATGTCCCCTTGATTAAGGTAGGGCAGGGTTGATGTATAAAGATCTCCAAGCCACTTGGACAAGACGGGGTGGGAAATGAGCTGCGGAGACAATATATCTGCCAAGGGCTAGCTGGAAGAGAGACTTCGCGGCGACGGTTGGCATTACGACAACACCGATGGCGCAGTGATTCGCAACCTGAAGTTCAATTTGGACGACAGATGGTCCGACCTGTGTGCTACAAAGAAGAGCCGGCCGATACGATGCCTGCCTCAGACTTTCAACGGCCGGGACAAGAATGTCATGGAGCTGGAGCCGGTCAATGAACTCCTAGAATAACCGAAACAGAGAGCTTTCGATGTATTCACGAGAGTCTATGTGGGCATATCTGTTGGGCAGAAAAAGTGGATTTGATGGCACATTTTGGACAAGACGGCATGTCGGGATGTCAGACTAATCACGGCGCTCATGACCACTGACCTGTAGCGAGCCGAAGAAGTTATCAATGTAACACCCATGGAATGGCACCAATAGTTCACTAGGAGCCCCTTTTTTATTCTAATGATCCGATCTACCACCCAAACTGCCGTATGTTATCGTTGAGTGGCCTGTGGGTTCGGTTCATGGAAATCACTAATTCACGGGAACCAGTTTGAACCGTCCCAGGTATTTGCTTTCCTCTTTTGCCATGGCAGACTGCACCGCGAGTGTCGAGTTTTTCATCCACCCATAGCGCAATCCGCGGATCGTCCTGGCAACTTCGACCGCGAAGTCAGCTTCGTGGTCCTTGATATTCCTCCTCCAAGCTATTCGTGGCCACACATAGATTTCAGTTCTCTTCCAATCAGGACTAGGCCAATCAGGACATCCCTGCATGAAAACCACACTTCTTAGATTCTTCAAGGGCACAGTCCGCAACACTCGCGCAGACTCGGGCCGCGTAAGTAATATCGCATCAAGCTCGAGATGGCTCAGTGCGGGCAACTGCTGGAGCTGCGTCCATGCTGAACGTAATAGCTTGCACTGCACATGCTCTTTGGCCATCTCCAGTTCCTCGGAGGCAGACTCGGGCTCATACCCGGTCCCCGTAGTGATCATGAGACTGACCTTACTCACTACGAGCTTCCATCGTGGTGTTAGTGTCGAGACAAAGCCGACCAGTTCCGAAGGATGCGCAAAGGCCCAGGTATTCCGCGTATATAGTACGTGACCGGCCTCTTCGTACCACTGCCTGCATACAAGCAGAACCTGCAAGTGACGCCGTCGCGCGCAGAGGCAGGGCAGGCTATGCATCCGCGGGGATGGCTGCGGGCGGAATCTGCGCTCGTAGCATTCGCTGCAGATATATGGGTTGAGGCGCTCCGGTGCCCATGTGCTGCGCCAAGGAGCCGTGTGGATGGGTTTCGTGTTCGTGCGCCACTTTGGCGGGTGATGGAAGTCCTCAGCGCAAGTGCCCTTGCACATGAGGCTTGTCGAGCCACCAAATTCGTCTGCCTGGCACGGTCTGTTCGATAGACTTGTGCGGTGCTTGACGTCCCATTTCACGCATCGGACTAGGAGGCATGCGAAGATCTCGGCGCGGAGCTCTGGCAGAAGCCGGTGGAAACGATCGCCTAAAGTCAACGGCGGGACGCTTTGAGGTTTAGCGTTAGGTTGTGTTGTGGATAGGGATGCTGGCTGTGGACGTTCTGGATTTGTGTAGGTCCCTGATGGATGGATGCATTTGGCTGCCTGTTTGTTGGCGCTCTTAGCGGCGCGTGTCCTCCGGTGCTTAGCCATTACGGGGGTGCTATCCGGATTGTACGTTTTTTGAAAGAGCTAGAGGAAGAATTGATAGGTTGAAAGACAAGTGCAATTCTGAATTGAGATTTAACAGCGTCCTTTTCAGTGTTGCAAGTTTCTACTTGGATTGTGAGGGAACCAAGCTGACTGAGTCATCCGGTCAGCATTATGCTGTGTTTTAAGTGGCGCAGCGCGCGCAGCGTGCGCAGCAAGAGTTATAATAGGAGACCTTGTGTGGCACTGCACTGTTAGTGATAGTCTCAGACAGAATTGAACGCCTGTAAAGGCTCAGAAATTGTAGAGTTCCTGATGCAGATACGGTAGGCGCAGTAAAAATTATCCCGCGTCCGCAAAATCACAGCCGCCCCTCAATTGTGGTTCTCGACACAAACATTGTAATGTCCAATTGAATTGCGTAAAGGCAATTATCGCTTTTAAGTCTATTGGACATTGAATGATGTAGTAAAGTCAACGGCACCTCTATTCTAGAAATTCAGGAGATGGTAAGAGTACTAGCACTCTCAATTGGTATATAGAGACACCACTTAGGGCGTAGTGCCATTGCTGTGCTTCTAGAACCATGTATACCTAATAGGGTTGCTGCCTTTAATACTGGGTTTCTTTGAATCGCTTCGCCTAGAAAAGAAAGAAAAGCTAACACATCCAATGTAGAGACACCGCACTTTCTTTTTTAAGTGCAGTTCTCTTATTCAAGTGCAGTCGCCTCCCCCAGCTACTCACCTCGATGCGGCCACTTTTAAGTTTGCTAACTTTTAGCGCGGGATTTCCCGTGCTGCCAGGATAGCTACCGCGACCCCCATTGGCAGCGCTGTCGAGGTGTTAAACCTTACACCGACGAAAACATCTGGCTGGCCCCGCTTGACCCGAACCAGCGTCTCCACAAGCCCGTCTGAAAGATGCCAAAGGAGATAAAGCTAGTCGCTTGTGTTCCAGACTTCTCGTTGCTGATCAGTTCCCAACCGTCCGAGTCCATATATGAATATGGACCTGCCGTCAGCTTCGCCGGAAACGGGGGCAGATTTATTTCACCCCGCAGACTTGTCCCCTCATCCCTTCCCCTCCCCCCGCCGCGACGATTTCGATCAGCGTCTTTTGTTCGGCAAACGATCAATTCTTACAGAGGTCGAACAGGAATGAGAATGGATAACCTTTGGCTCTTTGGACGCGGCTGATTTCTTCCTGACACGGGCCGGGGAACATGGCGGCATCGAACAATGATCCCAAAGGGCGAATCGGTTTCCTCCCGCCGCCTCCTGGCGTGACGCCGAACTTTGACAACCCGGAAGATATCAATTGGACGCTCAACGTCGCCGTACTGATTGTTTGCAACGTCCTCGCTACTTTATCTTTCTTCCTTCGATGTTATGTCAAGTTGTTCGTCAACCGCCGTATCCTAGTGGCAGATTGTACGTATAGGCACAGCTGCGTGTACAGTCGAAGCATGGCTAACCTGGCACCAAGATACTTGTTTGATAGCATGGGTACGATGCCGTCGTCCCCTACAGTATTTGCTGATTACTGACAGCGACAGGTGATGATTGTATTGTACTCGGGGACCCTTTTTGCTAGTATGTGAACTTGCCCTCGCCCGTACTCCTCGCCGTTGCTGACCTATTTCAGTGGCACACTATGGTCTTGGATATCACGCATGGGAAGTCACGGTTGAGGATTACTCCCAAGTACTAAAGGTATGTCGCCGACCGGACCTTCTCGCACCAACACCCACTGACCGAATCCAAGTGGCTCTACGCCAGCTCCATCGTCTACATCCCAGCGGCATACTTCACCAAAGTGACTCTTCTCCTGCTCATTGCTCACGTATTCGCCGTCAATGAGCGTATCGCCAAGGCCATCCACTACTTCATTTGGGTGCTACTCTTCATGTACACCCCCATCCAGACCATCAAGACGACCATCTGCGTGCCCATTGAAGATTACTGGGTCCCCTCCGTCGCACCGCGGTGCATCAACCAACGCAAGATCTTTATTGTCGACACGTCGATTGCCGTCTTTGTGGATCTCGTCATCCTGTTCCTCCCAATCTTCATGACCTGGTCGTTGAGTATGTCGCCGAAGAAGAAGCTCAAAATCATGTTGATGCTCGGTGCCGGCGGTGGAGCGACAGCGGCGACACTGTTCCGCCTCGTGACGGCGATCAGGTTTGTCAACTCGCCGGACCTAACGGTTAGCTTTGTGAGCATTGACCTAACAGCGTTCGTTCTTACCCCTCCCACAGTCTAACGCGCATGCTGACAGAGGCCCAAGATGCATCGAACTCACCATTGGCTTGGTCTGCGCCTGCCTCCCATCCGTCAACGTTCTGTTCAAACGCCATCAGACTGTCCGCGAACGCGCCAGGGAGTTCAATGTCCCACGTACCCGTCAATTCGGCAGCACACATAAGAAGGAGTTCTCCAACTTGTGGGACACCGTGACGGGAAAGACGCGAACAGTCGATACCGCGGCCGTTGCTGTACTCGAGCCGGAAACACCGCCACAATCGTCTATGGTGGAGGTGGCACGCGGGCAGATAGGGCAGCCTCCGCTTACATCATTCAGCCATGATCTCAACTCCTCCACGGGGCAGCTTGTCGATGAGAATCCCGGGACCGGGGTAATGAAACTAGACTCGAGGGTCAATTCTACGGACGGTCGGTCGGACGGCTGGCTTTCGCCTCGGACGGAGGGGGATGTTGAGCGAGCACAACGCAATGTTGCGGGGACGAGGATATGGAGTACAATATGGGATGGGCGCAGTACCGATATCCCGCAAGCATGAGTACACTGCATTTTGCCTATTGCATACATAGTACGGCGTTGGGTTATTTACATTTGCGTCCACTTTTCAGGCTAAGTGAGGCCTTGAAACTAATAGTTAGAAATCATTGTACGCTTCTTCACGTTATCAGTTAATAGATATGTAAGTTTCTGTACCCTTATAAGGGTTTCTTCACTCGGAGCGTGCGTATCTATAGTTATAGGTTTATAGCCCCCTAGTAGACACATATATATGCATCGTACTCCGTATACGACATAATTACATGAAACTGAGACCGAAAAAGTCTCTACTTGTGCTACTCCAAAAACACCCGCTGCTGCAAAAAGTGGACGATCTGGGAATCGAACCCAGGACCTACCGCATGCTAAGCGGTCATTATACCACTAAACCAATCGCCCAATGGATGATCTAGCCCGGACTTGAACCGGAGACCTTCAGTGGAACAGGGGAGAAGACGTGAAGCCATCCCGAGCTGTTAGACTGACGTGATAACCAACTACACCACCAGACCATGTTGGATTGTTATTCAGTGCAAGGCGAATAGCTTCATGTGTGGCTCCAGTGGTCCTGTTGGGGAACTTCGTAAGTGGAGGTGCTAGTTGGACCCTGATTGTGGATCTGACAGGGGGCTTTTTTCGGGTCCACTGAGACGACAAATTATTTCACATACTTACTAGTGTAGGCACGGGACTTTTCCTGTGCTTCGCATGTTGAAGGGGTTGGTCTGATTGTCCAACTTGGTGTTGCAGGGTTCATTGTTTTTACAGCTCGTCCACCAAGTCACACATCGCTATACAATTTGAATTCTCAAATCCCAGCTTCTGGTTTCATGAGCAGGACTGCTCGCAGAAACCGCTGCTATCACTGTATCACTGTGGCGGCCAGATTGAAAACTTTACATGCAAATCACCCTGTCATATTTATGTTGGCCATCCCCGTTATTAACAAACAGAGAGGTGTTTCTACTCCTGACGCATGCGTCTTAGGGCCCTACAGCTCTGGACCACCAGTCTCCCCGAAGAATATTTTTCGTCAAAGTCCCTGCAGACTGGTTCTACTGGCTCTTTTGAACTAAAAATGGTTACTGGGTAGTTGGCAGCAATGGGTCATCAAGTAGGTTTAGGCTAGCAGCCGCCTGCAGTTGTGGATGACATAGGAAGAACATGATCGGTATCAGGCGTGGTTCGGTCTGAATCCCACCGGCGGTACGATATACAAAGAGGCACAGAAGGCTGTGCTGGAGCTGAACCGAATGCGCCAACATAGAACAAATCTGGGGGTTCAAAAGGACGTATTCTGCTCCTGGTAAAACTCAATGAAGAATAGGGGCATCAGACTGTAGAAGAACGCATATACTCAGTATAACCAAAGTGAAAGATTGTGTGTCAGTATTGGGTGTTGTTCTCCATTCCTTATCAGGTTAACTATGTTTTTGATGAGATAATATGTCAAGAGGAGACTGGTGTATATTATTTATCATTGAAGGCTTTCTTGTTTCTTTTCGTTTCATGAATAGTCCATCGACCGACATTCCGACCGTAGCTCGACTTTATCATTGCTACGCCTGGTCAGCAGCCTATCCTTGTTGATCAGATTTCCTCTCATCGTAATACATCCTCAAGGAAGGGATGTGGATTCAGGATCTCAAAATATACCACATTATCTCATCGTTCTCCTAGTGGAACCGATGCCACTGTTCCTCTCGACTTTGGTCTGGTATTACCTGCTTGTTTACTGCATGATGATTCTGACCTGAACGACTTTGGACCCTCATCTACTTACAAAATCCAGGCCACCAACCCTCTAAACATATTTTGATTTTGAGTTTTTGACTCAGCGTGAAGAGATGCGGCAGCGGTTGAATGCGGGATGCCGGGAATTAGGACAAATGACATCGGCGCCCAGGGGTCTCGGGCGCATGGAATAGGGATTGCAAGTGCAAGTTAGCTGCAAAAACTCTACACTATCTGAAAACAACGCCCCCCCTTGTCAATGGCAGCTACGCCCGTGCCTCACGAGGCCAACATGCAGGCTCTACCCGGCGACATATGTTTGCCCGGCGACATTATTACAGTGCCTTCGCGCCAGACCCCTATCTTTGTCAACAGAAATAATGCTATCGAATAGCCGATCCTAGAATTTATAGCATTAAATCCCGCTGGTGGAAGTCGGTAAATTAAAGTTTAGGAATCTATCCTGTTATACTTTTGTTTTGTATGTTCCTTTAAGGTCATCCACCCCTGGCAGTGTTGGCTGTGCATAAATGAGCTTGCGCTATTATGTACAACTGTGGCACCGCTAGTTCGAAAAGCCTTTATTACAATCTTATATATAACCGTATGTAGTTTATTTGAGTTGGGAAACAGAGATGTGAAAAAGCCGAAACCTACTGAATTCGTCTTTGTGTATTAGTTTGATATGTATGCGATGATTCAGCTGCAGCGTATATCTCGCTTGATATAAGTATCAAGGTCTTCACCTGCCAAAACCCCCGTATAGAAGCCACAAACTACATCCAACGCAAGGAGCAGCATTGTCAATCACAGAAATACAGGTTGGTTCATCGCCTACTTTGAATTTTCTCTTCCATATACATATACTAAAGTTGTAACCAGTCTTACAATCATGAAGCTACGTTTACTTATGCTGGGGGCGCTGACAGCGCTCGTTAGCGCTGACATCGGAACCATGTCGCCATACAGCCCGCCATATTTACCGACGGCTTGTAACGGCAACCGGCAAGACCAGTTCCCTCCAGGCGACCTGTTCATCGCTGCCGGTGAGGGACTCTGGGACAATGGCGCGGCTTGTGGCCGGAGATACAGACTGAGATGCCTTAGCGGCCCAATCAAAGGCAGTTGCAAAGGCGGGACAATCGATGTGAGGGTGGTTGACCGGGCGGTTACAGCGGTCTCCAAAGCCCCAAAGCGTGATGCAACAATGGTGCTTTCGCTTACCGCATATGACTCCGTGGTGAATACAGTCAGTGGGAAACGACCGGATTGGGTGAATACTGAATACGTTCAGATTTAGGGTCGTCAATATGAAGACTTTAAGGGCATGGTACTAGAGTATTGATAACAAAAATATCGCAGCCGACTTCGCCCCGGCCGACTTTGCGTTGCATCCACTTGCCTGGGGCACATATAACCACCGGTCTATTGTATCTAGACTTTCTATAGTTCACTACACACAACCACTCATTTTGATTCCCGCTCCGCTATAACCGTGAGCGCGACCGTTATAAGCCTAGCTCTGATTTACTCTTTCGAGACAACTCTATACCCCTACTATTGTGGATTAGCGGCTGCAAGCAGTGTGTGCGTTCACCATTAACAACTGACCTTTGGGATTCCTACACGATGGCAGCCTAGATGACCAGGATTTATAAACGAAAAAAAGAGCGAAGGAATTAGCTAAAGCGATCTTTATAGCTACGATTCTAGGCTCTGCAATATGACCCATAGGAATATATCAACCTAGATAGTCTAGACGCATTAGACGTGATGAAGAAAGTAATAAAGCCTCCTATACTTGATGAGGCTATTAATAACCGTAACGAGACACTTACGTAGTGACATAAGGTAGAATATAGTGTGTGGTCAGCATGTAGGAGGTTAAGAGAATCAATAGCGGTAGTAGCGGCGGTGGCAACAGCAGCAGGCGTCGTCTATCGACACCTAAACTTCCCCATTACTGATAAACACCCCTAGCGCCTCAATAGACCAAACATATCCTTCTGCCTCTGATATCAATACAAACCGCCCGTTGTTAAACCTGACCATTTCATATTGGAAAATACACGGTTAGGTTATAGTTTTTATTATAGTATAAACAACATGATCAAAGGTTCTTGAATACTGATAAAAACAGAGCACATACGTCCTATAAATTGAAATTTAGCAAGGATTCCTTGCTGTAAGCCTTCTTTTCCGGAGGCTTTACGTATTAAAGACAGTTTTTCCCTAACGGAACATATTGAAAAGTGTTATCTGGCTATAACGTCAAGGAATTTTCCGTTCCGGGTCCCATTGCCCACAACAAGCCATGAAACCACCTTACACAGAAAGCTCACAAACACAAGTTACCCCAATAAGCCTAACGCTCATTCCACATAATGAGCCTGAAAACGTTTAATTAAGCAGGAAAGTCATACGGTACCTAGATTTAGGTCACAAAACCATGCGAATACATTATGTCTGCCCCCATTCTCGGTTCAAGTAGCACTTCCTGGGCTCTTTATTACTAATTAGTGATTTTGCTCGAGTCCCGCATCTAGGCTCACCAGCTTCCTGAATCACTTCTCTATAAAAGTAATACTACTGCCACAGTGCCTTGTCGTCAGTGATGCCCATTGGTGTGTCCATTGCTAGTTGGTAACAACCCCTTGGTTGAGTATCCCAATGGCATACCCACCAAATACTTTTGCTTGCTTGTGACGCCGCCTTTTGCGTCAATGCCCTGCGCTCCGAGAATCTTGACATCGGCCTCCTTTTGGAAGACGAGGACAATGTCGGAACCGCCAAATTCAAAGTGCGAAATCTCATCTCCCTTTTTGATGTCCACGTTGGGATGAATCGGGTACTTCTGGCCCGGCTCAGGCTCCCAGGCCAACTTGACAGACGAGACCTGACACATACCAATGGGCAGCACGGCTACATAGCCTAGTAAGGGGTTTTTAATGATGACGCAGCCGCGGGCCTGAAGGAACTGGTACCCAGCGTCGTCGGGAGCATCAAGGGTGCCCGCCAGACCGTTTCCTTCGTTCCTCTCCTCCACGTCCGGGCAGATGTAGCTACGGTGCGGCTTCAGCTCGCCCGTATCAGGGTCCGACCGGACTTGCAGGTACGCGAGACCCTGGATGACGTTGGCCTCGACGACAGTACCGGCGACGGGTGCATGCTGGCGGTGATAGTCAAAGGTGTTTAAGAACGCGTGCATCCAGGTCCCGCCCTCGAAGAGGCTCGCGTACTGGCTGCCATCCAGGAGGTCGCTGATCTTCCAGGGGAGATCCTTGATGTTGACCTCAGCCTTGTCGTCAATGTGCCAGGCACCATCGAAGGTGCTGTCAGCCGGATACACGACGACGCGGTCGTAGTCTGGGTCGGTCGGTTCGCCAGCGCTGACAGGGCGCATACCGGGCTTGAGGTGACGGGCGAAGAGCTGGTTGAAATTCTTCCAGTCGTTGTATGGCGGAGCAATGGCCTCGTCGTAGTTGTACAATGGCGAGTTCTGGAAGGACTTAACGGCGTCACAGTTGATGGAGCCGCTGGTGCTCATCCAGCTGCCGACTTTGTTGGCAAAGTCGACAGTCCACTTGCTCAGGGGCTCCAGGCGCTGGCCGACGGAGCTGGGATTGATGAGGGTGGAGAATGGGGGATTGCTGATGGGGGGCTGGTCAAGGATAAAGTAGAGCAGGCACTGTGTGTTGTAGATGAGCTTGCCGTTGCAGGTCTCCGTCGGGACCCAGTTAAGCATTCCGCTTAGGAAGAGGAGAAAGCTTTGGACGTCAGTGACGCCCCAGTCCTTCATTTGTGGGATGTCATATGTCATGGCAGACTGGACGGCTGTGGCTAGGGGGGCGAGGTCGTCATTGAAGACGCCTTTCACGAGGGTGTCTATGATCCATGGGTCCACTACACCTGGTAGAGGGAAGGGAGCGCGGTCGGGTTGTGAAGTCTTTGATGACATGATTGCAGATATGTTCGGGGATTTTGCGTCAGATTGTAGCGGTTTTTGTTGGCAAATTGAGATCCGTGTTGGATGAGATAAGAGGTAGGCAGTAGTTTGAATCACGGAAGGAGGTGATCCTTTATACCCAAATAATATTTATAAGGTCATTGGCGTCGACAACCTCATAGCAAGTGGCAATGGCTAGATTTCGGCAAGTTTCTAGCTGAAGCCTTCGAATCCTGGCCAATAATCGTTTTCGTCCCAACTGTGAGATGCACGGAGCCGCTGCCCTCACCATCAGACTTGTCATCGGACCACTTCAAGACAAAAGCTGAAAAGCCCACGAACCCTAAAAACGTGCTCTGGGCCGCAAGCAGAATGCAGAGCCGCGGCTGGGACTCTCGGCGTTTGTCATTAGCGACATAACGAGGAATGGGCAATATATCTCATGGCGTTATCTGGAACGGCCCGCAGGCCGTTGGACCGATTCCGTCAAGGTGGATTGTCGTGTCAACACGGTGGCTCAGCCCCGGATCCAAGACAAGTGCACCAAATCGTCAAATATGTTCCGGGCACGATGGCCACGGACCACACCAGCATTCAGGTATTCGTATTACGACGTATCCCATCAGGATTTCGCTCCGGCAACACCGATGCTCCCACAAACCATTAAAATAAGTATTCAAGTGGCAGCCTTGCTTCACTTTCACTATATGAAACATTACGCGCGGCAGTGGATTCACCTGACCCAATTTGCTCTGCACTCGGCCCAATATGCACACATTATCGTTGCACTCTCAAGCCAAAGCCCCGCATGCGACACTAAAATGCCATTCCTGAGTTCTGCATTCCCGACCAGACCTTAACCAACATTAAAAAGGTACAATGCCGTTACTAAGTTGCCCAATAATTCCTGAACCGAGATTTTTCAAGATCTGGTGAGGCTGGGTCGTTCTGTCTTGGGTTACCCTGGACCGGGCGTCAGTGTCATATTACTGCCAGCCTCATTCTCAAGGCCTTAGGACCCAACCTGAAGATGGAGCTGTGCAGAACAAGAAACAGAACAGGGCTTAATTCAATTACGTACAGTCACTAAGATAAGGAGAAAAACAATGAACGAGGGAGATTCTGACATGAGTGGACTTCAAAGGAATCGCACGAACCGATCTCAACCTGGGTTGCGACTCCTCTCATCGTTACGTTGTCCACCAGATCAGTTGCAAGAGAAAACTCGCTTGTCAATGAGATAAAATGTTCTAAGGAAGTGTGTTGACTTCATTCTTTATGCTATTGGTACTTTTCTCTTCCCTTATCTTTTAATTGCCACACGGGCTACTGTTGAAATATTATTAATTGAAGCGAATGCTTACGAGGAAAGCAGCTGAATTTGTTCTAAATTTGATGGAACACTGATGACCAGTCGCTTTATTTGTTTCCTAATTATTAGAGCTATAGAGTCCACTTAGCATTAGCTAGGCAAATCTGATAACTGCCACAACTTCTAAAGACCAAATAGTTACTGGATCAACATCAAACCCTCTGTTCTGCCACAAATCCTTTTTAGAAAAGTACGACAGTGCCGTGCCAGAAAGTGTCCCCAGTGGAATATCGGTCTGTAATCGTCTTAACATCCTCCTTGACGCATGTTTTTGAGACAGGAACGCCTTCAAACCTCGCCGAAATCCAAGCTGCGATATCAGCCCGAGCCGCCTCCAAAACTTGCCCATGGCCCATGTTAGGGTAAACCCGAGCATGGACTGCACTCTCAGGAAAAGACGAACAAGTTTTGTTGAAGTCATCTAGGGTCAAGTCGTTCGGCGTGATGGTATCAGTCTCGCCTGAGATTACGAGCATGGGAGCGGCAATAGGATGCGGGCCTTGGCCGTTGTAGCGAATCGCCCAGTCGTCTGTTGCTGGATGCGTCAACCAGGTGGTGTTTTTGTAAAGTTCTGATGGCGTCAAGTCGCCAACAATAGCAAATCCTGATTGAAAGCACGACTTGTCAAGAGCTCCTAAACGTTGTAGGGGGATTTCGCCAAGGTAGTCCTCCACTTTTATCTGCTCTGGGTAAAGCTTTGATAGTGACTGTAGAAAGTAGACTGAGAACGGATCATGAGCTGCCTGGCCTTTGGAAAGCTCTAGTTTCGACGAGATCAACTTCTGCGGCCGCAATGCTGGTGCAGCGGCGACAGAGCCAATAAACTCTCCAGCTTCTAAGAGGCCTTCTTGCTCGGCTCGAGCAAGACGCTCATTAGTGCGCCACGCAGTCATGCCGCCCTCGCTATGTCCGTAGACGAGCCATCTTTTACCTAAGAGGTCGCCAATAACCTTCCTAGCAGCGACTAGAGAGTAGGCGACATCAGCAGCATGGAGGAAGCCAGACTCATACATGAAACCCTGGGGAATATCAGACCCCTGTCCAGCATAGTCAGGAGCAACTATAGCGTAACCAGACTCAGCAAGAACAAAGGGAGCCTTCCAGTCATAATATAGGCCCTTGCTATTAGTTGGCGCACACAACCGGCTGCGGCCGGCGGTTCCATGGGTCCAGACGATGGTGCGCAACTTGTTTTCCTCAGCGGTACCGTTTGGATTGGCAAAAGGATTGGTGAAAGGCAAGAGAACCCATGCAGAAGCAGGAATAGGTTTGCGATCAATATCCTCTGTGACATAGAGGACACGGGAGAGCGAAAGACTGGCGGGAATAGTCCAATTGGAAGTGAGCTGCGCCGAAGGCACGTTCTCCCACCGCAGAATATCTCCAGGCTTGGCGTTGGTGAAGTTAGACGGAGTCGAGTAAAAGGGGTCCGACACAATGTCATTGACCCAGAGCGCCGCTTCGGCTTCATAAGTCGTCTGGATGGTTGCCTGGCAAGCCTCGTCGCATCCTTTTTGGCAATCGCTATCGCAGATGGGGTCGAGGGCATTGGCGGCGCCAATAAGAATGACGGCAAGGCCAACAAGTAACTGCATCTTGAGTTATGATCAAAGAGTTGAATAAATGGTTATTTTCTGTGAGATAATGATCAAAAGAATTGGCCACGACACTTCACAACGCTAGTTTATATAGGAACTATTGCTGGATTCACGCGGAATCAGGTTGTGCCATACCTATCAACAATCAGCGCATGACCATGACTACAGGGCTACAAACAGTCGAGTATGAAACTCTATTTTAATTGATTAACTGTGGAATACTACTCTTCGTCGTCGACAAACCGTTATATTAAATGTGCATGGTGCTAAGAGAGTCATTGTACATCTCCCGCGTGGCGGCGCATATAACTTCCACTTTGGGCTAGATCATCCGCTTATGGTCGTAGCGCGTTGAATCGAATCGTTCGTGAAGGACTTCTTCGGGTCTATTTTATTCAGCTAACTATTGCTGATGATGTAATCGCCGTGGAGGTGATTGATTTCGCTGTGATGAATCAATATGCATGATTTCGGAATGCTTCCGAGAGGTTCCGTAAACGATCTTGACTTCCGTTTGTGTTATTTCTCTTCCGAATCATTTCGGCCGACAGCGGACGATGTTGCTGTCACGGGAATGTTCCTCGACCAGACGCATCGTTTATTGGCAGACTTTTACCGGGTATTGTTGGATTACCCAGCCAGTATACGGGCAGGCGGTCAGGCCGCGGGAAGCGGCAACAGTCGGGCCCGGAGATTCTACCTCCGGCCTGCCAACGGCTATATCTTTACAACTGCTGCTTCCGCTGGCTGTCTCTTTTCTTCCTTACACACACACATCTACAGAATACAGTACCAGTTTTGCTCTTCGTTCGATTTACCACCTGTACGGGTATCCTCTGATACCAACAGGTATATTGTGCAGAAAGAACGTCCCAGGTACACGATACATCGATGGTAGACTACCGGTCACAGAAGATGATATGACTTCATCAGATAAATCAACATGCACACCTTGAATGGACGTTATTACACATTGCGGATAAAACATCTAGAGCGATGGTGGCATTCCGCTTTGCTAATACAAGTTCTAATACTACACACTCCCCACAGCAACTACAAATATGGAATTTGCCTGCGAGTACATCTGGCCACCTGGGATGTCCTTTGTCTACAATGCTGTTTTACTAGTTTACACATGCATGTTAAAAAGGCTCATGGTGCATTATCTGAAGCTGTATGCTAGTTCTTCAGTTACCTGTATGTATTCAGAGGAACGGGATACATGGGCATATACTGTAATCTAAGCTATGCCTCGCCAGCTCCGAAGACCCGACTGACCCAGTTTATTTTAGCATCTCTTGCTGCCTTCGCCACCGGGGCTCTTTGGTAAAGCAGATCAAATCCGTGATACGCCCCAGGCCAAACATGGAGCTCAGTGGAGACACCGCAAGCCCAGAGCTGCGACGCAAAGGCTACAGCTTCGTCGCGAAAGACTTCGCATTCACCAACGTCAATGAAAGTCCGAGGGAGTCCGCTAAGGTCAGTCGCCCGGGCTGGGGAGACCAGTTCGCTAACCCCTGGCTTGCCTCGTGCGCTGCCCAAGACATGGTCCCATGCCTTTCGGTTCAACGTGCCACACCAAGGCCCATCTCGTGCGAACTGCTTAGTCGACACAGTTTGGTCGCGGTCGTCCAGCATGGGAGTTAAAAGCATCTGCGCGGCAGGGTATGGCTTAGTTTCATTGCGGCACAGCATCGCGCACCCCGCCGTGATGGGGGCGCCCCCTGAGCCGCCTATGAGCAGAATTCTGTTGGCGTCAATGCCCAGCTCTGTAGCGTGCTCCGCCGTCCAAACGAGACCGGCGTACGAGTCTTTGAGGGCGGCTAGGGCTGGGTTCTCTGGTGCAACACGGTACTCGACGGAGACGAAAACGATGTCGATGCCCGCTGCATACTGCATACAAATGTCTAGAGCCCCGAATCTGTTGCCGGCGATCTGGCCTCCGCCGTGGATATAATACACAGCGGGCCGGTTGGTGCTGGACGAGTCCTTGTCTTTGAAGACAGAGAGAATGACCGGATTGTTGCTGTCCTCGGGGCCTGGGACGGAGTACTCGACATGATCCATGTTAGGGTAATTCTTCAGCACAGTCTCATACGTGGAAGCATCAAGCGCTTTGCGTATTGACACGAGATCTAGGACCTCCGGCGTTGGGGACTTAATCTCCTCAAGTTCGGGGATCAGAAGAGGATCGTAAGGTGGGCGAATTACTATACCTGACGACCCTTTTGGATGCGTTCCGGATGGGGTGACGGACATTGTTGGCAGTGTAGGAAGGCTAAGCTAAGGAAGATCCAAGATACGAAGAGAAGTTGGTAGCAGAGGAGTAAAGTGGTGGCCCCCTGGATATAGATACCCGTACCAACACACGCTCCCTTCGAACACTACCGTTGAAATGCAAGGGGCTGCGCCTGACCAGTCTTGGACTTGCCAAACTTTTGGCGACCCAATGTCTCAGAGACTGAGCGGGGCAGGCTGGGGGTCAGTATAATACCGTCACCTTCTGCTTCTATGTCATGAACATGCAATCAGAATGACGACATATGAGCTTTGGGCAAAGGAAAGCTAAGATGAATGAAGATATCCTACAGTTTTGTATAGGACATATGTACTGGTCATCATAACGCATCCGCACCTTGATCCCAGGTCATGGCCAAGCTCTTCTATAACTGCGAAAAAACTTCAGTTTTCTATGACTCATGATGCAGAAGAAATTTTCTTACAATACTAAAAGTATGTTACCACAACTCAGGCGACTGGAATCCATCGTTTAAAAGTCGCATGCGGCACAAAGTTGCATTGTATACCAACCTTGGCATGTTGTGCCTTTAAATGGTTCAAATGCGTTTTGTTAGCCAATTGTTCATGCTGAAGAGGGACGTTTCTGACGGATTTTAAAGTCTGATCAAAATCGCCGCATGACGTCAGTGCTGGCAACTTGTACTTGGGGTGAAAGTTCCTGCTTGAGTCCCCGAAAGCGTTGTTGTGACAGTCTGACAGCCGAATCCCAAGAATTGCGGTACGCAGCTGAGCTGGGCTTATTGAAATATTTTCAAGGGTGGGTTTCGGCCATAGGCCAAGTGATTTGAGTACGGGCAACAGCGATCCTGTCTGTAGTCGAATGCAATCCCGTTCTGAACGTGCACAAAGCGACCTACCTGCAGGAATGCCATCGCAAGCCTCCTCCAGGTAAGTAGGCCAGTCTAATAGCGCATCGAAGTAGCCATATAGCTCTGTTAGCATGCGATCCACCATCGCTTTTCTAGCCTCTGTAATGACTTCTGCGAAAGTGGTCAGCCTCCTAGCAGTTCACTCTGAGGCTACATTGCGTACCTTCGACTTCCGGGGGAAGCGTATCGGAATTGTCGAGATAGAAGGTACCCTCCTCTTCAGACACATTTGATGTTGGAAAGCCGATCTGGGCATCAGAAACGCCGAAAGAAAACCTTATGAGTTGAGAGGGTTCTGCTGCCGGAATGGCCCCCCCAAATGCAAGTCTGCAGCCGACGCGATTGAACACATCGGTCAGACCGAACTCCCAGGCAATCCAAAGCCACTCAACCTCACACCCCACATTATCTACAGACCCTGAGAGATACTCTAACCAACCTTGGACCCAAGGTACAATGAGAGCTGTAACCATCCATTTGTCCGTAAACATTGCGATCTCCTTAAGTTCAGCCAGGCTGACGACCGTGGGAACATCACCAAATCGCAAGTGGATAATGTTCATAATGATTGTAACGGCCACATAGCCATCTTCTCTGTAATCGAGGATGACAGGTCGGTCGGTCCGCGTCTCTGACCATTCGCCTGCAAACATGCGCTTCCAGACATCGGAGGCTCGAGACATCATGTTCGAAGACACGAGGAGCCCGTGCAAGTCTGGTTTATCTTTGCTGTAGTCTTCAACGATAACCATAACATCGCCGCAACCATTATCGAAATCAATTCTACGTTCGATGCTTTCGGCAAGCTCGGAGTTGGTAGAGGGTCTGTCTGAATGCACCTTGCCATCGACGGCCAAAGACTTTTCATCAACCACCTCCATGGTGATCACTACAAAAATCAGGCCGGCTTACTTTGACCAAGACAACAGCGTCACCACGAACAAGTTTAAGAATTGCTGTTTCGCTCGATGCCTGAAACTGCAGTTTGTCAGCGATATGGGCCCAATCGCAAGTTGAAATTCTCTGTACATTGAGTGTTTGTTGTAGCGTGTTAGGACTTTGGTTATTTTTAATATCTGACGTAGTAATTTTTGCTGGGTTGGCTAAGTATTCTGGGGTTTTTTTCTTTCCCTGTTCTTAGGTGAAGTTGTTCTCGAAGTAGCCGATCAATGGTGTTGGCCGGGTACAGTCTCAAAGGGATCTACCACAGGAGAATATGAGTGCATTTAAAAAACGCGGAAGCGACGTGTCGGGTACTCGACAGAAAGATTCAGCTGGACGGCTCGCCTATGCTATTGCAAGAATAAGGCATATATACCCTCTGTAGTTATCCTGGCCACTTGCATGTCATGTTGGGCTGTGCGACAACACCGCCACATGAGGTGTCGGCCGAGATATCCGTTACGCCGCCGTAGGACCAGTATGGAGGTGGTCGGTCACTGAACGAATTTGGGTATTCAGGCCACTGCACACAGGCACAATTTATCTAATCTGCCAATCTTGTCAGATACGTCACTAAGATATCCACTCCTAAGTTGGCTGTCCACTCATACCACCGCTACTGCGCTATCGATAAGGCAGATTCTGGACATTTGCTTTTTCGCACGATGACAAGCGACCCCGTGAATGCCAGATACCGTTGGCGGCCAATTATCCGCGGGCCGGAGGCTGTGTGTAAGCTGCATGTTTGTGCATAGCCAACCCCCGAAGAAGCGTCAATGTGTCCTTGCTTGTGGTACACAAATTCAATCTGGTTGCTCGATTTCGAAGCGGTCGCTGCGCCCCCTCGCGCCATATTAGAAGTCTCGAATTTTTATAGGCAAAGCCAATAAAGAGGCAGAATCATATAAATGGAATAAGCTGAAGTGATATCCTGTTTAACCAACATCTGGTGAGCCTCTCAAAAGTGTATAAATGTCCAAGAATGCCTTTCGATGTTGGTCAGTAGATGTTGGTCGGGACAGTGGGAGCCCGGCCGACTCAGTCGGGGGGAAAAGGGAATCCAACCCAGTAAGAATAGAGAGCGATTCGCCCTTGGGGCGATGCTCGGGTTATGCGCCGTGGCGCCCCCCCTGCGGACGCCTGTTTTGTGCCTTCCCGGCTGCAAGGGATGCGAGCCGCCCCCGCTTGCGCGACCATTGAGTGTCATCACAGCCAGTTCTGGAAACCACATTCTTATCTTTCTCGTTAGTATTCCGTCACTTATTCATTCATGCAGAAGCATAAAATAAAAAGTGTAGAAATGAGGCAAATTACACTTGTACCGATGCGGAACGACGACCCAATTATCCAACTTCAATGCCATCAGCCACCACTCGGTACATACTTATGGTGATGATTAACGAACTGCCGTAGTCGTTTTATGGTAAGCTCTTAGCAAAAGTTATCGGAATAGGCTGTATTTGCTCTTCACCGTGAACCCTAAACCAATTCATCGTCTACTGCTGTCATTCTGAGCAACTCATCAGGAGCTCCTGACCAGACCAAGGAGATCTGATCTGCCCTGGAGTTGCGGGCATGCATCGCGAAGCGGGCAGTTAGGGGTTTTTTTTTTTTTTTTTTTTTTGCCAAGGAGTCGCTACTCCAATGGCGACTTTTTACTGATCCATAGCGACCCTGTTCGTCGAGAGGAGACTGCCGGAGGCCGTCGGCTAGTGACCCACGTAGAGACCAGCCGTGCTTTGAGCCGTAATGCGACTCAGCTTGTCAAGACAAGTCTGCGGGAGGCCGACCAGACGCCCATCCAGAGTCCAATTGGATTCCGAACCGTTGTACAGGACCATCCTTGACGAGAATATTAACTTCAGAGATGCCCCATATTAAATGATGTCTTGCTCGAGTCCAGAATGCCTCTGGCGGCGCAACTACTTCGTGGAAATCAAAACTCAAGAATGGATGTTGTGTTCTGGCACAAGCCGAGAATTTGGTGCTACCACACCACAGTAACTAAGTATCTGGACAAATAATCTCTGTCTGCATCTAACGCGAAGTGTATTACTCGCCACGTGTTGGTTTGTGAAATAGTCGCCTTACCGTTATGTTCAATCCCTGCAACCAGTATTCAGCAGTGGCAAAGTTGGTTGGTGCGGTGCAAAGAGTCTCGGCCAGCCGAGCCCGCAGTTGAGTGCATTCGATGACACCCATCAACGGATTTAAAAAGGGCTGTTGCCCACATCTTGAGGAAACGGCATGTTCGTCTTTGCAATTCTTATGAACCGTCATTATCAAATCTTATGTAAGACTTCCAGGGTCTCTGCAACAATCCCTACTAATTGAATTGACTCTTTAGATGTTAACGCTCATAGAATGGCTTTCAAGTGTGGTTCATGCGGAGTGGCGTGGGCTCGTTATGGGCCTCGAAACCAGCATGTAATCGCCAAGGGTCATGAATTTCCCAAATTCGAATGCGATAGTTGCGGCCACTGCTTGAAAAGCAGTCAAGCCGTAGACCAACACAAGGATTCACTCGGACACTGGACGGTATCGACATCGACATCACCTGGGGAGTCCGAGGACGAAAGCGGCAACAGCTCCAACGATTCCCACACCACCGAACAATCTGCCAAGGATTTGATTCTCAATTCACCCCAAGTGCTGCTGCCGATGCCATTTAATGCTAAAGAAACTTTCGGAAGATCGAAAGATGAAGATGCAGCTGATATTGCAATTCAGATGACGTATCTCGGCCTGGGAGCCGCTCCAGAGAAACAGGACGAGATCGTATCTAGCCCCCTTCTCACCGTCCCCTTCATTAACATTTCGGACCATTCTCAGTTCGGCCTCCTAGGCGGTTGCATTCCTGATGGATTCTCGCTTTCGCAAGCGTCACGTCTTTTTTACAATGTCACCTGTCCCTCCAGTGTTTTTATATGCGGGAGTCAGGGCTCTGGTAAAAGCAATACGCTTGCATGTCTCTTGGAGAACTGCCTCATACCCAGTAGCCTTGGAAACTTACCGCAGCCTCTTGCCGGCATCGTCTTTCATTATGACAGCTTTGTTTCGGATACTGGTGGTCTTCCATGTGAGGCGGCGTTCCTCGCGTCCCACCAAAAGGCTTCTGTTCGGGTTCTGTGTGCTGCAACGAACATCCGCACCATTAAGGTACCCCGGATCCTTCTACCTTCCAATCCTACCTCGGGCTATATTTTAATACATTTTCATCGATTTTACAGAGTATTTACGGTTCTATCCCCGAAGTCACTGTTGAGCCTCTCACGTTGAGTGACCAGGACCTCAATACCAAACGAATGTTCGACCTCATGGCAGTAGGGGACGGTAGTATGCCGCTATATATGCACATAATAAACCGCATTCTCCGTGATATGCGAATTGAACAGCAAAATAGCGGGCTAGGATTCAGATACTCCTCCTTCAAGAAGCAGTTGGCCATGGCAGATCTTACACCGGCGCAACGGGGCCCCCTGAGCCAGCGCCTCGACACGCTTGAGAGCTTTATGGTGAAAGCCAAAGCGATAGCCGAAAAGATTGATTGGAAACCGAAGGTATGGTCCACGCTTCCAGCTGCAGTTATTGATTCGTCCCGTACCAACTGACATAATTCGCAAGGCTGGACAACTTACAGTTGTTGACCTCTCCTGTCCTTGTGTTACAGCGGAGATGGCGTGCTTACTCTTCAACATCTGCCTTTCGCTTTTTTTGGAACCAAAGTCGTCTATTGGCAGGGTCATTGCACTCGACGAGGCACACAAGTACATGCAAGAATCGGACGAGAGTAAGACTCTCACAAACTCGTTGCTAGACACCATCCGCTTGCAGCGACATCTCGGCGTCCGTGTACTTATCTCGACCCAAGAGCCCACTGTGTCAACAAAACTCCTTGACTTGTGCTCAGTAACAGTAGTCCATCGATTCACATCGCCGGATTGGCTACGCACGCTGCGCGGTCATCTCGCGGGGGTTTCATCCATGCCGCTCACCCCATCAGACCAGAATGAACCAGTAGATAGCGTCAGCCCCATCATTTTTGGGACAAAAGATGTGGCTGGCGAACTGTTTGCTATGATCGTGTCTCTAAAGACGGGTCAAGCTCTTGTGTTTGCGCCCAGTGCGGTTATCGGCGTGGGTGATGAAGATTCAACGTCCTTCATTCAAAGACTGGCTCATCGAGTCCTCCGAGTCAAGGTTCGGTCCCGACTAACCAGGGACGGCGGACAGACTGTTATGAGTTACAAAGCGAATTGAAAATTAGTTGCTAGAGTCGGTGAGAAGAGGTGCTAGATTACATACAATTTTGAGTCTGCAACAGTGAACATACACTTTGAAAAAATGAACATTGAAAAAACATGCCCTTCCCTGCTTCGTCCTCCTCTCGACGAGTTGCTCACGCCCATCAAACCCGACAAAAGAATCAGTTTTGACATGTGAAGCGAAGCCACTACAGGGTTTTGGACTCTAGGGCAGCCTAGGG
This sequence comes from Colletotrichum jinshuiense, assembly GCF_051148585.1. Lineage (NCBI taxonomy): Eukaryota > Fungi > Ascomycota > Sordariomycetes > Glomerellales > Glomerellaceae > Colletotrichum > Colletotrichum jinshuiense. The sequence goes on from NC_139316.1 coordinate 4,097,053, forward strand.
GAAGAGGAGATCCGGGATGCAAAGATGTGACGGGATAGCATGAATTCACGAAATCGAAGATTGATTTCCTGAGAATTTCTGGTTTTCTGTTGTCGCCAGAGGCGAACTAGTACTTTTGACAACGATGCGTTGACGAGGATGGTTGACTCCCGCTGCATGTTTCATTGACCAATGATCTCGACCGATGATCGGCAGGGGTTGTTGAATGCGCCTTGCCGCTGTGGCTGTGCCCAGCATTATGCAGGCAGGCAACAGGATACGGTTCGCTACTTAGATGACCAAAAATACCGACGCGCCAGCCACTGAAACAGATTTACGCGAAGTCCCCATCGATTTCCATTTGACTCCATCTCGACGACAGCTCGTTCCTGTGCTTTTTGATGGGGCTCACTGGTCGCCTACATATCAAAAAAGACACAGCGAATGGAGGATGGCAATGGGAGTCGACTTCACGCACCCCAACCACGAATGGTGGCTGCGGCCATCTGACGGCTTTTTGGTGCCTTTGGTGCTGCAAAGCGTCGAAGAACCCCGAATTCTGGTCGAATCCTCGAGATGGTCTCGTCTGGGACCAATAACCTCGCGGGTCAGCCCTCTCCTCCGAGCCTCGTACTGGGTTGGGTCATCCATGTTCATCCCAGGCACACGGACATACAATCTTCGCATCCGACCAATCCTGTTGACAGCACTGAAGCTGATCGCCGCATGGCCCATCTTTTGCATTCTAGTACGAGGCCATCTTCCGACCGCCGACCATTGCTAATGGGTTCTCGTAGGTATGTTGGACTGGGAACATGAACTCGATAATGGGTCGGCTCAGTTACCACCCGGCTTTCATTGATTCGAGATACGACGCTGTCCGCGTCCCTCAGGCAACTGACAAAGATTTATCGTCTGATCGCCATCAGTCGGCATCAGGACAAGACCATGGTGAAGGTGCAGCTTCTACGGGCCCCGTGGATCCTGTCTCATCCGAGCAGCAGTACACCAGCAACATCAGATTAAGCGAGACCTTGCCTTCTACAAGACCGAGACGGAGTGACAGTTCGCCCATCTCCCTCCGTCCGAGGTACCTTTGCTTCGTGAAGGACTTCGACAAGATGACCTACGAGACCGTCAAAGTCTCAGAGTACCTGGAACAGTATGGGGACGACACTGACTTGGAGTTCGTTTTCGTTTCGTATACACGTATGCAATTTCGGGTTGCAACCGAGGAAGAGATCAACAAGCACCAGTACCCGAACGAGGCCACTAGGGAGGCTAATAGGAAGACCGCACGACAGGACCGTCAGACCTTGGCCCGCTGGGGCATAGATGCGGCGAAGCGTGTGGGGAAGAGGGCGTTCTGGCTTGACTTCGAGTGCGTTCGTAATGACGACGGCGTCGCACGGTCCTCAAGCAGCAGCAAGGACGTCTACCGCATCTGTGACATCGTCCGGGCTGCACACTCCATGATTATCGCCATCGGGCCCCCAGCCAGCGATAAAGTCGCAGCACTACTTGGCAGCGGCGACTGCAAGATAGTAGAGTACAGGCGCGAGCAGGTGACGCCCTGGCTACGCCAGTGGGGGTCGCGGCTGTGGACGCTCCCAGAACTTTTGTTGTGCCCCAGCGAATACCGCATCAAGCTCTACGTGTTAGGGGATCCGCTGGAGCCTAAGGCCATAGCAAAGCGTAATTTTGCTGAGCGCGCGTGGGACGACGCTGAGGCCGTCAAGGAGCTTGTTAATCACTTTGAGGGTTCAGCAATTCTCACCGATCTCCGCCTTATTGAGGCGGCCCTTGCCTGTTTCTCAAGGCGCCAGACGGACCAGTTCAGCCAGGGAGATATCGCCTACGCCACAATGGGGCTCTTCCCTAACCGCCACCGGCCCCGTGTCGATAAGGAGGACACCGGCTTTCAGGCGTTTGCTAAGCTCTCCCTCGTCAACGACAGCGGTGCGTTCCTGAGTCGCCTAATCTGTCTAGCTCCGCGACAGGGTGCTCCGTGGCATCAGATTGAAGACCGCTGGGGCGTTGAGCTAAGCGACGTCTACCCGAGCTGTAAAGTCTCCGGCGTAGCCGGCGCGGAGTCGATTGTGTTGGATGAGGTCTATGCTGCAACGATCCACTGGGATAAGATTTACGCAGAGCCTCTTTTGGACCAAAACTCGAATTTGGCCTTTTCCTATTTCTTCCTTGTGGTCTGTGTGTTTTGCATAATGTTCCCCTTGGCTCTTATTTTTATCACCTATCTCGAGAGCATGATAAGGACATACGCTCGGCATCCATCTCCAAGGTTGGGAACGAACGTTTTCTTGACCCTATACTTCTGGACATTGCCCATGATCGGGTTGATGGCCTTGCTTGTCCCAGTCGTGCTCATGGCTTCCCGGTGTCACTCCAAGCGAACCATGAAGCCCCGCCTTATTGGGATCGAGGGGATTGTGAACGCCAGCAAGATCGCGAAGCACCTTTGGGGTTTTGATCATGGCGACTTGACGACCGTCGTTCATCAACCGTTCACCGATACCGAAGGCCCCGGACCGTCACCCGCACTACCGAGGTCATCTCCACCCAAACACGGAGAAGAGTATAGCTTTACACTGGTGGACACCAACCTGATGACGGTGTCGCATTTCTACAGCAGCCAGGCTCCAGTTGCCATGTTTGTCTGTGGCTCCGAGGGCGGCGCGCAGCGTTCGCTGCTTTGCTCGTACGACTGGCGATCGCGGACGTTCCATCGCCAGGCTGTGTTCCGAGTTATGCGTCACGGCCTCGATCAATTTCATCTCCTTAACGGAGTACGGCTCTCGCTGGCTTCTCATCCAAGTGTTAACAGTGACGCTTCTGAGAACGACGTTAATCCGCAACCGAGCTCTCCGACCAGCCGCAACCCACAAGAGGCTCAACCCAGCCATGTAGCCAATCAATATGCGCCACCCAAAAATGCCTATCGCACATGGAAGACAGAAGTGCTATTCGTGGCAATTTGTATTGTGGGTTTCACACCCTTTTGTAAGAGACAAACGCTAAAGCCTTTTAGGTCGGTCTCAACACTGTCGGGTCCAGCAACAATACTGTTGATTACAGCATCTACTTCATTCCGGGCCTGCTATCAGGTCTTCTCGTGCTGCTATACATGCCACTTAACCAAGCTACCATGTACACATTCGCAGGAAGCGGTGGGTCGAACCCTTCAGAGGACAAATAATGGAAGCCGAGTACTAACTGTTGTCTGTAGTCGTTCTGGGAGTCCTTGGGGATGCTTCCTCTGAAAAAGCTTTCCATGGTGGTATTATCGTGGCTCAAGACTTTGTCAAGGGATTTCTCGCCCTGACACTGATAAAGTGCATGATTTGTTGGTATCCGGTAAATGAGCTCCCTGTGCGCTTTCTCCTTTGGAACGTCGTTGCAACAAAGCTGCTTGATACACTGGGATTGGGTTTTGCCAGAGGCATGCTTTTTGTCTTGCAGATTATAGCTCTCTGCGTCCTTTGGATGACAGACTTCATGGACCTTATTGGGGGGCCCAAGGATGTTAGCTGGCTTTCTCCGCATCAGATGCTGTACTATTCAAACCAGGCGGCTGCATCTGACTTTGGGACCAGCATTGGGGACGCCACGAGGCGAAATCGTCAGGTAGGTTATACTCGAACGTTTCCCTCCTTCAGCCTCGCTAATGTATTCTTGTCAGCAACAGGTCATTGGACTCTTACGACCTCTGCTGGTATTTTTTTTATCTCTGTTGGCTTCCATCAACCACCAAGACTCATACACCAACCAAGACGTTCCCGGAGACGTATCTGATGCTGGAATCGCCTTTGCTGCCGTTATCTTTGGGCTAGTGTGTTACATATTCCCATCAAAGTCTTGTGAGTGAAAATAATAGCAGCCAGAAACTTAGATGTGCTGACTCTGGATCGCTAGTCCAAGTAATCGTGGCGTACTCAATGATGTCGTCAACCTCATCTCTTCTCGCCACATTCATTCCGAGAAGTCAACCAGTGCCTCTTCTCCTTTTCATCCAAAGATTGAACGAGCTCATACCGCCGCGTAAGTCACCGGGAAAAGATTGTCTTGGCTTGTCTCCAACTGACGTCACTTCTAGTTCTTTGGGCGACTGCAGTGCGTCAAACACACACATGGGCAGAGGCCTTGGGCACGATTTCCATGTCTTGGATCGCTGTGGAAGTCGGGCAGATAATTCTACTTGCTACATCTGACAAGATTCCAACGCTTGTTGTGCAACTACCATTGTTCCTGGGTCAGATCATCATTTGGGCTTTGCTTTGGGCATGCGGGCGAACCACGGGTGGAATCAGGCTGCCTGATGACATATAGGACGGACGGGAGATTTCTGGCCTGCAACACAGTGAAAAAAGTACATAGAACAGCGTGGCTGGCGAGGTTCTATGTAGGTACTTCAGTACAGATACGTCGAAACCTGAAGTTTGAGAACTGCCGTTACCCGGAATGACGATCTGACGGCTATAAATAACTCCAAGGGCAATTTATATCAGCATGTATTCTTCGCCCTGTCTGAAATATTTCTCAAAACCGTTATAAGTAAACTCCAAATGTTCATTAGACTGCTTTTATCTGTCTAAGATGTACCAAAAGAACGAAATGGAACACATTCATATAAAGACACGATTAACTACAAACAGTTGCACAATCACTTGGAGTAGACATACAGAACTTGTCGCGAGCCGACGTTCGCCGGGGCCGACTTCGTACGGGACGACTTCGTGCGGGCCGACTGCGCCCGGCCGGCTTCGCGTTGGATCCACTTGTCAGGGGTATATATATCCACCGATCTATTGTATCTAGACTTTCTATAGTCAACCACACATTCCATCTGCTCCGCTGCAGCCGTGATCGCCACAGAACTACATAAACTAGCAGCATTGAAAGTTGCGTTTAGATCACAAAGCCTTCACAGGACTCAATATTATTATATGCGGGTAGGTCAGAACAATGTATAGTAACGTTTTACTTTGACCAGCGGACGAGAAAACAAGTGAATTTTAAGAACAGGTACTATCAGGTTCCACCACTTCTTCGGGGAAGCTGCCCGTCTGCCCATCTACCATCGAAGAACAAAAATGTTCAACGTACTTACTCACATCCATAGACCCATGTGGGCTTTCTATAGTTGAAAGGTCCACACTCCTCATTCCTTGAATAAGTTCAGACACCGGTATCTCCATGATGCTACACAGTTGATGAAGCCACCAAACCCTTCTTAAGTACCAAGCCTCCCGTCTAGATTCCTCCCGATAAGATGTGCATCCCCTGTGGTATTCTTGTTCCAACAAGAGAAGGTACAGAACTATTGAGGATTTGAAGTCCATCAAAGGATCTCTTCTAGTGTTCATGACAAAGCTCATCGTGAAACAATCCCGTTTGTAGTCAACTCCGTAGTCAGACTATCGAATTAGTCAGCTCTTTTATCCAGTCTTAAGTTAGCCTTATTTTGATTACTTTTATACCGGATTCGTTTCCTCGAAGGTTTTTTTCCTCCGTGGCCTCTTTGCATTCCATATCCAGTCGATTTTGAATCTGACGAAGCCAGTCCTGAAGTAGTGCATGATACTGTTTATCTGCGCATTGCTTCATCTCAATGTTCAAAGTTTCAACAAACTCGGACTCTTCGTCGAGGATATCGTTGATATCCTCTTCGGATATACTCATATTCTTGGTCGTCCAACGCATAGAGTCGTCATCCGACCAGTGCTGACAACACACGTGCGTCATCCCCATCTCCCGATGCTTCTCTTTTCTTATAAAGCATTGAAGGAACTCCGTTGCCACTTTGACGCCTCGGTGTTCAGAGAGAAGGGTAAGCCACTCTAGTGTCCAAATTGGGCCATGTTTGAACCATGAAGCCCATGGGGAACCCTTAGTTACTGTGGCTGTAAGGCAACCATTAGGTGAACAGGAGCATCTGCAGTCATCTCTTGTCATGACGTCCGCACCAGCAGTAATTAAGATTCGCAGGGTTTGCAACGCTGACCAGGCGTTGCTGGCATAGCTAGCATGCAGGCAACGAAGTGCGTGGCCGAGTGACGTACATTGCCGATTATCTTTGAGGTCGAAATCAGCCCCTGCTTCGAGCAGCCCGCTGATCAAAGCTGGATCGAATCGTTTGATAGCAGCCAGCAGAGGATGCTGCCCAGCGCTGTTGATATGATTGATCAGGCTACACCCGTTGTCAAGCAAAGCCTTCAAATCGGAGGCTGATTTGGCGTCGTGTAGTAAGCAGTTGTCCCGAACGCTCCCTGTCATACTGCTGTACGTGAAATTTAAAGTACCACACTCGGCTAGAAACTGTCGAAATAATTCGTTGTCGCTCGCCAGATAGTCTGGGTAATAAACGTGATAGAGCAGTGTCGCCTTTCGGGCCCAAACACCGGCGGTTTCTTTCCCAGCAAACGACTTAATACGCAAAAGAACGTTATAAATCAATTTCCAATGTCTCCGGATAGCGGCGTATTCAATGAAATCGCGTTGATATCGACTATCCACAATGACTGGATTGGCGCCGGCATCAATGAGTATGTTTAGAGCCGCCTCTTGATTCTCCGCTGCAGCATACATAAGGGGAGTTATTCCGTAGTTGTCGAGAGCATCTAAGTCGTGGCCCGATTGTATGAGGTCATGTAAATACTGAGGTCTGTATACGGCAAGATGAAGTGGTGTTTGTCCCAGAGCATTCTTTTCGTCTTTGGCGGATCGAGGTATCCATTTCTTGACCGAGCCTGGCGAGCCGAACAGCACGGCCTCGTGAAGTGGTGTCATGGCAGCGAATCCTGGTTATATAAGTTATCACAAGAAAGTGTTGAGAAACTCGTCAAAGACTAACCTTGGCTCTTTTTACAGAGAATACCAATATACTCAACGAAGAAAGGGTCCGGGGTCATACATTCCGATATCCAATTTGGGGAGGATGGTTCTGGCCAAGCATGCGCATCAACTTCAAATGCGTCAAAGCCAAGATCTATGAGCTTTTCCAGTAAGTCTAGATGCGGGCCTTCCCCTATCCACCTTGCGCATTGTGGTAGAAATCTGTAGGTGTGCAAAATTAGGATCAGATACACATTCTGTACTTAAAAGCATGCTAAATTCTTAAATACTAGTCAAATTTCACTCACCCCGGATTCGCAGTACCGTAAGTCATTTCAAAGGTGTTAATAAAAAGCTCTAGCAATTTGAACTGTGTCATTCCGGGGCTATGCCACCACGGCACCCGTAGAAGCTCCTATATAGATTGTTAACACATTTAAAAAGAAATATTGGTGCACATACCTCAATATATGACTTCCCTCCTGGGTTGGTATGGTAACGGAAGTTTGGGTCGGTGTCATAAAGACTGGCGAGTGTGTTTCGAGCGTCCTCAAATGTTACCAGCCCCTTCTCACACTTCCATATTATCTCGAACCCAGGAGAGGTATAGGGAACCGTACACTCTATGGCCAAGCATGGGCGTAGCGAAAATGTTCCCAACCCCATGAGAAAGTGAAATTGAACAACCACTGATCGTTGGATCCCGAGCTGCGATAGAGCTAGTCTAAACCTCCCTCCGTATTTGGCCATGTTGCAGGTTTTTACATCGCAGGTCTGCTGAAAAATTCCCAGTCTAGTATATTCGATAGCCCAAAAGCGCCCGGACATGCTCACCCTGCGGTGGCAGGTACAGCAACATGACCGTGAGAGGCAGTCTTGACGATCCCAGCGCTTTGAACGGTTGATTGGCGAAGGAGTCTCTTTGATTCTCAAGGTTACATCCCCCAAATCAATTGAAGCGGTTTGCGTTGTTTGAGAGGAAGGCTGATCTATGATCCTTGGGGTACTAGGAGAAGACAACCAACACGTTTGTCAAAGAACACGAAAAGAACAACCGATGACGAATAATGCACTCAATCCTGAGGTAGGGAACACTCAAAATTTTGCGTTGCAACCGCCTTTGCTATGCATTCTTTCACCTCATACAAACAGACGGGTAAACACCATGAAACCGAACCAAAGTAAGCCTAATCATCAGTTTGGAACTTGCCAGACCCCTCACTCATGAATCCACTCATTACTAACGAATCATAGTTGGGCTTCTCTAAACACGGTCTCAAACATCTATCAACTACCACTTTCCACAACCACCAAATGCAGGAAAAGCCAGGGACAGGCTCACTGAAGCGGTACGCTACTGATCTGAGATCACTTTAACGTCCATGGACAAACGACAATGACTAAGGAGCATCAAACCAGTTGCGCATTTGCGTCAGCAGATATCCTCGGCCACTTGGGTCTCAAAAACAATCAGGATCTCCTACCCGGAATAGTTGATCATATCAAGTTCTCCATTCCAACATATGCCATCTCATTGCAGACCGTCCCGCTTATTACAGACAACAAAAGCGCCAGACAAAAGGTGGTGACAAAAGTGACCCGACCTAGATCAACCTCTACCTATGCCACGAAAACCGAAGAAGAGGGTTAGACAAGCGGAAGACATTAAGTTGGTCCGCGTAGAGGGCTGCCTTCACCGGAGGTAAACTGCGACCAATCTCGAGGTTCTCTTTTACTGACTATGGATACCCAAAAGGGTCTGGCTGCTGCGAAACAAACGCATTGGCGTCACGTATCTCAGCCACTACTGGTTAGACCCACATGACGTATTCATTCTTTAGGTGAATAGCCCGAATGACCTCGGCACGTACCCACTCTTACAGCTTTTACGACCAACCGAAAGCCTGCTTTTCAACAACGCGCCGCAAGAAGTGAGACCCGCAAGTCTTGACTTATCCCACCGCTCTGTTGCCTTTTCAAGAGGTCCAATCCATCGTTCCAGAAGATCTGTCAAGGCACTCCTGTGAGGTCCCTTTGAAGCGGGGACATATGTGGGTGAGTGATACTCGTTGGTGCACGTGGGTGACTGATAGACAAACCGAATTTGCAATTTCGCAGCACCAACACCACGGTCTAAGCCCAAAGAGAATAACTAGACCATGTCTAGAGCGGCTGGTCCCGAGAGTCTGGTAGCTAGCGCTAAACTAGCTTGCTTAAGGTGGAACCTGTAATTACGTTGGCAGCGGCGGCAACAAGAGGTTTTCGCTAGAAAGGGAAGGTAGCAGTGCAGAACGTCCACTATACCGGTAACCGCCACATCCACCTGCGCCCAGTGGTGTGCGCCTGGCAGCGCCCATGCAGTATATCTTGGGTTCGCCCCTACAAAAGATCCACTCAGGCCCCATATCCACAATGGAGCTCTGTATTTTCCAGCCATTTAAAAGAAATGGTTGTGAGACACGTACAAGATAATACAAAGTACCATATGTCGCCCCGTCAGAACCAACAAGAGGCTCTCGCTAGAAAAGGAAGGTAGTAGTTCAGAAAAGCTTACTGTACCCACTACCATCCGTCGTCCCGTTAGAACCAACAAAGTATTTCGCTGAGCCTGTCGGAGCTGTGCCGGTATCCCATGATCCTTGTTAATCTGATGCTAGAGTCCTCTTTTCTTATTTTTGCTGCTAATTGATGGTACTTGTCAGGCCATGAGTCGTCATGCAGAAGACCTCTTCAACAGGGATAGTGAACTTGCTGTTTTCCCGAAGTTATTCCAGAGATGCGTTAGCTCAGTTGCAATCTTTACTTAGCGAGGGGCAAAGCTATGACGATAGAAAACTGCACCGAACCAAAAGTAGAGGTATGCCCGTTGGTAACCGGAATCTGCCGGACATGCGAAAGGAGAAGTGGCTGAGTGTGGAACTTCAGTATTCCTACAGTGCGAAGAGAGCGAAGTAGAGGTTATGTACGGATACAGCTTATCCCATCGGGTGCCAACTGACCCCCCACGTCAGGTTGTTCTTAGTTTGTGACCCTAATACAGGCCGAAATCACAACTTAATGGCTGCGAGGTCAACTAGCTGCGCCAGTTATCTGTTTTTATATCAGCACAGTTGTAGGCCAAAACTGATGGGACAGGGTACTTGACCTAATTTTATAGTAACTCACGATAGCTAACATGGTTCGTTAATTCTTCTCTAGAACAATGCTTATCACACATATCGATTCAAGTTTGTTGGAGAGCCCCCTTAGCACACCGCACACTGGGGAACATTGTCCAGAGATAACCTTGTCCTGTAAAACTAGGGATGTAGGAAGATATTGCAAATGAATATAAGGCACGGGATAGCCATTTGGTAACGATATCTTTGACTCAAAGTCTGGATGCTACATTGATCATTTGTTAGCAGGCGATGTACAATCAGGGTATCATTGAACCAAGGGGGCGGGAATTGAGTGCGTATTCAGCTCACCGTTCCGCAGCGGTGAGGCTGATCAAAGCCGATCATTGGTGGACATCAATGTAACTCGCGGGATTCTCATCTGAGGCCGGAAATCGGAAAAAGATACGGGTATGACTGCCAGATTCTACTGCCATCCGGAGAATATCGTATCACAGCAAGGATTTAGCAGCAAATAGCACCATAAAACACTCGCTTGTATCCACAGACCGACAGGCCATCCATAGCGTTGTTTTACACCTTTGCACGTATCATTGTGACTGTTTCATGGCAAGTGCATTAAACCCTACGAGCGAGTTATTGATTGCAACGACATCACCCCTTATCACGAATCACAAACCTCAGCACAAGCATCAGTTCGCTCTCGAACTGCCCCTTCTTGAGCTGTTAGTCCAAAATGCTGATCGTCATATTTAAGCTGCCAGACCGAAGGCTAGCTAGTTTAGACATAAATAACGCCACTTGGTAGTTAATTCGTATGTCTTTTGTCACTATGTACGCGAAACTCCGTTAATGTTCGAGAGGCCAAGTGGGTAACGCGAAGATAGTATTGTGCAAGGTTATACCTGGCTAGAATACAGCCAACGTTGCTACGAGTACAGGACGCCGTAAGGCGTAGTTCAATAACCACCAGGTTGCATTCTTCTCCTGCTGAAGGACTACCTTGACTCTCGACCCAGACCATACAACTGCACATTCTCAGCAAGTCCTTGGACCATTACACTGCGCCTCGCAAGAGCACCTTGTTAAATCCCTGCACCGACTTTCCGGAACGTCGTATTGAATATTGCCATCAATGGTGCAGCGAAAATTGTATGGGTTGCCCGAGCATGTCTTGTAAAGATCATTATCGTTGCAGACGAATATCTGTCTAGCTTTCGCCAGGACGACATCTGGTTCCGTTTCGTTGGCTTCCGGGATGGGGTTGGTGGCAGCCATGTTGGCGCTCAGGAAGAGCATGAGTACTATGATAGTGAGCAACTTGTGGATGAAATATGCTGGAAAATAGATATGCTGAATACCTTGGATGGATATCTTCATTGCGTCAAGCAAAGCCTCTAGTAAGAGCAGCCACGTGAGAAAGAATTTTGGTTGAAGAAGAACAGATTCTTTGCAAGATTTTAGATGTCTTTGACGAGAGAAAGATGTACAGAATGAGGGGAAGAGATGAGTCTTATAAATATTTTCGTTTGGCTCATTCGTTGCGTTGACATACAGGCAAGGAGTTGCGTCCATTAATTACCAACGTGTTTTCTTCCAAACAAGGGTACTCAAAATTGACCAGGAAGATACTACAGAAATGGCACTAATGATTTTATGAATTTTACACAGTTTTAACCTGTATATCGCATGGGCCCAGCATGAGCACCACTGCTCATTACCCCTATCCGATTGACTTCTGATCACCAACAGCCGTAGCTTTACATGTGGTTCAGTGCAGTTTTCCATCTCCGCTGCTCGCTCAGCAAAGGAACATCTCGGGGAAACGGCAAACTCGTTATCCCTGTTGGAAAGATATCTGCCTGCGACTCGTGACCTGAAATGTACGGTATGTACACTCAATTAACAACAAGAATAATGAAATCGGGGAGAACCCTAACATCAGCTCAACAGGGATCATGGGGTAACGGCACAGCTCCGGCCATTTCAGCGAAATACTTTTGTTGGTTCTGACGGGACGATGAATGGTAGTGGATACAGTGGGCTTTTATGAACTACTACCTTCCTTTTCTAGCGAGAGCCTCTTATTGATTCTGACGGGGCGACATATGGCCTGTTGCAACGGACCAAGGCAAGTATATTTGCAACTAGTGTACCTAGCTGCTGGCCTGATCAGGGTCATGCCGCACTGTCCAACGGGTTGTAAGTTCCGCGGTGGGCCCGATCAGGGTTGAACTGTGTGTATCGCATTGTATGATTCTGGCCGCGATGTCCAGCCAGGCCTCACACAGTCCCAGCCCGTTACACCTGTGAAGCCGAGATCGTACGTACGTACGAAAGTGGAGCTTCCTTCCTACATCTTATGTGAGCAGCACACACTGACCATCTGGACGGAACAAGCAAGATGACAATACTGCTGTATTCGCTCTTGTGGTCATCTCTTGTGAAATGAAGTGGTGGAGAGGTGGCTTCACCGATTCGTCGAAACGGATTCTCGCCCAGCCCTTCACAAAGGGTACCCATCTGTTAGAGAAGTCGCACAGAAAGACCCATTTTCCTTACGAAAGTAGTGCTGGTTATTCACGTGCGCCAAAGCCACATCAGGCTCCTGGGAGAATGTACATGCACATGTCGATTGGTCACCTTTCCACAGCCGATCTTACCTTCGTCAGTTCGCCTGTAACCAGGACCATGACTCACGGCAAAGCGAATAGGGTTATTTGTTACGTTATATGTCTCTTTCGCAAATCTTACCTAGTTAGGTGAACTGGCTATCGATAAAGCAAGCAAAAGTTCCGGCTTCCCAATCCCAGCGGAAAGAGAAGACTCTACCAAAATAACATAACCAATATCACATAGGGTGCTCATGGACCTCGGTTTTGCCAAGGGCGGGGTAATACCAATTCAAATCATTGCCTGGACTGCAAGTACACATTTGCCCAATTAAATGCTTATATACGGGCATTTTTTGGAGTAAAACTGGGTACTTTTAGACTTGGCAAAAAATGGGGTCAATCAGCACTCAATGGGATCTTGCTTAGCCGAAAGCCACTTCCTTCTCCATTGTTCATTCTTTTGTGTGCCAACCTGCCTGCCATACGTCATGCGATTGGGACAAATGAGAAGTAAATAAGTATTCGCATAGGTTCCTCACTCGCGCTTCACTCTCGCCCATTCTACCCCTCTTTTGTCACAAGCTCAGTTTATCCCCTCATATCTCATCGTCTCCGAGGGCCGTGACCAAACTTGGAACCGCCCAGTTTTCTCCCCTGCCGTACAGTACTAACTATTTCAGTACAATCTCAGGCTGGAGATCCCCCTCAATGTCCCATGGGAACCCGTTCTTCCACAGCAACTCGCTCCTCTTCTTCTCCGTAGAAATGACCACCACACACGAGTATTCGCTCATGTTTAAGCTGACTATGCGATAAAGACCGCAAGCTACATGTTTGGTCACCTGCTTCAATACATGATGAATATGCTCGTTGGTGCCTGTACGGAGCGTATGAAAGTCGGAGTCGCCATTTATATTAAGGAAAATTACATCAACTTTGCTGATGTTGATGTATCCGGATGCTTGATTAGGGTCAGGCGATGTGGCTGGGTTGGTTGAGAGGTCAACTGAGTACTGAATCGGAGTTGACATTGTGAGCGGTGCGATCTCAGGCTGGAGATCCCCCTCAATGTCCCATGGGAACCCGTTCTTCCACAGCAACTCGCTCCTCTGCTTCTCTGTAGAAATGACCACCACGCACGAGTATTCGCTCATGTTTAAGCTGACTATGCGATAAAGACCGCAAGCTACATGTTTGGTCACCTGCTTCAATGCATGATGAATATGCTCGTTGGTGCCCGTGCGGAGCGTATGAAAGTCGGAGTCGCCATTTGTATTAAGGAAAATCACATCAACTTTGCTGATGTTGATGTATCCGGATGCTTGATCAGGGCCAGGCCATGTGGCTGGGTTGGTTGAGAGGTCAACTGAGTACTGAATCGGAGTTGACATTGTGAGCGGTGCGATGATGAAAAGCAAAAGAAAGACCAAGCGTCTGGATTTGTTGCTGCGTTATGTATTGAGCTTTCTGCAAAGTTGGTCCTTCCAAATTCCAGACTTTCTAGCGGGCCGATGAACCAAGAGACTGGCGGCCGTCAGACTGGTTATATACTTGGGGTTTCGGTCCCGGCTTGGCAGCGGGCGCGTGGATGAGTGGTGGGGCTGCTTTGGCAGGACCAACACTAGGAAAGCGGGGCTCCAAGCCACGAGACTCGCCCGTTTTGCGTCTTTTTGCGTTCAGTGTGGGCATAGATTCATACAAAACAGAAGACACTTTCAGTTCTCGATAACATGGTTAAATACATTGGCTGGTTGCATTAATATTCTCTTACATAGTCTTTTCATAGCTCTCCCGTTTCGTAGAGTTTCTCGGTCCAATTATTCCGTATGCATATTCCGAGAAACTTGCAGGCCACCGTTAGGCGCGGGCAACTATCCATGGCGGGTCCTAACACCGCTGCTAGCAGCGTTATCTTCAAAGCAGTGCCAACAAACCAACCCAATGAAGTCATCGCCGCGAACCAAGGAAGCAAATAAGGCCCGATTTGACTTGGCTAAGTTGCTCTGTGTGATTATATAAGCAGTTCTGACCAATGGGGTTGGCTATTGCGGGTCCCATGATTCAGCCAGTCGCATTTTTGCCTCAGTGGTATGCTCGATCCATCTACACACCAGGGCGTACTGTAATACATCAACCAACCTCGATATCCAAGATTTATGTTGAACTTTTGTTGTCAAACCGCCGTTAAACGAAAGCATTTTAGACTTATTTATGTTGTTCCTGCGTATTAGGCTAGACATCAATGTGTTAAGATCCAAAATCCGTTGGTTAGCAAAACAACCTGGGGGCCGCCCTTCATTCAGGCGCAGGGGACCAGGGCAGTCATGTGGAATACGGTGCTGACGGACCAGGGTCGGAACGGAAGAACTATGAACAGTTCACGTGACAGGGCATTTGGAAAGCCTGCGTATAATCTCATACAATGTATGGCCCAAAAGAGCGCAACCTTTGTTATATCAATCTTATACTACCACTTAAGAAACATAAGCATCAACACAAGCATGACCAATATGTCCCAAATTAATAGCCCGTAGTCAGCCTTATAGCCCCAGTTGTTCACTTCCGACGGACATCATCCGCTGGGGTGTAGGTCTGGTTTTCCGTGAGAGCAACCCGTTAGATCTAATGACGCACACCAAGATTGATAAAATGAAATACTTACCCCATGAAGGAGATTTGGCGAGTTCTTCCCAATTCTGTGCCTCGAGAAGTCCGCTTACCTCCAGGCATGTAAATCTCCTGTCGATTTCCCTTCGCGTCGTAATAGACCATTTTGTTCGGTTCCACGACCATCTTGCAATCTTCCGATGCCTGCTCGGCTCCCTCGATGATCTCGTCGCCCGTCATGGCGACCTCCATTTTCGCTGGCCCGCCAATATACCACTGACCAGCACAGTTGTTGCTATTGCCAAGGCTCAAACAACAAGAGCCGCCGCTGGGCTCACGGCAAATACCTGTTGGCCCTCTGCAGGCCCCTTGATTGAGTGCGTACAAGTCGTTTCTAGTCGCACAACTTGCACAGGCGAACGAGCCACAGAAGGGGCTGCCAGCTAAGCAACAGAATCCCGCGGCAGTGTTTCCGCACTGCACGTGAGCAAGATTGTAGTTGCAAGTTCCCTTGAAGAAGACGAGATCGTTTGCGAGTGTTGGAAGGGGGCTCAGCAAAGCCACCAAGGAAACGAGCCGAAGAGCTGTAGGAGCCATGTTAACGTACTTGACAACGAAAGGAGGTAGATAATGTGCTGGTGTCATGGCGAAGACGGGGTGTTCATGCCACCTTAAATGCTCAGAATCAAACATACATTCACTTACCTCTGGTGATGAAGTGTAAGATGATTGAGGGCGGAGGCTTGAAGAACCCTGAAGTTGGGTATTATTGACTGGGTCTTAGCAATGGACCGTAGGACAAGAGGATACAGGAAAGAAGAAAAGATAATGTAAACAGCAGAAGAGGGGGTGCTCTACTGTACTCATTATGTCTTGTTGGTAACTAAATCTGGATATATCCCCTTATTCCCTATTACATCAATATATAAAACGGATGGTTATAGGTCGGCTTTAATTAGCTGATTGCGTTAATTTCAACGCTAGGAAAACGTTAGGGTAAAGAAAAGCAATTTAATTAGTTAGAAACTGCTGGCAGTAGTATATATAATTATAGGTGACTTTTAGCACCTAAATTAGACAGCTTGTAAAAGCTGTACTACTATATATTGTCTCCTTAATAGAGCTGATTTTATAGGCTGCTATTAGTATTATACTAGAGGTCTATTAATGTATCTATATAGAAGTACACCTAGAAGGTTCTATAAAATCAACTTAACAAGCTTTAGCTATATAATATAGCAAGAAGGTAATAAAAACAGATATTAAGTATGTTGTAAGTATTAGTACTTACTAATAGGCAGTTCGGCTACATAAGCTTGTATACTCACTATATAGTTCTTAAGGTTAATCGCCTAGCTCTACTTAGCAACAATCTCTCATCCTCCGGTAAAAACTACTTTAAACTTAGTATAGGTGTATTTAATCTACTTAAGAGTATACCTGTTTTTTTTTAATTTTTTTTGTATATTAAGTTCTAGTCCCGCTACTCTACATTAGTCCCGCTACTCTACATGATTTGCTAGCAGCACTACACTATAAGTATTATATATGTAGGAAACTATACTTGCTTGTAAAGCTGGTAGATACACTAGCTTAATCGGCTTGTTTCTATTAGTAACTAGCAAAACAGTGTAGTGTAGTACATTAGCTATGTTTTCCGGCTTTAGCATCTCTTAAATATGCTAGAAACGGAAGCCATTAAAACTTGAAAACAGCTAGCAGGTCAACATGGCGTAACTCGCTAGTTGCAAGGTTAGGCTTGCACTGCAGGTAGACCTTTTGCTAAGGGAGTCTGGAAGAGAATATATAGTTATGTGTTAGGGGCGGGCAGGTCAGGACAACCAACTGCACTATAAAGCAAAAGCTTTAGTAATGAGAACCCTCTCTTATTATCTCCTGTTCTACATTATATAGTTACACACCGGTTAGACGCACAAGTCAACTGGGTTGTAACACCCTAGCAAGCCTCAGCAAACCTTATGTTGTACTGGGTTGTCTCATCCTGTAGTATCCCATTGAGTGCGAACTAGCCCCATTTTTGCCAAGACCAGAAATACCCACTTATGACCCATTATTACCCCGCATTCAAAGGGATACATGACGATACAGTCATTTACTACTATGCTCTTTTACCTGGCATCACCACCAAATCCACCATCTTAACCAATGCTGCGATGTCTTCTAGTGATTCTAATGATTCTGATGCTTCTGTTACCTCTGTACGCAGCTGTATAGTAGTAGAGGTCCTTCCAGAGGACCTTTCTGCTGCCTGTACTGCTGACTGTACGCCGGAACGTTGTGACGCTGCAACAGTCCGGCCCCACGAACCTCCTACTGTTGACCGTGGACCTCCAGGCTCTTTTACACCTTTTAATGTACCAGCCCGGCCGCAACAGATACAGCAGCTGCCAGCAAGCCAGCTTAACCTATTCCTACAGTACGTCCCACATAGCCTTATAGAGCAGTAGGCCTAATAGACAAATACAGCACTACCCTCTAAGGAGGGCCTGCAGGCTAGACGGTCAAGAGCCAACATGTAGGAGGAGAATAAGACCTCTATAGCAGAGATCTACCTCTTCTTGGGAATCCTACTTTATATAGGGATTTATAGTAAATCTAAGATATCAAGCTACTAGTCAACTAAGCAGCAGCAAGAGGATCCTATTTATTTATTTACTAGGCTTATGCAGCAGGATCGTTTCCAACTACTCTACCAGCAGCTGTGGATCTTTAACACTACTAAGTTCCAACCCAGCCAGTCAACCACTAGGCAGTCAACCACTAGGCAGTTAACCACTAGGCAGTCAACCACTAAGCAGTCAACCACTAGGCAGTCAGCTACTAGACAGTCTAGTAGGCAGTCAACTAGGCAGTCAACTAGGCAGTTAACTACATAGTCAACTACACAGTCAACTACATAGTCAACTACGTAGTCAACTACATAGTCAACTACGCAGTCAAGTAGGCGAGGACGAGGATAGAGACGAGGCCAGGCCTAAGACCTAATGCCAGCTGTATACCGGAAGGTTAACGAGTAGTCTGCCTACATCCAAGAGACTAGAGATTCCTTCTATATACCTAGGTCTAACCTTACAGTTAACGAAGCTATAGTCCGATTTACAGGCCGATCTCTTGAGACAACAACGATTCCAACAAAGCCTATTCTAACTAGGTATAAGATCTAGGTGCTGGCCTAGGTAGGCTACTGTCTATAGTGGTTGTAGCACGTACATGGAAAGAGCCTATACGGGTTGGTCGCCTAGGCACAGCCAACACAGCCAGCCCAGCCAGCCCAGCCAGCCCAGCTAGTTGCATTAACACCAACACAGCAGGTAGTTACTACACTTATTGCCTTATTGCCAGCTGCAATCTACTACATCTTTCTAGACAACCTGTTTGCTTCTATACGACTATTTCGGGCCTTACGTATACAACAGGTTGGAGCTTCTAGAACCTGCCGGAAGGATAGTGGTATAGATAAGATCCTAGTTGCTGAGAAAGAGACTAAAGGACGGGGAATTCTATAGGGTGAGATACACTATATCCCTACATCAGACGGGCAGGTATTACACCTACTTACTTACCTACTTACCTACTTACCTACTTACCTACTTACCTACTTACCTACTTACCTACTTACCTACTTACCTACTTACCTACCTACCTACTAACTATACTATAGGTTAACTAATTCACATGGAAGGATAACGCTCTTATGCTCTTCCTTACAACTGTCTTCCAGAGTAGTAAAGAGGTTATACGCGCCTGCCGCCAGCCAGCTGGGGATTCTACTGCAAAGCGGGCTGCCCGGCAGGTCTTTAGTCCAGACGTCTAGAAGGACCTTCTAATACCTAGAGCAATTAATATA
This sequence comes from Colletotrichum jinshuiense, assembly GCF_051148585.1. Taxonomy (NCBI): domain Eukaryota; kingdom Fungi; phylum Ascomycota; class Sordariomycetes; order Glomerellales; family Glomerellaceae; genus Colletotrichum; species Colletotrichum jinshuiense. Next base: position 4,116,090 of record NC_139316.1, read on the forward strand.
TACAACTATAGAATAAACGGTATTAATATAGGGGACCAGATAAGGTCCTATTATTAATACAGCCGCCCTATTCGTCAAGGAGGTTAGCAGGCAATTACCTGGAATTTCCTACTAGAAGTAGTAGTTATAAATAGCTTCCTACTACAGCTTTAGGGTAACCCTACGTAGAAGAAGGTGAAAACCTAGTATAAGTAGCAGAGGCTGCTTGCAGCTACACTTATCCAAGAGTATAGGCAGGCAGGAAAAAGTCAAAAGATTTCACAGCCACAACAGGCTACAGACAAGAGGAATTCCTCTATTACCTAGCAAGACCACCATAAAGGATCAAGAAAGGTTAATTCACCTTATGTCTATTATAGTAATACAAAGGCAATAAGGTCGTATAAGACGCTAGGCGAGATATCTAGAAATAACCTCACACAGCCGCTGCAGCGGAAGACTCAAAAGGGCTGTTTAGATTATAATGTAGCTCTTTGTATCAACAGAGATTGCTGGTACCTCTAGCATACCCAAAATCTATAGGTAATAGAGGTACTGGATATCTATTAGTTAACTTACTGGTTGACTACACCCTTATTGGCTCTACCCCGCCCTTGGCGAAAATGGGGCTAGTTCGCACTCAATGGGATAGTTGCACCCACCGACCAAGAGCCGCCAAAGCAGGTACTAGGTAAGCTGTAGATTTAAATAAATATAAAAACACTATTTATCAGCATGCATTAATTACTGTTAGTAGCCTTATTGTTACCTTCCCTATATTAGGTTGACACTAAGGAAGCCGAGGCAGATAGTAAAAGAGTTATCTAGGCTCTTTTAAGGAGCACCTAGCCTTTGCATTTTAATAGAGTTCTAAGCCCCTTACAAGGTTGCAGTTAAATTTCTTGCTGCTATAGTGCTGCTACTACTACTAAGAAATAAACACCTTAGTCTTATCTAAGACTATATACTAGAAGGATATAGCTGCAGATAATAAAGTGGAAACTTTATAAATGCTGATTTCTAGAAAGCAGTTAAAAACGGTAGCTATAGCTCTAAATCTATATTAATACAACTTATTAAACGTTGAGTGTTGTAGGGAATTAGAATGTTGCAAGGTTGAGAGTCCCTATTAGAAAGCAGGTAAGCAAGATGCTTGTATTCTTGCCCTATAGAAGACTCTTTAATAAATACTACACTTATAGTAGATACTTTATTTAGTATAGATCTAGATATAACGCTACTAGCGATTATAGACTTTCTAATAAGTCCAACCTATAAAGCTCTGTAGTGATTGAGTTTACTAATAAATGTATAACATGTCAGTAGTGCAGCATTCCAACAACCGTTTGTTAGACAAATAATGCATCCCGTCAGAGTGGAGACGGGTATTAGGTGCCACTGGACTACAAGAGAGTATAAAGAGCCCCATTTTCTCCCATTTTTCTCAACCACAAATAAGCGTCGATCTTCTCTAATTCATTAGAACCCCGCACGTTAAGTACCTGCAGTTAAGTAGCACCTGATATCCGTTGTCCACATTAGTGAAATACAAAAGTCATTTCGCAGCACGAACACGTCCAGAGCGGCTGGTCCCGAGAGTCTGGTAACTAGCGCCAATCTAGCTTGCCAACGGTTCCCCACGATGGAAAGAGCTGGACGCGAAGCCGCGCTTTATAGCGGGCATGCATAATTCTGGCGAAACCGATCCAGGTCATCCTGTGAAGCAAAAAACGGCTCCGAGCACGGCGGAAGCCAGGTAATTGGTAAGAGAAAATAACAAAAAACAGGATCGCCGACCCAGAGCAGGTAAAACACCGACGGGCAAACGGGACGCACTAGGAGTTAACGGGTAGCGTGGCCCCACCTTTATAAACAGGTTGCGCGGCGGGTCATACAATGAAGGAAGATGAGGGCGGATGCGTGGAGTGCCGATGGAAACCGACTAAAGGAGTCAATGGTTAACAAGGAGCGCACGCACACCAGGTTCCGAAAGTCGTGGAATATACCCCGTAGCAATAACTCGCGGTAACAGGCCGATAATTCGCGTGGCGTTGCGTACTGACGGTTGTAAAACAGACGATTCCGAAAGCTGCTGCCGTCAGGACTTGACGCCAGGCGTCAGCTATAACGCAGCTTTTGCATGCATGGGGCAATGGCCGTTAAACGCAGATGGTTCTAATGACAGAACCTCTGAGGAGATAAAATGCGAGATTTAGAACAGAAATGTGAGCCCGGCAGGATTTGTACCGTTAAGCTTTGATAAGGCCAGAATTCTGCACCTCAAGCAGCATGCTCCAACAGCATCTATCAGCAGTCACACTCACCGACTAAAGAGGAATGCGGCGCGGAATGGATTTAGTCGACTTTTCGGGAGTTCGGTCTGTAACGACGAGAAAGCCGCAAGTCTTAGGGCGTAAAGACTTAAATACAGCTCCTAGACCCTCTTGACTCATCCGCCAAACTGCCTGACGGCGACGAGGGCGGCTCTTAGGCATGCAACGTCCCTGGACATGGCAAGATAGAATGCCACAGCTTCCGTCATGAACAAAAGTACCACCACGCCCGTGCCCAACTTGAATGGCTTGAGATTAGGTTCAGGTGTCTCGTTGTAAGTAACCTCGCCGACAATGGAGGTAACTGGGGTCCCTGACCAATTTATATGTACCTTCCCACACCACCACCCAAGCAAATGCCCATCCAAGCACTTACTTCTTTCCGACCTCGCTCGTATAAACAAATGGACTTCAGTCACCACCGATTGACCTGATAAAAAGCCATACCTCGGGTCTCCCTGCGTAGATCTCCTGCTAGCTTTTGCGATAAAAATGAGACTCACACCTTTTCTATGTTGCCCTCTACGCAGAGCAAGACAATACACGTAAAATTAAACAAACAACAGCTAATATGAGATACCAATGAAGTTGTTTAAGACTGTTTACCGCAACACATTGCGGTCCGCCGTAGACAGTCTACTCGCATGTCGTCGCGTACGGTCACACTTTCTCAGAGCGCCTTCGGGCGGCATGCAAATACAATTTTTAGTTTCATCAGCGAATGCCCGAAAGCAGAATGGTTCTAATTAACTAGCTCCCGATATCAAGCAGTACGTAGTAGAATTTCCGAGACAACCATACTCAGATGTGGTGTATGGTTCGGTCGTGCACTGTTATGACGCGGGTGTGGATGCAGGGGGATGGGAGTCGGAATAGGCGATGGTAATTACGTAATCAATATTGCGGGGCCTATGTCGCGAAGTCGCCATGGTTGGTTGGACCCAGGCCCTGCCAGACCACATATTGTTAACGTTCATCGTAGTCTCAGACCTTCTACCATCGGTGTAATTATCCCAGAATGCGGAGGGCCTGCATAATCTCATTCAAAAAGTGAACCTGACTTTATCTCCTGCGTCTATGAATTGCGAGAAGCCACTATTCGAAAATAAAGGTACAAAAGAAGGAGGCTCACCCCAGTGCGGGTTTCTGAAGAAATACTGGTTCCCATACCAAGCTAGCCCTGAATTACACACAGTATTCATATCTGCGGCCAGATCAGACTTTGGTCTACCGCGGATGGCGTCCAGAAACCCAACCGCCAGGCTTGGCTACCACGGGCCAAACTTCTTGCTCTCGGACTGGGGTTCGTAAAGCACACTCTGCGATGACAAGACACGCTTCTCGGTCTCATCCGTCACCTTTCTACGCCAAGCAGTGTCCAAGCGTCTCCAAAATACCTCCCTAAGCTGTGGGAGGTACTGTACATCGTTGATGCAGTAGAGTTCGATGGCTGCATTCATCGGCCGCGAGTTGAACACTTCGTACGATCCGCCCTTGCTGGGGTGGAAAAGCTGGAGCCCAGCCTCCTTGGCTGACTTCCAGCGGTACTTTTCAGTTGGTGAAAGCGGTGCGTAGTTTAGAATGCACTTCTCTAAACCGGTGACAAACCGCGGGTGGCCCGGTCGAGCCGCATACTCCATCAGCTGAACATCCTCAATCCCGCGGAGACTCACGCCGAAGTGACTGTACATGGCATCGGAGTCATTGCGGACATCGAAGAAGACCTTGGAGATCGTTGGTGATTCAAGAATGCTCTTGAGGCTCGTCCCATCGACTGTAGCGATTGAGAAGGTTGCAGATTGTAGTACGTGAACGTCGACAAGATACACATGCTTCTGCGGCTGAACAAATATGGTAATAAGGGAGATGCTGCCGTGCCGAGATAGGCTCACCCCTTCCAAGTCTAAGAAAAGGGAAGGTGTACTGGCTGGGAGAGTCTGGAGTACCTTGAGGAGGCTCAACATTGACTCTGTCGAGTTGACGAGGCTGTGGGAGACGTTGGATCCATTCATTGTGATGATCCAAGAGGTAAACTTGATGACATGAAGAAAGTGTCATGTTATCTGAGCAACGATCTGGGCAGGCATATATAGTTAAGTCCTATATAGCAGGCGCCTATCCTGCCCTCCTGGGAAGCCTCCTGCATTCGGCTAAATCCCCTCGGCAGCGAATTCTCGTCGTCACATAATTGCCGAGATGTCTCATTTGGCGAGGAATCGAAGTACAGCCTCCTCATTGTTAGACATCATTAACCAGAAGAGGAAAGGTTTGGTCAATGATTTGAGGATAATAAAGCACTGAATTTCCTTGATGACATAACTTAATGTGGAATAATTGCTGCCCGATTTGTTTCTTTTTGAGTATCGTTATTAAGGCTGATGTGCTTCAAGAGTCAAACTGTTTGACACAATTAATCAAGGTACTTATTTGTACCCATTCAACGCGCGCTGCTAGATTTTATTCCCTTGTCACAGCCTCCATCTGCGGATTCAAAGCGCCTGATGAAACAAAACAAACTTGTATGCACGTGAATGAGGTGCCTCACACGAGTGTATACGTTTCCCTGTAGCCAACAACGACTAATACTTTAGGTACTCATCAGCAATCCAACGATGATAGATCATAACAGATTCTTTGTATGGCTAATGTGCTGTAAGCTTGCAGCATGTGAATAAGCTAACTACGTTTTGTTCGCCCTGGTCTAATCGATGGGTATCTGGTGGTCCACGACAAGCATACATTAGTCACACAGGTCAATACATGTCTTGTCAGAATCTGATATAAGCCCAAAGTGCCTCAAAGGCAAGTGTAGGGATCCTCACTTTTGTGTGTATATGGTACAGCGGAACATGTTTGACATGTCTCACCGGCCAGTCACATGTAACGTAGTCCAGAGGCGGGGTTATGCTGGAGGCCGCCTAATTTCTCCAGCCGCAAGATCCGGAAGTGATAGCAGACATTATGGAATTCAAGCGCATGCGTACCTACTGGAGGGTCCTGTCGATAAGACATATTTGTTGCCTTGGAGGGTAGATTATCATGGCAAGGAAATCTGTAGTGAAGATCCTCGCTGAGGTTGGGGGTTTCAGTGCTCTTGCCACTTCATTGGTTGAAAATCGAGGCCAACCTTGAAGTAAGCTGTGTTGGGGCACATCATGAAGCTGAAAGCGAGGTTGGTATCTTGGGATGCCTAACACCAATAACATGAAATGTGCATAATTAAATCCATCAATCTATCTGTATGTCATCCAACTCAACACTGAATTAAATGGCTAATTTTGAACCCATAGTTGATCTGAAATATGCTTAGACAGTTAGGTCAGGCTTGCTGAATTGCATGTCCACACACAGTATGGCTTGGCAATTCCTTTGTAGACCTACGCTGTTGTAAGGGAGTCCCAGCTCATCAATAGAAACAAAGCAATGGATTCTGCAATCTCTCAGGAAGTAGCATGGATTTGAAGCAACCATTTACTGCTATCTGTGTGACCAACAGTGTCCGGCTGATCGTATAGAGCAACACACCAGATTATTGCGTCAACACTTGGGACTGATGATAGGAGGATAATTCAAGATGGCATGGATCAATATACCAGCGTGTTACTTTGCTCTAGGAGCTGACGTGATCATTACGTCAAATAATTTCCCTTGAGCTCTTGGTGTGTCTGGAAACACGTTTATTTGTCGCCACAACTGCAGGAGGCCGACAACCCCGCAATTAGTAGCATAAGCGCTGAACCACAGATAAGCCCAAGGAAAGCCAATCATTCTGCTTATCATATACGGATGACGAATAAGTTCAGCCGCTGTATGTCTTTGCACTTTCCTGCAGCATGTCTTAGGGGGCTTTCGACCGTTGTTTATAGGTGTTCAAGTCCAGCCTGCCTTCCCAGGCAGCGTCAGCTAGACTTCGTACTCGCCAATGTGAAAGGCTCCACTTCAGCACGAAGATATCCCGGCGATGTCTCGACCACGTAGCGGTCTGAAAGTTGTCACGATGACGCGTGTGAGTGTGGTTGCAAAATTAAAGGGCGGAGAAAGGATGTCTGTGGGCGGGTGGACGGTTTTGCCTGGGAGAGGAGGGAGGCGCAGATAGCGGCAAAGGGCGAAACCTGTTTTTCCAGCCTGTCGTAAGGTCACGGCCCAGACCTGTCCTGTGCACAAAAACCTAATTTCCAACCTTCTGTGTATGATTGATGCAGTTTCGATGACTGGATGAAGTTGAATGGGTTCAGTTACAACAGAGAAGCTTAGATTGGGCGCGTTTGCTAGCGGGACGGCATTGGTAGATTTGGCCATCATTACTCCTGCTAACTCTGCCCATCAATGACATAATTCGACCAATTGCTTCAACTTCAGTAGCACCGTCAAATATTAGCAGGGGAAGCCTTTCAAATCAAGGGCGTTCTGCGTGCACCACTCACGCTAAAGAGACAGACATGGACAATTGTCAACCGCTGGAACCAGAGCACAAAGGTTTTACTCATATATGTATTTGGTCTTTCTTTGAGTGACATATCCATTACGCCAGTCGTTGTATCCTCTCACGGTGAAGATTCGTGTAGTTACTCTTGCATTTCATTCATGAATGCAGGTGAAAGACCGGAAAGCAGGCTAGGGCCTCGAGGGAGTAATTTGGGAATATGTTTTGAGTATTTCCAATATTAACGAACCGAAGTACGATCAACATAATTAAAACTCAGGCTTAATTTAACAACTTCAAACCCTCCTATTCTTACATACAATACGCCAAAACATGTCTCCTGCACATAATGCAAGTATTTCATCAGAACCGCCATCGAAAATCAGCTAAGTGTTAAAAGATTTACCATAACATTAAGTCATGTCTCCCTCCTTTTCCAGCTTCTCTCTACTCGAACTTTTTTCCTTTCGCCGGCGATTGATTATAGTCAAGAGAGTCTTCGTGGAAGTGGCAAAACGGTATGTACCTGCACCAGTGGTGAAGACGGCACTGAGCAAAATAAACGCTAAAGCCTTTGAACCGTAGTCAACACGTATTCCTAAGTTCCTCCCAAGCATTCCGATTATGCCTCCAACCACAAGCACTAAAACGATAGTTATTACTGCAATCCCAGTCTGCCATCCAGCCGCAAATACAGAAATGAAAATGTTCGCTAGCATGCTGAATTTTCTAGGCTTGAAGACAAAGCCCGAGAGCGAGCTGACGATCAGAAACCCATTTAAGACGAGACCGATGATGTAGAGGGTAACTAGTATGTTCCCAAGCGCTGATATAATATCATCAAAGTGGCACAGCATGTCCACAATCTGTCCCGTAAAGGGAATCGTAACATTCGCCACACCGAGGGATATCTCAGTAGGTATCTTGGAGACAAGACCGTCAATCCCTAGTTCTCTAGTTAGGCCAATCCCACGGTCTAATGGAAGATCGATTGGAGAAAGGAGGATGGTTACCAGTTCCAGGGTCACTGTATCTTGGACAGCCTGATACAGGCCCAGAAGCCCCTCTCGACGTCTGGTTTAACGGCATTCCCATGCACACGTTGGCCACGTAGAAGCTGTAGTGGTTTTTGATGCTAAATATCGAGCTTATCTCGTTTATCCATACTTTTTCGAGCACCTTAAACTCGCCTTCAATGTCACGCGTGAGGTTCTTAACCAAGGAGACAATGACATCCGCAGCTCCCGGGACAGCAGATTCCAGACTGCTGACGATTTGCGACGGATTCGGAATCAGCCCTTCCAGCCCCGCAATACCCGAAACTATCGCTCCGGGTATTTTGGCGGGGTCGGGAAGAGCTGCTGCAAGCCCGGGTACGGCAGAGGCTGCGGCTGCAACCGATGACGCAGGATTTTTAGGGGCAGCCACGGGATTTGGTAGAGATGTCGCAATGCCCCCAATGGCAGATAGAGGGTTGTTAAGCACTTCCAATGGATTTGGAATGCCAGCCGGTGGATCCGGGAGAAATGACCGGGCTATTTTCGAATTTGTATCGGGCGTGACTAACGATGGTAAATTAACCTTCGCAGAACATGTTAGTATATCTCTACTGATACCACTATCTCTGGGAAGAAGTACCGAGAGAAAATAAAGGTCGGTCATTTGGTCGGCCTGCCGACCAGAGAGAACTAGAACCAAGGTCAAACTAAAAGATATGATGGCTAGAGCGGCCGGTATCAAGTTTGATCGCCAGAAGTGCCACGGCATCACGGGATTAGTACTAGGTGGGTTAAACATTGTTGAAGACTTTGTAAATGCAACAAAAACGTGAATGACTGTGTTCATTCAAGATCCAATAATCAAGTAGTGTTAAAGGGGGCGGGCGCAGGCTTAAGGTTAAGGACAATTGTTTAGGCGCAATCTAAGTTAGGCTTCCTAAAATCTCAAACTCGGCGTTCCATGCTCTCGAGAGTACAGAGATCATTGAAAGCATCTCATTGGGCACTGACTCAATGCACCGGGCGCAAAAAACATCGTGTCTACACCAGAATGATCCAAAATGTATGTGTTACACGGGAAGAAAAAGAAATTTCGTGTCAAGGCTCGTCGGCATCTCATTAGGCATTGACGTCAAATTCTTAAAAACGTTGGGATGATGGGTTGTCATCTTGTCGTCGCGATTTCCAATCCGCTTTTGGCGGCGTTTCAAACCTTAAAAACTAGTTTTGCGAACGATTCCCCCCCCCCCACACTGCTCATTGGCACATTTCTTTGTGCCCAAGGATAATCTTGTTTTAGTTTAATCTATTGTTTCCAAATCTGTTCCTGCCCAGTTCGTTAGGTCTGCCCATCACACACACAGACAGATGCACGCCAATTACATCGTCCCGGTTGACACCTCGGGGGTATCTGTGGATTTATGCAAAACTTTTCCGTGGCTGAGCATGCAGAAAGTATCATCAACTTTATAAAAACGGAATTCACATCGTAACAAATAACTGGGGTGACTGGTTTAACAGCTCGCTGTATCTTTCCCAAAAGAGAGGACGATTAGACTTCCGAAAGGGAAATCACTTCATGATGATGAAAGAGGAACGGAAATATTGAAACCAACTACAAATACAGTTAGCTCTGTCGCCCATCATAAATTACTAACCCTGATCTTCTCAAGTCATTCATTACATCCACCATACAAATTCTTAACCCCTACTGCCTCAATACTCAAGTTCTCGACCATACGTAAATCGCGATGGGTTTTCACAGCCCTCTTCCTTCTTCTATGGACTGTAAGTCGCTATTAGAACATTTGAACCAAGTGCTAATATCACTAAGCCGAGTGCAAGAAGTGCGGCAAGATTTTGACATCTTTTGTCGATGCTAGGCGATTCGGTCCAGACAGGGTCATTCCCGCCAAGGTTTTGTCCACAGCCAGGGTACATGACATCAGAATCAACCGTGTCATTGGCTCTAACCAAATCCTAGGGCCTAGCTATTATCACCGTTTTCAAAGCCGGTCTTTTCGGATCTGGCAGGTTTGGCAGCGGCGTCGTGGTGGCTCGTTTGCCAGATGGTTCCTGGAGCACCCCTTCTGCTGTAGCCATAGCCGGCACCGGTATTGGAAGCCAAGTCGGCTTTGAACTTACCGATTTCGTCTTCGTGCTTAATAGTCACGAGGCGGTCAATAATTTTACACAGGCAGGGTCTCTGGCCTTTGGTGGTAGTCTTTCCTTGGCTGCGGGCCCATTTGGGAGGACAGTGGAGGCTGCAGGCGCAGCCAACAAGCACGGTACGGCGGCTATATATAGCTACTCTAAGTCTAAAGGTTTCTTTGCCGGAATATCGCTCGAAGGATCCGTCATGGCCGAGCGAAAAGGGGCCAACGACAAGCTATATGGCTGGCCGTATTCTGCAAAGCAGCTGCTTTCGGGCGCTGTCAAGCCTCCCCCAGCAGCTGCCCCGCTGATGGAGGTCCTTAAAATGAACGTGTTTGAGGGATACATGGATTTGAACATAGGAGTCAGGGAGTCGACTTTACCGAATCAACATAGAGAGACCGACGCAGGGTTTACGACCTATGACGACATGAATCCTCCTCTGGTGCTCTTAACGCCACGTCCTCTACAGTCCAACCTGGAGACGGGGACTATGACATCTCAACATAAGCCTAAAGCCAACACTGGACAAACTTCTGAGGAGCGGCGATCTAAGGGGCAGCGGTCTGGGGGAGAACCGTCAAGAAGGCAAGATTATGATGGGGAAAGTTCTGAGGAACGGCGATACAAGAGGCGGCATTTAGGAGGACAGCTATTGAAAAGGCAAGATTCTGGTCGGGAAGGTTCCGGAATCCCATTCTAGTTATGTTTAGGACGACGAGGCGAGATTTAAACGAATGGAGGTTTCAAATACCAGGGTAAAAGATTTGTGAATTCAATGATACTTAATAATTCAAGTAGACGAGGAACTTAGCAATCTTCAATACTTTTTTTTTTCTTCTAATCTTTGCTCGCTTAGTCCTTGACATACTTTTTTGGCCTCTACTTCCACTTCGTCGTTGTACCGTACAGTTGATGGGTAAACCGTTGTCTGGCAGATACTTTCAGTCTTAGCACCTCAGGGCTGTCACATCCTTCCAAAATGGCTCGGCCAGGGTATGCCCTTTCAGCAAAGACGCTACCTGGTGTCTCCAATGTTGGCGATCGCAAATTGTAATGCATCGTAATAGAACAATGGTATTCCCGCGTCAATGAATCACTTCTTCTCCATGAAACATCTCGTTTCATCCACGTTGCGGGAAAATACGAGAATCGTGGACAAAATACCCATCCCGTCTCCCAGGCGGTCGTCGAGACGTGTAATCTTGTCGAGTCGGTCATCAATCTGCCTACGGAGCACCACTAGGAGTGAGCACTGCTCAAAGGTACAATAAACCCGAAAGACGCCCCCAAGTATGTCTGCCTATAGGCGTAATTCTCTGATGCGGCAAGGTAGGAAACTGTGATTTCTTCACCTCCTCAACATCTCTGAACACGTAAATCGTGAGTCGGCCTATATTCGCATTTCATCTACTCTGGGCATTCCATCTGCACGAATGGTTAATAATTAGACGCCTTCAGGAAGATTTCAGCTTCAGATGCGCTGGAGCCAAGCGGGAACACACTTGTTCCAGCGATCCCCAGTGCCTGACTGTGACGGTCCCCGTGAACGATGTGTAAAGCGATTAAAGTCTCGTGTTGTGCCCTGCTTAAACGTTTCATGTTTCGAGGAATGACGCGTTCCATGTTTTTCAGACTAGCATAATCCCTCGGAACCTTGACTATCGGGGCTTCTGAAAGTCCACGCATGCCCTTGGGGATGCGGCGTTTTGCGAACATTCCCTGATTTTTTTCGGGTGCAGGTTTGATGCAGTTTGCGTTTTTGCTGCTGGTTTTAAAGTCACATTATCAAAAGAATCAAGACAATTCTCAAGTCTATTTTCTGTATTTCTTTTCTAAGATCTCATTTAGTTGGGCCTCTTTGGGAGGGCGCTGCACACGGGCTTTAAGATAATCCAAGAACCTCTGTGTTACAGGTTGGGAAGTGGCTCCCAGCTCTCTGACTAGGGCGCCAAGGCCACCTCCAAGAGCTGCTGTCAACTCAGTTATCTGGCTGTCAAGTTCCCCTGCAAGACCTCGCACTTATGCCATGATTACCAGTGGGCCGTTGCAGATAGATGTCAGGACGGAATTATCCTGGTCGTTAAAAGAACCCAAATCCCACTGTGCTTTGAGTTTGGCGCAGCGCTCATGTTCGCAGACAGACCAAGGAGTCAAGGTGTCCGGGTACCTATATTATGCCCACATATATCTATCTCCCATGATTCTTGATTCTTTGTGATTACTTTTAGACTTTGTGTGAATATTCTGGCATATTCTGTGAAGGGTCTGCATCGAGGTCACTAGACATTTGGAATTTCCAGTTCGTTGGGGATAGCCCAACTTCCACCACCTCATGGCAGATACCTGGCACGGGGCAGTGTGTGATGTAGGCGCTCTCATTCTCCTAAGCTTATCATGAAGCCACTGTCTAGCGAGGCTGCACAGGTAGAGCAAGGCTCGACGCCAGAGTCGTGCAAGAAGATGGATTTGAATGGTGAAGGTCCTCTACCAGGTCCATCGGAAAATTTTGCAGGCACCGTGAAAGGGGTTGGTCTCTCGTTGGGCAGATTGTATTCAGTAGGATTAGATTGATAAGGCGGCAAATCATGATCGGTTTCGTGCGAGCTTGATACAGGTATCAACTGCTACGTTTCTCCTCCAATGGTCCAATAATTGGCAACCTTGCCCCATTTGTATGGCCCTGACTGGGACTTGGTTGACGTTACTCGTCCGAATCTTCCCGACAGATTGAGTAACACACTAATAGCAGATAAATTTTCAGGGCCGCCCAGCTAATTTCCTATTACGGATTAAGCTGATGCTGCACAAATATTGACGGACTACACAATTTTGAGGATACTCAGGCTGAGAAGGCCGGCAATCATACGCTGCCTTCACCGCCCAGCCAACTTTAATCAAGATAACTGTCACAAATAGAAAGCGTGCCATTTTAACACATTCGAATCACTAGGCTGCCTCTGGGCAATACCAAAGCAGACAGCCAAAGCCGACCGGCGAACCGTCCGAATCACCTACCCACCACCCCGGGTGACGGCAGAATTGGCTGAAATTATGTCTTTAATTGGAAGCTATAGAGTTCCCTTGCTTGTAAAACACAATAGCCGTAGCTCGACCGTACCTCAGCTACAGTTTTTGCCTGGGTTCCACGGGGTTGACTAGTAGGCCAGGTTTAATGAGCACTCCCTTACCTACTTTGCCCGCAGCATGTTGGTTGGTGCGCATAATTAATTTTCCTTTGCGGTGGCCACAATTTTATTGGCCATGATGTAAAAGTTTCTAATTGTCAGAAAAGGGGGAGGGCTTTTAGGCCTTAAGCATGGCATGCTGCTCCATTTCCGTCCATGAGTTTCATATCTGTTATTTAGATGGATGTAAATTTAGCTGGCTAAGACAGTGACCACACCGCTCCTTTTACCTCCCTAGTTCAATCAATAGTCCCATCCCCTGCTATCCACCACACTGTTGTCGTCGAAAATTTGCTCTCTGAGAAAGCCCTAGTGTTGTTTCTGTAGGATTACTCGGCCAGAATACGGGCAATCATTTAGTGGCCGCAACAGCGGAGCCTGGAGATTCCACCTACAGGCTGCCCGCAGCATTATCTTCACTACTGCTGCTGCCGCCGCCGACTTATTTTCATTATCTTCGACACACTGACTGATAGCTCCCAAATACACCATGTTGATATCCGGCGAGCTTCTACCTGTATATCAAAACCAGTGCAAGTTGCGTTTTGGTCAGGATCCGTAAACGCATTCCGCAAGCTTCACAGAGGCTTGAACAAGTGCGCCAGGTCAGATAAAATGTGTAGTAGATAGGACAAGACGAGTTTGGTTTCGTGGTGGTAATCTTTGAAAATTTTGATGATGTAACAGTGCAAGAACTGTATCCGATAAATGAACCAGACTTTCAGCTTTTTAGCGTCTGATGATATGATTCGGGACACGGATATCTTAAACTCGTCTAGTCACTTGATGAGTGAAGAATGGTGGTGGGCTGACCATCTTAACGGGCACAAACCTTCCCCCGGCGTAAACTTTTACCGCCGCATTGAGAAAATATGTGTCAATATGGGATTGTGAGATTATATTTCAGAAGATGGATCACCATTTGAAGCAGCGCCTCGGCCAAGGGGGAAGAGGAACTAGGGTGCCAGGGGGGGGTTCATCCCTGAAGAGCCCGACGACCACGTCATGAACTACAACGTATCAGGAACGCGGCCCCGCCTGGAAGGTAGCTAGAGTGAGGTGCGCCTAGCATATCCATGTTCATAGAATTCTCCCGCACCAAGGCTCTTAGTAAGAATGCAACCAACCCCCCTTGCTTCCCAACGGCGACACCGCGTCATATTCTTAGTGTGCCAGCTACAACTTGGCTGCCATATTGATTTGTGCCTTCTATTTTGTATGACAAGGCATATGTCAACCTTCCACACCAATCAAAAGTTAGGTGGAGATTGGGTGATTTATTTTCTTAGCCTTGGCATCTCATACTCTCTGATGAAGGCCGCAAGTCGCTGACACATACCTCCCAATATACGAGGGTTTGAACAGTTTGGATTTAGTAAGCGACTGCTACGTAGTGATAGCGAATTGCAGATAGGGATCGAGAGGCTCCACCTTTTAAGCCCCTGTAATAAATTCAACAACATAGCATGGCACGATACTACCTATACCCACTCATACACACTTGATCCTGTTTGTAGCAATGCTTAGGGCGAATACCATTGATCACATATACGATTTTGAGAGCCTTTAGTGCAACGTCCTTTGTAGAGATCTCTAATTCATTCAGAAAGTTTCAGCTAGAGCCGCATTCATGAATTGTAAGCCGTGACAAAATAAATTATATAGGCATTCACCAATCTTGATCAATTAGATAAACTCTTACTACATGCAAAATTAACTATACGTCGTGGGTAAGAGTGAACTATACAGCCTTTATGGTTATCTGTTGTTCCCGGCACTAATGATAATTGCTACAGTTTAATTAATTACTAGTTGTTAATTCATTGCATTGAAGCTATGGCCCAATAAGGCATAGAGTATTGCAGGTGATGGACTGACTCATTAGCGCATTTTCATTTTTAGACACGGCCCGGGCCATAGGACTGTGCTGTCAATATAATATCCATGTCCCATTAATAACCCCTCCCTAGTAATGTCATTACAAAACCTGTTCAAGCGACCCGCTTGTTTATCTGGGCGTTACTCAGCGAACTAGTCTAGAACCAATATTGCTGTATGGGCTGATAGAAGCTGGGTAGAAGCTGGGTTGTAGTAGAACTTCTGCTCTAAGCAGAATAGTAAGATTTTGGCAGTAGCTCAGCGTTTTCGCAGATAACTATAAGAAGTCTTGAACGACGCCTTGATCTGGAGATAAAATAGACACCAGAACTATAGAATCCTCAGATCTCAACAACTTACATAAAATCACCCAATCTTCAAGATGCAGCTTCCCACCTTCCTCACTGTCCTCGCGACCGTTGGTTCTGTTGCCGCCAAGAGCGCAAAGATCCAGTACTACTACGATGGTGGCTGCTCTAACGTAAGTTGCATAGCACTAGTGCTAACGTGGTAATCTCAAAGTATCAAGAAAAGCTAACCGGCTAATGTCTGAAATTAGTACGCGGTCGAGTTCAACGTCGATGCTTTTACCTGCATGTATGTCTCGCCCTTTACCCATTTGTATGATTTACTTCTCTGTGATACTGACACACCGGGTGATTTGTAGCAACTATGACTGGACCAACAGCAACAGTGGCAACATTGCTGGCTGCGATACCGATGACTGCACGTGCACTTTCTACGCAAACAGGGACTGCTCCGGTACTAGCAAGATCACCTCTATTGATGGCGTCTACGACAACTGCGCGTCCAACGTAAGCTTTCCTCACTTTCCAATCCCAGCCGAGGTGTCATGCGGCAGAAGGACGCTGATAAACATTACCAATACAGTGGGGCAGTGGATTCAAGAGCGTTCGCTGCAGAATCTACTGAAAGTTGAAAACTACATGCCATAGGGACCACCAAAAATCCAGATATGCCGGCTTCTCCTGAAAATTGTGGTAGCTTCAGCTTCTGTGAGAATTGGAATGGGGATAGAGGAGATATTTCGATTCTGCAACTAGAAAAAATAAAAGGGCTTGGCAATGAGTTCCTATTTTCATACAGTCTCATAGACTCAGTAGTGCTTCCAGATTAGAGCAGGCTGGAGTATTATATAGAGTACACGCTGGTAACCTAAAATCCGGAAAAGTTTGACGCGAAGCCACACCCGTATTTCGAGCTGAGTGAATGAGCACGGTCCTTCCAAATTGAAGTAGGTCCGTCGTTTGATAGTCAGTTCTCGTACATGTGTCATTGCAGATGTCGCTACTTGTTCGCACCTTTTCCCTCACCCTTCTGATAATCTACACGCGTGGGGCGACCGCCGACTTCGTGTGGTCCGGCCGGACGCCCGGGCGGGCGGTCTGCCGGGGCAGAATAATTGAGCAGCAGCTTCATGCCATGGCTAACGTACGGAAGCAGAGGAATGTTTCCGTAGTCATTGTAAAAGAACTCATTGACCTCAGGGCGAAACCTAGTAGCTTCGGCCAGATATCTTCAATGAGGTTGGTTGGATCAATATCCTCCCCAACAAGGTATACCTGGGTATGTAAAGCCGGGCTTGGAGCTGAATACTGGGATCTTCGGTGGGGATATTTATAGATATATTCCATGTCACTGGTGTTACTGTCTTGACGTTCGCTGGTATCCGAGAGCAGAGAAAACAGCACACAAATACCATAACGGAGGCGACAACGAATGATCCTTGCACTCACTAGCGCAAACGGTTCGATACTTGGCATTAAAGCACTGGCCCTCTCCGCTGCCTCAACATCGAAACGCACCTCATCATCAGCAAGTGGGTAGAAGACACGCTGAAGTGCGAAACGGACAATACAGTCACCAACTCCAGCGCACTAGCAGAGCATGTCTACAGTAACCACGATATGATGACCCCGATTGCGAGTAGATCAAATCTGAGGAATGGCATGATTGTCGTCCCGTGCAGCAGGGTGACACTTGCTGCGGCCAACACGGGCATCTGTGATAAGCTATAATTTCGCATGCTGCTGAAGTCGTGATCAAACAGCGTGAATGCCCTTTCAGCGGGGTTCATCTCCAAAATCTGCTATCTTTGACTCAAACAGGGCTATCATCTTTTCTCCAGTCCTGGCTTTCTACCACCGGCCATCAGCAGTTGATGATATAGTGGATCATGGTGATGGGCTAATGCTAGATATTTTTAAATTATTTACTCGAGATTTTGAACTTTGGGAAGAATTTCAAATAGACTGAAGCTGTTCGATGCCCTCCCAAGCTGTTTGAAAAGCAGCTGCTTCACACGACTTGCATGAGGTCTGAAGTATACTAAGAAGACCTTCATTTCAAATAGACTGAGTACCAGTTACAAAATATCTTACTGAGAGTAATTGTTTAAACTTTTCTTTTATGAACCCTTACACTAGTTGTTCTAAAATCCTTGTCCGTTGCCGTGATTGTGCAGTTAGATTCGTCCTATTTCTCTCCGCCGGTGTCATTGAAGGGAATTTTAGCGAGTTAAAGAGCTTTAAACCTTCTCTATAAACAGTGAAAACAATCAAAAAATGGTAAGTCAACCAACTCTGTACGTTTATTGTCGCAACGCAGCGCGGGATCGCGGTGCATTATTCTGCCCCGCCAGACCGCCCGGCCGGGCGGCCGGCCGCCCCACGCGAAGCCGGCGTATATAAGCCAGCTTCGCGCAGCCCACCTAGTTTAGTTAATTTGGCCACTTTCAACCCTGAATTGCTTCCGCTGGGGAATCCTGCTTTGTGACATTTATTTCCAAGACAGCTTTTCCAACCCTACGCACTTTATAGTCCCTTCTCTAGTCAGTTATTCCATAAGTTGTCATTTTTTTTTTAAACAGTAGATTGATTCAACTGTTGTCTTTGTGAGGTGACGGTGAATTTGATGGAGCTGAATTTCCTGTCTGTGTCTAGGAAACAGCCAAGATCGCGAGAGAATGAAGCGTCAGCTGGCTAAGCAGAGACTACGTTTCTTGGTGGTGGATTCACTGGCGGATGGGATCCGTGATCTTTCCAGGTTGCTCACG
Organism: Colletotrichum jinshuiense; assembly: GCF_051148585.1. Taxonomy (NCBI): domain Eukaryota; kingdom Fungi; phylum Ascomycota; class Sordariomycetes; order Glomerellales; family Glomerellaceae; genus Colletotrichum; species Colletotrichum jinshuiense. The sequence goes on from NC_139316.1 coordinate 4,134,119, forward strand.
GAGGTACTGCTCGCGTTTGTGGGCTTGTACTTGCTGGTATAGTATTCTGTTGCCAAGCAACTGCCTGAATTAATAGCTGTCTTTAGTTAAAGCAATAGATTGGTAAATTTTCAAAACTCTAGCTGCTCCGAATTTTCATCTTGTTAGAGATGATATCATTTATCAAAGTACATCATCGGAACTTCCTCAGCTTACAAGACCTAAATCTGCTGATGACCGCTGCTCTGGGCGCCACAGAGGTGGGAAACTCACTTGCGAGTGGAAAATTTTGAGTTTCTATTAACGCGTAAATGACACCACAAAACCCGGTGCCCAGTGCAATCTCTCCGTAGTCGGGGGGCGGTTCTCGGTGAGCGATAGTAGTGTGTAACTGAATTCGGCGCCAAGGCCAATGAAGGGCGGGCCGACAATATATCTAATGAATAGACATGTTTAATGAGGCTGATTCGGCCGTTGTCGTCGGTGGTTTCTGTATTCTCTTAGCTGTAGTTTGGGATAATCCGAAGGATCTAATTATACTACTGCACATGAATTCAGCGATTATCACTGTTTCGAGAGTGATATTTGGCACTGACTGGGCAGACACGAAATGTGTATTGAGTGTGAATTGAACCCCGAAGTAAATGAGCCTGTGGCTTGCATCCAGGTGAAACAGCTACCGTCTGGATACCGTGACGCATCTTGTGCAAGAAAAGTCAAAGTGTGCTGTATACCGCCACCAACAAGACACTAAAAGAGTTTGGCTGTACTACGCTGGTGTTTACTCAAACCTAAAACTCCAATGATTGGTGTACCTTAATATCAACCAAATCACCATCAAAGGCTTTACTTCCAGGAATCTTCGACTAAACACGTCTATATCTACTGGAAGTGACTGATGGTATAGTGCTACCAAGGAAAAGTAGGTGACTTTCAGGGGATACGACAAGGCCCACGCATATACACAGTGGGTTCGGATTTTTAGCATCCTACAATAGTAACTAATCTGATCTCAATATTGCTCCTTGGCTAGATGTCGATTGTTCATCAGCCAGTCGATCCCACTGAGAGCCCTCTGCTCCACGAATATTTAGTATTGCTCCTTTATATTGTCCTCCTAGTGAGCTAAGCTGAATGTGATCTTGCTGAAATGCAAATGTCTGATTAGCATAACGTTGAATAGTGAACAAAACCGGATTTTTTAAACACGACTTACATCTGTGGTAAGTCCTCTTGATGAACTACGAGCCCTGTTTTTTGAACCTCGAAAGTAAGTGCTGAAAAGTTTACGCAGCGGTGGTAGGGAGCAAGCAATGACTCCAAAGCAAGCCTCGAGGACGGACCAAAGAACAGTATGGCCCCAGTTATCTGTATCCTAATGTAAATACTTGAATGGAGGTTGTGTAATGAAGAGTAACATGAAGAACAGTACTTACAGAGGGCCTCGTTTGGGTGTTTCGTTGTATCATAAGCATAGTAGTATCCCATGCGGACTAGACCGGCAGCACTCCCAAAGATGCCTAGACTGAGGATGATTTGCAGCGATATCTTACGACGTTTTGGCATTTGCAGACCCTGAATTATAAAGAATGGTGTGATTGCACATGTCCAGTCTACTATAGCCAGGATGACAGAGCCGGCGTAACTGACGTACATCCATCCGTTGGGAATACGACAGTAACCTCTATAATATTGTCAGCAAACCAATCAATACATCTGGGATGGAGAATACATACAACTTTTCATTCCATAAAGCTTGTATGGGGGAGCAGCTTACGAACATAATAACCATGCAGATCGCCGTATTGATGCCCAGTACAGCTATGTTCCCCCAAATAATATAAGCATAGACTCGGACAGAGCTAAGTCGCACAATCATGATAGCCATAGCTAGCTTTGTGATTACTGACGAGGCGAAATAGATGATTTCAAAGTAAAACATATGCTCCTTGACCATGATTTGATAGTAGATAAGCATTCCTTTGGGTACTTCAGCATCGTGTGCCCCGAGTCCCCAATTCGTTGCAATAATTAGAAAAGCAACTGATGGCCAAAGGGGAATCTCATCTTCCTGTTAGATGGAAATATAGAAACCTAGGATTATGGCGACGTACCCATCCAATAACAGCGAAAGTGTCATCCCAGCCCCACACCACTTTTGACTCGGACAGCTTGAGCCTTACGTAAACTCGAAGGGCAACAACAAGTGTAGATAGAGCCGACAAAGTATACGCTACTACTTGAATGGCTCTAGAAAAATCCCCGACTGGAAGCTGTGGGATTTTATGGGCAATTTCTGACATGCGCTCGCCCTCTTCGCTTCTAATAACGGGTGGTTTCATGTCCGCCGCCTGCGATAGCTGCAGCAGATGAAGATCGGGCGCAAAAATTGTCGACAGATCGATTGGAGATGAATGTGGCTTCATTCCGCAACGAAAGCTGGCGTGCTTCAGAGGAAAGTAAAAACTTTAAGTATGACAAAAGATTGCGGATGCACTCCCTATCCGCATCACAAGCGAAGAACAAGGCACAAAACAATGTAGATCGACGTTACGGGAATAACATATTGTGATCTGCTATATGGCTCAATGCGCCATATTAATAGGACCTGGTTCAAACACATATAGAGTAACAAACGGATAAATTGAAGACGAAAAATGAGCCAGGATTGGAGTTTTAAGACCTTGAATGGAGGTAAAGCCCCGTTACTACCAGGGACGCTCAATGGTTGAACATTTATCGAGGATTCCTGGACTCCATGCTTCAGTCTTGGCCAGACTATGAACCTACAATAAACAGATTGCAGGGTAAAAATCCTTGTGACCCCCTTCTTTTGCAGCACTAGTCAGCATGCTACGTCGTATGACCTACCGGTAGGCTTATTGGATTCTGCACCTGCTGGTCTGTCTGCGCAGCCGAAAAGCATTCTCGGGAAAAGTCTTTATGGACCAGCCAGTTAAAACTGCCCACAAGGATGTTGGTAAACAAGGGAGCAACGGTAACAGCGCGCAACTCGGTTGTTTGGAGCCCTGTCACACCTGTGGTGGAGTATTTTCATAACCTTGCTCTTGGGTCACCAGGGGTATTCAGACCGTCCAACAATCTGTCATTTTCAGAGGCCGCATCGGGAGTTTGCCCCGTAATCAGGCTCCTTCGTTATGACCCAGTGTTGCAAAAAGGTGGTTGCAGTCCCGTTTGATAACTTTTCCTGGTTCCCGGCACTCATCGCGCATTCGACCTCATATTTCACAGCAAAGTTTGCGGAGCAAGTTAGAGCAACGACCATGTTTGGCATTTTCGCTAGTACACCGCAAGCACCGGAGCGCGTGCCGACCGATCATATCACTACAGTTGGTTGCTTCGATGACACAATTATTTTTAAAACGTTCGTTATGTACACGGCGTTTGTATTCCCCGAAGCACTGGATGCGAAGAAGCTCCGCAGTTCTCTCGAGAGCGTTGTTAGCCGCCCTGGCTGGAACAAATTGGGAGCCAGACTACGGATAAATGTGAGATACACTCCTAACGGTGTGTCACCAAGAATTCGATGCTTAACAGTAATGTTTATAGGGTCGGGGAGAGCTTGAACACCACATTCCTGAAAGATTCTCTGAAGCGCGTCCAGCAATTGGTTACGATCATGTAGATCATAGCAACTGGATCATTGAAGATCACCCAACTGGATCAAAAATCCCCCGACCGCCGTCTGATGGCAGACCTGCAGTTGTGGGAAACCCTAACGACTTGCATGACCTTATCCACGGTCCCAACATCCCGACAAAGCTTGACGACTATCTGTATACTGACCGACCACAACTTGGTCTTCGTGTTGTGTCTTTCAAAAACTCCACAGTCATTGTACTGCATTGGATTCATTTGGCTTTCGACGCATTTGCCAAGAGGTCTCTTCTAGAAGCCTGGATGCTGTCTCTGAGAGGAAAAGGCGATGACATTTTGGAACCCCTTGCACCTGATAACTATGTATTGGATGATCTTGGCAAGAATCCTACGGTTCCTCATGTCCTTGCTGACCGACGTGTGGCTCTTCTTGGCCTCGTCTCGTGGGTGTTCCAGAACGCATATCGCCTCGCAATCTGTAAAAAAGAACATCGCATGGTCTGCGTACCGGCTGAATTTCTTGCAAAGCTGAGAAAAAAGGCTTTGGCAGAGCTTTGCAGTCAAGCTGTGGGGACAGAAGAAACACCGTTTTTGAGTGAGGGTGATGTTCTTGTCGCTTGGTTTACACGCTTAGCTTTATCAAACCTTTCAGAAGACTCTGAGACATTGGTGAGTGATTTACGCTACGGGTTTGAGTTTTTATGCTGACAAATGTCTCTTGAAGGTTGCTGTACAGCAGGCGTACCAATGGCGTCCTGTTCTGGGAGATCTTGTGCCACACAACAGACCTTTCCTCTGCAATTGTGTCGGCTTCCTAGTTACGCTGATGCCTGCAAAAGATATCTTCAAGAAACCACTCGGCTACCTGGCCTCACAGATTCGTCGTTCGATTAAGGAGCAAGGCTCTCGTGAGCAGGTCGAAGCCTACAGTGCTCTAGTGCGGCAAGACACTAAAAACAAAGCTCCGCCCTTTTTTGGCGATAGCTCTATGCAGTTGATGATGTTCTCTAACTGGCAAAAGGCAAAGATGTTTGAGTTCGATTTATCAGCTGCTGCTATCCAGCCACGAGACACACCATTGTTTCCGTCCTACGCGCAAAATGTTCAGGGGCCGTACAATTTTACCGATGGAATCATCATTGTGGGGAAAGATAGCCACGGGAACTACTGGTTATCCGGACACAAGGTCAAAGGGGAATGGGAGTTGATAAAGAGTAAGATGTCGGTGGAGAATATTTAGTGTCAAGGAGCTTCCAGGTTTTGATTCAAAGCCACCAAACTCGCGTGGAGTCGAGCGGTGGGTGTCCTTGGATATATTGCGTAGTATCGTTGCGATTATTCTCAGTGTTAAGATTTTGGTATCTTGTAATCTTATATTTATTAAACACAACAGAACTGATTTGCTGAAAGATGATTCTTGTTTTAACGCAGCCAGATTTCACTACGTTGCTCGTAGGGAGGAAGCATTTACTCTGCGCAACAGCACGATTGTGTCCGATGGTTCAGTGATCCTAATGAAAGCAACCTTTACTTCTTATTTCGACGATTGCATTTACTCCTTCGATTTTATTTTCTCCTAACCCGCTACGATATTGTTGTGCACACCAATTTTGTCTTAATCCTAAGCGGTTAAGATGGTAACTGCTGGCGGGAAATGCGGAAAACGAACCAACTTTGGTTTGTGTTCATGTCGCCTAGCGCAGCTTCGAATTTAATGGATGAAAGGCATACTTGCGATATTCAACATATGTAGTTTTCTGAAGGCTACTTTTACTTTGAATGGTGATGGTACTGATATTGCGCCTAACTATGAAGTGAATATGGCATGATTCTGGACTTCCGCTTGGTTTTTTTTTTTTTTTTTTGGGGGGGGGGGGGGGGGGATTCTATATTCTATAAGCTATTTCCTTGCTGATAATACGCGATGCCACATTGCAGCCATAAACGGAATTCTTGTCTGGGCTCGCTGGTTTGACACAAAGAATGGCCATGTATGATTTGTTTTATATGTGTGGTTGAGGATGTGTAGCCTGAATTGACCTGGAAACGACTCCAAGTCATCGCGTGGTATTTTCACCAGCGACGCAGGCAGCAGGAGTTATCAACACCACCCAACTGGGGAAAAGATCAAAAACAATGCATCCAGGTACAACGTGGGACGCCGAAAAGGTTCAATCATGAAGTAGAGTGATGCGTAAAAACAAGAAAGTCGAAGAATTGCGCTTCTGATCAGTTAACCATTTCCCGCACCTAAATGATGCCGGATTACTTCATCTAGGTCAGCGTGCTGCTCAGTCCTAGAAGTGCTTTGCATCATCTGAACCAAACGCATTTGAAAACCCCATTCGCTGCCTTACGAAGTTCGTAAGGGTGCGGCATTCCCCTGCACTGTTTGATCACACCCACCTCCCAAAACCATCATAGTGCGGGGCCGCTAACACCCTGATTATTACCGGGCTCTCGGGATCAGCCGCGTTAGCCGTTGTCTGTGTACATTTGGCGGCGAGGATGTTGGCGCGCCGGAACTGCCAATTTGAAATCCGGACCTTTTGTCCAACGCCTGTCTCCACTACGGAGAGACGCATCCGCGCACCGCGACCGAGGCCTTGCGGTCTATTCGTACCCATCGCCTCTTGGCTAAACCCCTGCAGAATGGTTCTATTTCTTGGCGGCAGTAGCGACAATGCAACCCTCGACATTGATTGGTTTGCAACTGGTCTGCAATCTTGAAGGGCAGGGGACCCGATGGGGAGGCGTTTAATTAGCTTCAGGGGGCCTGAATGACGCGGTCTTCTGGTGGGAATATTGACCTCGACCGTTTTCTGCCAAGGAATCAGGAGCGCTGTCAACGAAGTACACACGGAGTAACCCATGGGCGGAATTTGGCTGTGGGATATCTTGTCAGAACATCAGGGATTGGGCGCTATACAAGGAACGTGCGTGTGCCCCATGATAGGAATCGGCTGAGCAGCTAATGACCAGTCCTTCTCCAACTGGCCGCCCAAGGCAACGGCGCGTTCTGCAGGAACGTATGCAGAGTTTCCCATGTGTCATTCATTTAGACAAGATTCATATGAATGAATGAGTCTAGTTATAGAAGACATTCGGGGATGTCAATTGGACGACGGCAGTAATGTTACTTTAAAGATGTAGCTTGAGAACTTGAGAAAACAACATGATTGTTTACCTGAGCCATCGGAAAAGAGTCTCACCATTCGTTGTTAAAACGAGACTGTTTGATAAAATATTTGAGTGTAAGATATATATCTCGATTTTTTCCAGTTGTGTCAACTTCCTTACTCGCGTCGCAGCCCAAACATGTCACCGTCAAGAAACCCAGAGTCGCTTTACGATGCCGGCGGACGACCCACCCCGACCTGCGTGACACTTTAAGCCACACCCGCTTGCAGCCAGTCTTAGCTGATAGTTAACTCCGCCACCGACGGTAATCCAAGATCCGACAGAAACCTTCCAGTTTCGGTGTGCACAACTCATTGAACGAACATGGCCAGTCCTCAATCCTTTTGGCCAGTCAAAATCGATTACTGTTAGGAAAACGGGAAATTGCTAACCCAGTGTTTCCGCTGCTTTAGATCTTGCCAGCGTCGTCTTATCAGCAATGACTTATCATCACGTGGCTTGCGCTGTAGTTATTCCGTTCCGTAGGTCCAGTGCAGGCGGTCTATTTCCTGCAACCGCCCGTGCCGCTACATGTCACTCCCCCTATCTGATTGCATTACTCTTGCACCAAAACCGCAGGGTAATTCTTGGGCCGGAACAATACAGAGCCCTGGGGGGATTTAATCCAACAGCACCCAGTGAGCATACCAATCACAGTGGCCGAGTTTTAGGGCTGCACCTTAACTGCGATTGATATAAAACTCTTAGATAATATCCTTTTCCTTTTGCTCTATACTTGCAAAGATTTGGCCGGCGGTGAGGGCGACCCAAACTGAGTTTCGTCAATTGTATCCAGCTCGCTTAGTTGCTGTGAAGGTAACGTTGCCTTTCGAGAGGCATTTGAGCTTTTCCCGCCTGTTATAACCGATCTAAGGCGGATCTTCTTTTCTGATCGCTGGAGAATGAATCTGACGAAGAACTGCCGGATGTTCGGTATACATGCCGTAAAGATACCCACATACAGCTCAATATTTGACCACATAACGGCTGGTATCATGCTCACTATCGACGCGGTCAGTTTTTAAACGACTTGCTTTAGTCTAGGCACTTGTAGACGTACCAGTAGGGTTCAGTCGATCATCCCTGAAGTGCGCAACAGCGGGGACACGAATGCAACTCACGATAGTGAGACTGAGACAATAAAATCAGCCATGGGCGCTTATTAGGTAAAAGGTATTAGGTAGGCAACCACTTACAAAAAGCCGAGGCTGAACATGAACATAACAGCAATCTTCTTGCGTCGCCCTAGGTTCATGCCCCATATTTGGGTAATAGGCAGGATAAGCATCCATATATCCAAGGCAATATTGATACTTGCGTGCGCCAAGGCTATATGGACGATGTTGATACACGTTCCAGTCGTTTCGCCTGTCCAAAAGGTCCAGGCTAGATTGACAGGACTGCATTGGAACAGACCGACAAAGATGAAGACTAGCCCCATCAGGGTGTTGACCCCTAGAGTAACCCACAACACCAGGAGGATCTTTTCATCGGGGAGATGGAATATTCGAAGGTACGTAAAGAGGATGGATGTCTTGGTGATATCAATGCAGGCGTGGTACAATGTTTGCAAGGCGTAAAAGGACTGTTTAGCAGAAGAGTTAACTATAACCGGAGAAGAAAGGGCAACGATTAGTCGCCATAACATGGGATTTACAGCCTACCTTGAAGAAAGTGGTGATTTGCTGTTCAGTGAGAGTCCAGAGGTCTTTCCCAGCTCCGTTCTCTCCCACTTGATAATGCTGTCAGTTCACGGCCAAATCGAAATCAAGCATCGGATGATAACCTTACAATATATATGTAAAGATACATAAGGTAAAAGAATAAACTTTGCTGCTAATTCAGCATGTTGGATAACTTCGCTTTCAAGCCATTTTTTACTTACGTAGGCTGTAAGTATAGTGTAGTCATCGGGACCCCAAGTAGATAATTGAGCGAACTTGGTTGAAAGACGAAGGATGATCGCAAGGGTTGGTAGTAAGGCGAATAGAACGATGCGTGCAACTTTTATTTCTTTTCCCTCGTTATGCAGGGAAAAGTCACACACTGTCCAGGTGATATTTTTGGTAACTAGAAATGAATTGTCAGCCAAAGGTCTCTGGTATCGAGCGTCTAACAAATCATTACCCAGCGCGTACTTGAGCGGGCAGCTCACAAGGATGCAATCATCTACATAATCGATAAACTTGCTGTCCTGACATAGACATGACTGGTCGTTCGTAGGACAGTTCGCTTGATTGAGGCCAGCCAGGAGGCATGGAATCTTCGCTGCATGTCAACGATCAAAGTTGTAGGTCAATGATATGGCGGCTCTTCTTACAGCGCATGGCGGGTTGTCGTCGAGAGAAAGCCCTGGAATGTTGGGGAGAGAGGGCTGTTGCGCGATGATCGTCGTCGTGCAGGTAGCAAGGAGGAGAGGGACCAGATGGGTCGAACGCATGGCGGTGATCAACGGAGCTGGAGTAGGCTCAAGCCAAGCGACACCGACAGGGGCAACCGGATGGCCTTATCAAGTTGAATATCGCATGAGATTCCAGTAGCGAGGCCAAGATAATCGAGTCAATAAGCCGGCGTTCGGTATAGGACGACTTGCCGTGATACCTGGAGATTGAACCTGTGCAAAATTTCGCAAATTGAGGTGAAGTAGTATGAAGAGGGAAAAGACTTTCGCCTTGAATCATCTGCCTGGGGGCATTCTTAGAACACCTAAAAATCCCAAAGATGCCTTTGAAGCGTTTCCTTTTCTGTCAAAGGCTCCAACTCGGTCGCTTGCAGAAGACGTTCCCGCCAAGCCCGGTAGGTAATGTCGGCCGCCATGATCCGGTTTCGGGAATAGTCTCAGTAGGATTCTACGTCGCCCAGAAAACTGGGCGTGGTTGGTGGCCAGATAAGCAGTGCTAACACAGTTTGTGGCCGGATTGAGCCTGGTCTCACTGGTTGAGTGATTGATAAGTGTTGCGAATGAAGAGTGTGTCTCATATGGAAAAGGCGACGGCCGCGCACTTATGCGCGTCCATCCAATCAGGGCGCCGTCCGCCGCCAGGCGCGGGACACGGTAAAATATGGTCCTTCCATTGCCTTGCATGTCGCCGCTTGGTTGACCTCGCAAATTTCGCACACAATTCCAACGGAGGCAAATAAGATCAGCATAAGAATCTTTGTTTCACTTAGCTTATATTCCCTTTCAACTTTTACTTTCTTCGGGTAGTTGACGAGTGGAAACTGTAGTCGTGTAATCACTCGTCCGTTTTTGAACAGCCCCACAGCGAAAATAAAAACCCCCTCGAAGCAACAAGGGCTGATCGATGACAAAAAAAAGACTGGGCTAGATTTCTCAGAATAAGAATACTTTTGCTCTGCTAATCAAGACAGACTTCGCAAGGTCATGGAAAAAATGATTTCACCTACAACAAAACCAGTTTTCCTCCTCAGCTGGGGCTCCTTGCAATTTTTTACTAAAGAAGAGCTGAAGGGGCGTGAGTCGTTTTCGGACTACCTACATCCAACGATTGAGTCACCTGATAGTCTTATTTAGTATTAATCATGTGAAGGATGATACCAACAGGCGTGTGCGACCTATAGTGCAGAAAAGCATTCACCACTAACATCTCCAGAAAAGTTCGACAATTATATAAAATTCGTTAGCGAGAAATTTTGTTCAAAGTCCTGACTATCTAGAGAAGTCGACGATTGCTTTCTCGTTAATATCCACTTAGAATTCTTGAAGGATGAAATTACGGGATGGATGTAATGATTGCCAGACAGCAACACATTGAGTGTTCGTTCTGTAGAATTACGTCCATTTCGCCGTGTTGGCCGTGGGAATTCTCTACTAGATTGGAGATGGCTTCAGGTCCCTAAAATCCCGCCAGCGGGGTTTCTTCGGAGTGGAATCCTAAAAACAGCATTCTGTAAGCTTGAATCTTACCTTTAGAGACTGTACCCTAAGATGGGATACCCTGCCAACCCTGCATCCCACCATTTGTGGCTGAGTTTTCACATTCTAAAGATTGGGGCTTGCCAGTGTCTGATATTCCTCTTATTAGAAAGTTCAGAGTATAAATAGAGAGATTCCGGCTACCATCCCTGGAATGTAAAGCCTACCTCGGTTCTTATAAATAGGGTTGGGAGTTGCTGGTGGAAGCGCTGAATATGTGGGCCAGCGGTAGGTGCCGTACGAGAATAGCATGCTATAGAGCTTTCTACCTGTAAAAATATAACTTGACGTTCCACTGGCTGCCGTTATGGCGGAAGATGCTGCATAAGTCGGGCCCACGAGGTTGGCGGGCAACGCAACACATTCTTGTATGATGGCAGTGATGTCTGAAACCCCTTCAATCTCTAAGGACCAGAAGCGTTTTCCATGCTGATAAGGTAGCTGTCTATTTTTGTTTGCCATGCACTTGAGCGCTGCCATTAAAGCTGAAAATGTCTTTGATCCGGTTGTTACTGATACCTGAGGTACTTGAAAGACCTTCTCAAGGAAATCACTCTCATTGACTTCTACTGTATTGTAACCACACCTATTCAATTCAGTTTTGTGACTTCGGTGTCATCAGGTTTTTCAGACTGCCTAGGCCATTTGGTATAGAACCTCTAACGGAGTCGTTTCACAGCAGAAAGTCCCTGCGTGAGACTGTGATGCACCCAGCACCGAATCTTCACATGTCGTGCTGATGCACAAGTCGTATAATACTGAGACCAACCGCTTTTATTTGAGCCTTGTGGTCTGTACCTGCCCTTTTTCCTTATTTTACTTCTTTCCTTGAGAATAGACGAACAATATTTCTGGCTTTTTCCTGAAGCAACTTGTCTCTTCCACTTCGGTTCACCTTGATCCTCTATTTTAGTTCAACCTCAACCTGATTCTTTCACTTCAACTTTTTCAATACCATACGCGACCCTACACTCCGAGTCCTGCCTTACCACGTTCCATTACAACTCATCAGTACTCAATGTAAGTACATGTTTGGGATCATAATTATCTGATCTCAATATCTTTTCATCAAGGGATTTATGCTCCCTCTCCGGGTACCCACTGACATTACTATTCACTACCCAAAGCGGACGATCGTGATGCCTCCCAAGAAGACTCGCAGTCACGGACGCCACCGGCACTGCCCACAGCTGCAACACCTCCGAGGTCAACCTGATGCTCGCCATTTTGCGTCAAATCGACCGTCCTGTCATCGACATGGGCGCGCTCGCCGAGGACATTGGCGCTGCCTCTGCAAACGCTGCACGAATGCGCATCAGTGCTGCCACTAACAAGCACGGCTGGTTCTCCCACGCAGCAATTACGGGCGACAGCGGCACCCCAGTGATACCTCTTCGCAGGAAGGGAGCCGGTCCCATCAGCGGCCAAAAGAACAAGGCTCGAGGCGACGAGCGCCAGCACGACGAGACCGAGACTCCCTTGAAGAAGAAGCCCAGCGCCATCCAGGCCAAGGCCAAGGTCAAGGCCGATTCTGTGGAGGAAGCCCCCGCCCAGCAGATGCAGGGCGATGATGTGCAGGATGACGACATCACTATTACCGAGGCGGCCGGCGAGAACCAGGAACTTTGAGTAGGGAAATAGCAAATCGTCTACAAAATGTCATTTAGCTTGGCAGGCAGGGATGATGGAGATTATTTGTGAGGGCTTTCAAACGATTGAGAATACTACAACACTGACTATTTAATTAACATGGTCAACAAAAGGTCACGAATGATGCCGAAGATCGGAGAGGTTACAGGAAAGACACCAGGTTGCTATAAACCGGACAGAAAAATACAAATGCCAGCTGAGTCTCGGACATCCCATCGCCGTTGGATTTGAGTCTTTTGCTTTGGACGTCACGGCAGTCAGCCTTGATTCACATTTTGTGCTGTGCCCAACATGCACCCACAAAAATATTTCGCGCCAATATTGTGATATCATCCGACCAGCGAGCCACGTGGCGGCGCGGTAGCATGCGCTTTCGGGACTTGTTACTGTTTTTACTACGGGTCTCATAGTGAAGTCATGATTGTAGGCTAGAAAACCGTTGCACCCACTGCTGTACCCTTGACCCTTCTTATGTCGTCCATAGGCTTGCCTTGCGATTTCTCATGGCACATGCTGCTAATCTTATTGTGGTCATTGGGATACTACCCTTTCTGAAGTCTTGGTGTAGGCTAGCTGTTCTCGAACATATATCAGTTCGGCTTGAAGTACTGCGACTCTGTCGTAGGCTGCGTGGCTGAGACGGACCAACACGTTGACCGCCAACGCAACACACTTTTGCACTAACTCCGTAGCTGTCGTATATATATGATCTGATTGAGCAGCACCGGCTAGTTTATTTCCCGTCATGTCGTCATAGCGTCACACATCGCCGAAAAGGCCTGGCACGGATGCTGTGCTGCTTCGAGAGTAAGATCCGGAGTCTCCGCTCTTGTCTAAACCTAGCCCCGTCGAGGAGCCGCTTGACTAGACGATGTGTGACGCAGGGATGATGGGGCACGGCTGAGGATCCGACGACTGATAGTCGCTCGCGGCGAGGCCGAGGCAGGAAGTTATCGTCGTGGTTGACAAAAATACCAAGAATGACTGTTACTATCGTTAACTGAATCAAACGGAACTGAAAGGAAAGAGCTAACGGATAAGTCTTAGTTTATATAAGCGACTGAAGCGGTGATGTCGGGTTCATAACATCGTCGGCCAAATAGTCTATACCCTTTTCTGGGGATTCCGCGTCGCCATCATTGACGAGTAAGCTCGGGTTTTCGACAATGGCATCGCATTACCGAAGAGTTGTATCAATGACGCCTTCGGGTGGAACTTTGTCTACTTAGCTGGCGTCGGCGAGATGTCAAAAAGCAGCAAAAAAGGGTTGACCATAGTTGGTGTTGTCGTAGGCATGGAGAGCTGGACGTGACTAAGGTCGAGGGGTCGGGTGTATGTAACCCTGCTGATCAATTTTAGCTGGATGGCCACCCTGCTGAGCCGGAAGATAAAGGTCGCAGCGGGCAGCATGTACTACATCGTGATGTACCATTTCGTGATCATTAGGGGAGGATGCGGCCAGTCGTGTTTGTAGGTAACCCTGGTGCTTACCAGGCGGTTTCTTCTCCAACATGGGCCTAATATGAACGATGTTGTAGGAAGAAATGAGCATCTTTGCACATGTTCATTCAATGGTATCTGATCTGCCTGAAACGGTTGTTGGAATCTAGGGGTATAATCAAGTTTGTGATGCGATATTACCACATACGACCATACCCACTGGAGAACTCGGGATCCCGTCCGCTCTCCCATAGATAAGCCAGTGAGGGCCGGATTAGTAGTTGGGTCGGTGACGACCAGCGAATACCTGGTGTTGTATGTGTTTATTGTTTTTATTTTATCATCACGACTTGCACCGGCGGGCGACGAAGCATGGGAGGATGCATAGTTGATAGAAATCGCTTGGTTTTAACGGCTGTGAGTATGAAATGGATTATTGCTAGCTACAGGCCAGGACGATGATTAGGTCCGCAAAATGATTAGGAAAAGATTGAATCTGAGGAGTTAGAACGTATTAATATGATATAGGGCCCCGGAGTCAAGTGCTTTTCTTCTTTAATAGTTGTGGCGGATTTTGATTGTGCTGCGTTTTAGAATCCCTTTGTCTGACTCGGTTTAGTAACGCAACCTGGCCGACCGACCCAGGGGGCAGGAGATGCGTGTCTTCATGCGTCCGAGCAGAGACTTACACAATTTCGCATTTTTAGTGCGACATGAAGAACAGCTGTGATTACCATCGGGAGCCAGCATACTAGCAACCGCAACTCACACCCTGACGACCTCTTGCGGCTGCTCTCTTGCTCGGTATTATTATCAACGGCTGACCGGGTCCCTCGCCTAGCCAATATAGACTCCACACGCGATGCCCTACGAGTTAAGGAGTTGTGCCAGGCCACAGCTTCACACAACGAAGCAGAGAAGCAAGAATAGAACAGGGAGAGGGATAAAAGATGCTTCATTCTCAGCTTAGAGTAAGGTCGACACGTGTTGGATAGTGCGGTGCCACCACAGTCAGTCTTAGTTGTGGACGGGACCGACGGAGCCCGGATGTAACCCGAATCGCCAGCTAGAGCAACTCTACAATGGCCGTCTTCTCAACACATCGCTAATCCGTGCCAAACACTGCCACAACAAGTTGCATGGAGGGCACACCAAAGACATTTATGCTAGCCCAGAGGGCGGTCGAAGACATTCCTGTTCGCACAGGTATGCCGCCGTTTGAGGCGGCCGACCTGACCGAGACAGATTTCAAGGAGAAGTCGGGAGAATGAAAAGGAAACAACCCAACCTAACTAAATAATACAAATACCAGTAAGATAGTGGATTAATTGGGGAAAATAGATGTTACTTTTAACGTACATTAGACCTCAGTTTAATTAAATTCATTCAACTGCAAGTCAAATTGTATCCGCTCCATTAAAAAATTCCGCGGTCTAACTCTGAACCACCACACAAGGACTGCTTGTGTCTGTAACCACTAACCTCAGTACACTTGTTAAATAGTAGTTCGTGACACGACTTCTGATTATCTAGCCTGCGCATGTTATCAATGCAGTTGCCTTAGGAGCTTGCACACTTCCAATCCGCATTGCAATCATAAAACCAAGACTCGGCGGCCTTGGTGTTATTGCCCCTTAGGCAAAAAGATGTCATTAGTAGTGTGTTTCGATCAATCTAGGCATCAACATGTTTTTTGTGACATATGTTAGAAACCGTCTCTAGATACTCTAACATTGCCTAGACCTATGTGGATTCGCCTCGGCGTTGGAATCAATATTTGAGTTTAGTGAGGTCGCCAACAGCAAATGTTAGGTACAGTTAGAGATGATCTACATGCACACGTATGTTACGTTGACCTTGATATTTCGAATCATAGTATGCACAATATTCACTGCTGCCGCACCGTAGGTCATTATGGGTAGTCAACCGGATTGTATAAGAGCCGCCATGCGTTCATGGCCATTGCTCTGTATCTTATTAACGCGAAAATTATAATATTGGATGCTTCAATTATGTATTAGCCAGTTGTTAAACCTTACAGCTTCCCTCTGACGAGATGGCTGTGCCTCCTCTGTTATTTCTAAGATACTGACTAAAGACCTCTACTCCTGGGCCATCATGAATACTTCCAATCCACATGACTTGACTTAGACTGAGCTTTACTTCAAGCCACATAGTTCCTAGACTATTTCCTATGAGGGGGTATAATCTTTCCAGAAGCCAGTCTTGATCATGGCCGTGGAACACAGAGATTGCGCCGACCATCAAGGCCCAGGCGAAAAGAAAGTTATCTCCTGCAGTCGTAGGCGAAAAGGCCAGACAAGCTTGTCGGAATTGGGTGGCCAGATGTGGGTAATTAAATTTTAGACCAGGGAAACTCCAGAATATGGTTGTCAAGTAAGCGTGGAGTGATAGTCGGATAATCTCTGCAAGAACATTCCCCACACTGAAGTCAAGCATGAGAAGCCGTGACTGGACAGACGTTAAAAGCTCCTCGAGGGTCATCTCTGATATTTTTTGACCAGAGTTATTACTACCGTTGATCACCTGTGAGAGACCTTGGATATCTTTGACGATGTTGTATAATCTTCTGTCCAAGGTGCGGAGAAGAGTGCGTGAGTAGGAAAAGCGGGATATGTCCGCTGACCTGACCGTAATAAGCTCGTCCGATTCACAAACAGCAGACCCGAAGGATGAAGTGTCTTGGGAGTATGCCGGCTTATAGCCGGTGCACATGCTGTATATCAAATCTGCCCTTCAGACATAAGCGTCAGCGACCCTATTTATATATACTGTTGAAGAAGGCGGCGCATGCAAGGCTGATTACTTACCGGCGAAGCTTTTCTTGAAGGAGTGGCTTGTTGAAATACGAATTTAAGCCGCCGCGTAGCTCAAGGATTCGCTTAAGGCCCATCATATGCATATGAGCACACTCCATATCTCCAAAGCACTCGGCGATGAAGACCATAAACATGACTACGGTTGTTGTTGAGTCGCTCAATGCAGTCTCCGGGTTACTGAGCTGCTTGTTAAGCTCGCTGACTGTTCTGTATAAGTGGTAATTTGTTCTTTCACTCCTTATTCCTACTATACTATCTAGAAAGAAGGAGGTTGTGTAGAGAATGGCGTGAAGATAGGCTACATCGAGCTGGGTCCAGTGAAACCAATAGGTGTTGGTAACCTCAGGGCGGGAGTGTTTCGCAATCGGGTACATGTTGGTTTTCAGAAAGGTAAAATCTAAGAACAAGAACCCGTTAACTAAAGTAGCTGCTAGGTAAGGTAAGAGACTCACATGTGCATAGCATGTTGCGCGCACTGCCATCGATTTCTTCAGGGAACTTAACGAAGGCGAAGAAGCTGGTGCCGTGAGGAACGGGGACTGGGTATCTGGTTCCGGCAATAACATACTCGCATCTTGTCTGATCTTCCCAAGAATGTTCAGGCTGCACTTTACCAATACCGAGGTAATGTGAACGATCTTTAAAAATGGGCATTGCAGGATTATGCCACCTTGGTCGACTTGGAACGGTTCGTTTACCGGTATTCTTTCCCCTCATGACATGACTTCGTATAAGCTTACGGTCTTCAGCAGCCGGTTGACCATCAGCGCTTGTTGCCACAAAAGCAAAACCCTTTCCCGCTTTGGTCCAGTCAGTGTCATTCTTTGCTATGCATTATGTTCCTGAATGAGGTTCTACCTGTAAGCGGGGGCGCTGATGACGCAGACATGGGGTTTGCAGCACATGGGCCAGCGAAACGCTAGTTAGAACAACTTTGAAGCCTTCAGAACGATTGGTCTGTCCAGAAGTCACAACTTGTTACTAGAGGAGTAGGTAGTGGTTAAGATGGGGCACACTGCCTCAATAACCAGATTAGGAAAACAATCGAGGAAGAGATGACATACGTGGATATGCGGGACCCGGACGAAAAGGATATTTCCTTTTAAAGCCCGAACATGAAGCATTGACCCCGCGCTAGAGTTTTACCAAGAATCTAATTGTTTACCTTTTGCGGCCTAGTGCAAACTCTCGCCATGTTGGCCCCACCATCACCTCTCTGCCACGTAAAAGCTGTTGTCACTCTTTTTTTTTTTTTTTTTTTTTTGAGGAAATCACAATGTTGCAATACTCGCGGCACGATCCCTTCATCGATAAACTTAGAGGTGTACCGCACTAGCAGCTCTGAATCCATCCTGGCACAAGAATGTCTCACGACCCGGACAGATTTGAAGAGGTAAGCGTCAAAGAAAAGCGCTTTAGTAAGCAATCAACAAAATGATAATATTACGCTTTCACGACGCCAGTGTCAGACAGCGGCTATTGATGCTGGCGGATGGATTCGAGATTGTTCGTGAAAAACACCCTTAAATTCATCATATACACAGGATTATCATGATTTTAAAGACTAAGTACATGTTACCCTACTCAGACTGAACTGAAAGTAAAAAAGAATTATTGTCCAGCTCTTTGATACACGGGTCGTCGGTGGCGTTGATAGAAAATCCATTGTAGATGACAAGGCTGCCACCTTGTGGGGCGAGATTCGCTTTCCCAGTGGCTAAGTTCTTCTCGACGGTGAAGAGCGTTTGGAAACTACAGAGCAAGTGTCAGTACGTCCGTATACGCTTTTAGAATTTCTGAGGTCTTTTTAAGCGTCGTGAATCTTACTACGTCGTTGAGCAGCTGGCATTTGCGGGGAGAGTTATCTCCAAGACACCTGAGACTTCGAACGACTTGTTCGCCGGCGTCTCTGAAGCTACCACGGTTTTATTTGGAAAATGCTTTACGACGTCAGTTGCCTGGATCCGCTGGTGTTTATGATTGGGAATGACGGATACTTACATTCCAATGGACGGAGCCGTCAGCAGGCAGCAAGGCTCCACGAGCAGCCAAGATGTCCTGACTGCCCGTATGACTCGTACCGAGAATGACCAAGGCGCCGCCGGGTGCAAAAAAGTCGGTGGCACGGTCTGTTGCGGCCGGATCTTCAAAAGCGCTGAGTAGTCTGCGCAAAACAACATGTAAGTATTAGTACTACATTTGAATTGATACTGACGTACTCTCTGTACCAGAGCTTGAAATCTTGGTCTACACTGCAGGCTGGTGCATAGTCTGCCATGCTGATTGCTTGGGCCATTTTAATTATAAGGCCAGCAGACATAATCCTAAAACATTTCATTTCAAAAAGTCTTGATGGGTCAAAGAGAGTACCCTCTGTCGAACTTTACAACAAGATTCATGAAAATGACCTTCTTTTTAAGAGAATTCAACGAAGTCGAAAAATAAATTCGTTGCCGCTTCCTAGAAAGGTAAAAGGTTCTGTTATCTTGGCAATTAACTTCCATAACTGTCTCGGACACATTTTAAAAACTCTGTTTCATATCCCCACGGACAATGGGTGAACACGTTCGCCGCTTTAGCTGACTTTATGTATGCTGGCTTGGAATAGACAACTGCACCAAGGTTCACTTAGTTAAACACACGCTTAAAGAGTTCTCGTCATTTTAGTGTATGATTCTCACTACATCCCTTGGCTAAAAGCAACACCATGGTGAAAGTACCATTTACTTTCATCTTAGCAGCTTACGACAAGTTGCTATTATTAAGGTAATGCAACAAGCTTCGCGCTTACGTGTTTGCCTCCATCCAACCTCTAACTTCGTGTCCCCAGCACACGTCATAATTAGGTGATTTCCAAGAATGTTAAGCGCAACTCTTATGATGCGATAGGCCACTACCCACATTTTACTACTTTAGGGAAACAATCAAATGCTTGGAAGGTCATTCTGTAACCGATGCATCCAGGGTAGGGGTAGATAGGGTCGTCCCGTAACCTTCCTTGCCCCACATTACAAAGATAGGATGCTCTAACACGCGACGCTAGTAATTAGCGGCATGGCTTGATTGTTTTCCTAATCTGGAATAGAGCAAAACATGCAACCAGGTTTTATCAGGGCTTATCTTTTACACTCAGGAGAGTTATACTTCCCTCCCTCGACGTTCTCCAGACGTTGCCTGCTCACCTAATATTACGAGTCCAATCGGAGATCACAAATTTTTATTTTTGTCATTTCACCCACGACATAGTACTTCTCGTCTGGTTGATTATAAGGAGCTCCACAAGCTTCGGTCTCGAATTCGTTGCTGAACACGTGAAGGAGCTTGCGGCCGTCATGGCGGCGCGCAATCTCCCAACAAGACTAATTTAGTCAAATCCATCACCAAGATTGGCAAATACCAGGTCCTCATCAGAACCTGCAAGCACAGTTTGTTCCTGTGTTGGGGTAGCACTTATATCATAGGCTGCTGAATGGCATCAATTCATCGAGTTCCACTAAGTGATCCAGTTCTCCCCATACGGATTAGATTCCGAGTTTCCATCGGACCGACCCACAAATGCATCGGAGTAGACTCCTTTCTCAATAACAAGAGTAAATATTTCACCCAGAAGATAGAGGTAATGTGCTGATGTCATCTGGCACTTGATAGGGTTACTATGTCTTGAACGAACCAACTAACTCCTGCTGTAAGAATATTCCGACTATTCCCCGTCAAGCTGCTTTACTAGCATTTCTCATCTACGACATGTGACATTGGGGCAACCTGTTTTGCTATATCTGGAATTTTCAAACAAAACTCAAATGCCAAGGCCAGCTGCAACTAAATCATTCAGAGGGTCGTATCTGCAGAGACATCCTTCCAGTTGTCCACAAGCTCCACCGTGTCAGTGCATTTCTTCCGAATTTGAATGACAGCATCGGGCCCTAATGCAAGACTGGAAGGAAACGATTTGCTCGACAGAGCCCCTTCAGAGTTAACGACCTCAATAATTCGCGCAACACCCTTGGCAGGATCCCCAGGCTGCTGATGGTGCGCCCCCTTAAATTGAGCATAAAGCTTGTTGACGATTGGTTTGTACTCGTCAATCTTGGTATCGACGTAGACCGTATTATTCGCATTGAGAAGTTCGGTTCGGAAGAAACCAGGCTCAACTAGGATGGTCTTAATTCCTAGTGGCTGAACTTCAAGGTCAAGTGTTTCGACAGCGCCTGGCAGCGGTTAGTATGTCCCCACCCTGGCGTGGATGAAGTGTAGGTGAACTCTTACCTCTGAGAGCACTCTTGGACGCGCAATAAGCTCCAAGGGTCGGGATTCCTCCCCAGGCAGCGGTAGACCCAATGAAAACCAGTGTGCCTGACTTTTTCTCTCGGAAGTGGGGAAGAAAAGCGCGTGTAACCCCAAGGGGACCAAAAACATGAGTCTGAAAAACCCTGGACCAATCCTCGTGGCTATACAATTCCCAAACGCCCATGTCAGTTGAGACTTCAAATTTATCAGCCAGCTGCTCCATAGAAGGAGTCGTACCTATCATCTTCAATGGTCCCAAAGTGAGAGTATCCCGCGTTGTTTACCAAAACATCAACTCCGCCGTAGATGTTGATGGCTTCCTCTGCAACTCTGTTGAAATCAGTCTGACTGGCGATGAGATCCAGCTTCAACACAGCAGCTCCGTCCTTTTCGAAGTGTTTAATCTTTGAAGTGTCACGGGCTGTAGCGATGACCTTTTCTCCTCTAGCTAGAAGAGCTTTAACAAATTCCGCACCGAAGCCGGAAGTGCTTCCAGTGATCAACCAGACGAGAGGTGCCATGATATATGATTGTAAACGTTAGCCGTAATGCGAGGTAACAAATGAGTGTCTAATATGGTGCAAAGGAGAAGGCTTAACGACGTTACATTTAATTTATATCAACGGCAGCTCAAGTTCAATACCTGATTTGTCACTCAGAAACGAGCTTCTCTTCACAAACACAAAAAAAGGTTAGTCGGCGGATTTAGGACAAATCATGGAAATAACGGAGATATGAATAGGAACAGCAATTATGCGAAGTTTTCTGCATGCAGGGTTTGTCTAGTTTATGCAGAACTAGTGACCTGGGTACTTGTGGTAGACGAGGGGATATGTAGCCACTTGGTTGGTGCTTTTCCAGAATTATCTGATAAGAAACGGGTTTCGTCCCCAGTCACTAAGATTTGGTAATTGCGTTCATGGACTTTCCC
Organism: Colletotrichum jinshuiense; assembly: GCF_051148585.1. NCBI lineage: Eukaryota > Fungi > Ascomycota > Sordariomycetes > Glomerellales > Glomerellaceae > Colletotrichum > Colletotrichum jinshuiense. Next base: position 4,155,981 of record NC_139316.1, read on the forward strand.
CTTGTCAATTTAGCTTTTTTCAGAAATTCAGAAAATTATAACAACAGTGGAATACACAATGACCATCGTAAACTTTCAACTGCATGTATCTCAGGGACCAGGGACAGCTGCAAACATGGCCTTTTACGCTCATGTAGTCCGATAGTCGGAGATACCGCAATAAAAACCACTGCTTGATACTTAAAGTGGACAATCTATTAACTCCGCCCTAGTATCGAAACTCTCAAGCCGAACCCCCCCCCGTCAGCGGCCCTGGTCACATCTTTGCGTATTAGGGAATAGTGCACTGTCTTGATTCTGTGACATAGTGCTAATCTTAGGCTCTGGCCTGGGCCGTGGACGAAGTAGACGCTATCAGAGCCGATGTGACTAACAACCCAGAACAGTTACGAAAGTGATCAGGTTCATTTACGCTGTCCCCATCCAGAAAGAGGCCTTTAAATCAAGCCCAAACGTAGCCGTCAACAAGAACGTACCTTACTAAGGTCTATCTTGTGATCAAACTGTCTGTCGCCAAGTGAACTCATACCAAATTTACTAATGTGTTGTGTTGCAAACATCGACTACCCATGCCTTCTACGACTGCATTTGCTATTTTCTGAGTGAAGAACTGTCTCCATCTAGCTGAAACTTACACATGATAAAACATGAATCTTTCAATTTCTTCATTGTCTAGATCACTTCTGAATTGATGCAGAACAGACAAGACACCAAATTCAGGTGGACGAGGTGTATGAATGATGCAATGCAAGGGCTTAGGAAACAAGAGACTTTTCTGAGTTAGGCGTGGGTCAATTTTGGGGACGGCAACAATGGTAGACAGATAGAGAGACACACAGCCACATAGAAACCCAGCAGAATGCAACTAGAACCACACAAACATGATTTATGAAACATTGAACTCCAGTGGTGGAGAATGGTCAGTCAAACAAACGAAGCCGAGCGCACCGGGGGAGGACTGTGGGTACACCAACTAGATACGTGGTGCTTTACAACGGAACCGGAACTTACGGACACACGTACGGGGATCAATTAATTGGGACATTAAGGTTTATATGTGACTAGGCATGCCCTGTTGCCCTGTTTGAACATAATCGTGTGGTTCATTGGCGTACATGGGCTGATTATCTCATGTGTGCTAGTTATTGACGTCATATTTGGCTGCTATTACGCACTATTACCACCGAGTGCGATGCTGGGGCTTGGGAGCATAAGGAGATAGCGGGCTTAAGCGTCAGCTCAGGTCGTTAGCAAAAAAGAAACAAGTAAAGCACTTAAGCCAAGCAGAAACCTCATTCGTCAACGACGGCCTGAGCTCCCAGGGCCCATGTAGAGGCACAAACCCAACCTCGATATCACGAAAATTCTCAAGGTGACTTGTACCTTGAAAGTTCTAAGCCTAAGCCCCCCAAAGAGACTCGTTGTGTGGATTAAATGAACAGTGTGCTCGCAATTGCGGCATATACTCCATTTCCCTTCGTCCTTCAAATGGCGTTGAGATGCCAAGTTCAATAAACTTCTAGCTTGTCCCTCACAAAGCTGAGGTCGTGTAAGGATTTACTACTTAGTTCTTGGCGTCACCACCCTGAAATTAGTGTACCAAACCATGCTTAATGAGATAAGGGGAGTTGGCAGAAAGCAGTGCTCCTAATGATAACTTGGAAAGATTGACGCTTCTGCCGCCTTGAACATGAGCCCCACTGCATAGTAACGCTAAATGTCAATTATTGTCTAAACTGCATATCTAATTAATCCTACTTGGCACTTTGTGTCACTTGACGATCAACTTCAATCCAATTTCGGCAAGTGCAAGCACGAGTAAAAAGAGACACTGTAGGTCACAGTGCATGCGAGTTACAGAATATAAAAAATGCTCCCAGTTGCCCCCCGAGTTGGCGAATTCAAATTACGCCAACCGCTAAACACCACTATATATCTTACGTCTATCATTTGATTATCATCGCTTACATCATCATGTCGATTATTTCACTGATTAATTCCACTATGCGTGGTGTCATGTGGGAAGGAGTGTTGCAAAATGTTGCGATTCGGGATATTCCTATCCCTAACATCGAAGCCCCCACGGACGCTCTTGTGCGCGTCCGTTACGCTGGTATCTGCGGAACAGACCTCCATATCACCAATGGGTACTCCGCGAGACAAGATACTGCCTGGAGTCTTGGTCATGAGGCCATGGGTATTGTCGAGTACATCGGCAATGCCGTCGGCGATATATCTGTCGGTGACTACGTTGTGGTTCCCGACGGAGTTCACAATGCCACCTTCAAAATGACACCTGCAGAGATGGAATGGTACGCCACACAGTTAGGCGGCGCTCAGTGTAAGTCTTGCGATTCTTTAATCTATAGGACACACATCAAGCTGAAGCTCATCTCTAGCCGAGTACGTGCGTGTCCCACATGCGGACTATAATTTGATCCCAATCCCGAACTCAGATACCCTCAACGCCACCCGCGAAATCGATTACCTGTTTGTCGGTGATATTTTTGCTACCGGCTGGACGGCTCTCAACTTTGCTGGGTTCGAAACTGGCGACACAGTTGCAATTTTCGGCGCCGGTCCTGTTGGACTACTCGCTGCCCACTCCGCCATGATTCGCGGTGCCTCCAAAGTTTACGTCGTCGACTATGTTGCAGAACGTTTGGAACTAGCAGCCTCTATTGGTGCTGTACCTATCGATTTCACTGCATCTGATCCTGTGGAACAAATTCTAGCTTTGGAGCCAAACGGCGTTCGAAGATCAGTAGATGCAGTGGGCTATGAGGCCATGAATGCGACCCTTCATATTCAGACTGACATTGTCATACGAAACATGATTTCTGTTACCGGATATAACGGTGGAATGGGTGGAGTGGGAGTTTATGAGAACCTGGATGGGCTTAGCGAAAGCCGTACAGGGATAGACATTCCTTCCTCTATTGACTTTCCCATCTCAGAATTCTTTTACAAGGGACTTTCTTGGAGAAATGGTCCAGTTGATGTTAAATTGGTGGCACCAGAGCTTGTAAGGCTTATTGAAGAGGGAGTCGCAAGACCAAGCTTCATCGTCAGTAGTGTGGTTGGGATCGAGGAGGCCCCAGATGCGTACCAAAGATTTACAAGAAGGGAGGAAACAAAGGTTGTTATTCGGTTCTGATTCGATTTGATCTAGAGAATCTCAAATAGCATAGTGTGAATGTGCTAAGCCACTAATTGTCTCGGGTTTTAAGCAACACTTGTGTAATCCTTACTTAACTTGAATTATAGTCGAACGGATACAAAAACATTACAGTTCACCTTTTAGGTAGCATGTAACTATCTAAAGATGAGCTATACCTCATCTCGTGGCTGGTACTAATCTTGTCTTATTATAGTTTAAAAAGGGCCTTGAAAGCTTTTAGGGTGATCTAGAAATGACTTGTCTAGCCTGGGTGCTATCTAACTTAGCTGAAGGCTAGACCTATGGCAGTACAAATCCCTTATATCAGTACTTAAGTTACATTTGCTACCACCAATAATACACACAACTATACCTACTAGAGAATTAGGGATCCTGTCTGCTCTCTTATGACGATCATGGAATACCTAGTGTTGTATATTTTTGCTAAGGCTGGTTTCTTGCTTGGGGTCAACATACATAGAAATCTTTTAGATGGCGAATGAAACAGTGTCGTTTCTAAATAAAAGGTATAGTCACCTAAACAGCAAACTAAAACATTATTAAAGACGACTATAATAAATAATAAGTCTCAGTAGAGATTTACAAACTATCTGTATAGCAAAAGCTTAGCCTCCTGAAGTCGGTTAAACGCTATAATATAACCCTTTCCCGGCTCAAGTGTCTCCTTAAAACCAATATCGCGAGATGACATCAAATCATAATCAATTCTAATTGGCATTGAGAGGGTGGTGGCAAGGGTACCCACTAGAAATCTTCTAGGGCGCTTTTGTTTAGGTCGTTCTCTACAACCCAACTCGGCCATAAATTCTTTTAGGCCATTAGCCAATCTTTACTATAAAGCTGACCAGAAACTCGGTCTGACGGTCCAACACCTTCAAGGCTAAAGCATTCATAAACTAGTGGCCATTTCATCTCCCAGGAAACTGGGTCGCCGTCACCTATACTGAATGAACGCCCGTTAGTTTCATCTGGATCCAAGGAGATATGGATGTGAAAACGCGCAATCAGATCTTAAGAAGAATCGGTGTGCAGTGCCACCCAAGACTGCTGGGTTTCAGGAAAGGGGCAAGTAGCACTGTCACCATTAAAGGACCGATAAAATGACAGGTATGGCCCCAGTGACTGTGCCACATTCATTGCGTTGAATTGAGATACATACCCGGGCTAGGACCAACTGGTGTTAGTCAACGAGAAGCGCAACTCAACCGGACACTTACAAGGAAGGATGGTCTAATCTCAGCCCACTTCCACTTGCTAGTTGCTGCGTGTTTGGCCACCACGTCATACTGTGCGTAGTAGAAAATCTTGAATGCAAATGGTTTCTGTTGGAATCACAGGTTACCCGTACGGGAGTATCGAACGTAATCAAAGGGTCAAACTGGTACTGTATTCTTCTCTGTATATCTTGTGTGTAGAAGAGTAGGTAGGTTGGCAGCAGCAGCAGTAGTGAAGATATCACTATTGGCAGCCCGGAGGTTGGATCTCCAGGTTCCGCTGCCGCGGCCGGCTGCTGCTGCTAGCCAGCTCCCTGTATTCTGTCTGAGTAATCCAACAGTTTCAGCATGCGAGGGAGGTCTTCTTTCCAAGGCGCTGGAGCCCAGCCGTAGCCAACAGTACCGTGACCCTATATGAAGTTAGCAGAAGCTTCACATATATATTGAAGTATTTGCCTACTTTGCCGCCTGGCTGCAAGTTGCCGAATTCCAGATTTGGGTATAGCTTTTCGGGTGCCACTAGAGCATTGCTAACGAATGCCGAGTTGGTCTTCACTAGATTCTCCTCACTGGTGTTGTGACCGGTTGTAGGCTGCCCACTCTATGTTAGTGAACGTGAATATACATGTTGAACTTTGAAGTGACCTCTTACCAATAAAGTAAATATACGTCACATGAGCAATGTGTGGGATAGCACCGAGTCTCCTAATGGTAAGGTCTGTATTGGTAAGGCCTAATCCAGTCTGTAGCTCTAATCCCGAGCCATTTAGGACTCGCACTGTCTTTCTGGTTAAGGGTTTTTTGCTCAAGCTAATGACTGTAGAAAATTTGTCTTTTGATGGGAAAGTGAGACATTCACGCATCAAAGCCCAACCAGACTTAATATAGAGTAAAGCCACTTAGTAAAGAAACACTACAAGTAAACAAGCACCCACTAATACAGTCACTCTGCTTGTTGAAATACGTGGTAGAGGCATAAGGTTGACTGTACAGACGTGATGACTGCTGGAGTGAAGGCTCTGGCTCTGGCGTTGGCTGTCCGAGTTGGAGTGGCTTCCCCCTTGCAATCCGTTAGTGGAGTTTCCGGAATCATGGCAAGTATCTGAGGATAGCTGCTGGTGCCAGTTAACCATGTACACTAAGGCCGAAAATAGAGGGACGAACGTATTGTAGGCGCACTGCTGGGCCATATTTGAGCTTGGAGCTTTATAGAGAGGAGTAGAAGTGTCAACAAGATGTTTGACGATACTTTCTCCTGGCCAGTCCTGCGAAATCCCGTAGGAATTTTGTATCTCTTCAAGCTGAGTCTTTATAAAGACTCTAATATCGTGATCGATAATGGAGCGTGGCATTTCGTGAAGCGCCACGTCTTGATGCAAGCCCTCAGATACATCTTCCCGGAACCCAAAGCGAATCGGAACCTCTAGCCGACTGGTGAGGAAAACTCGGACTCACTTCCGTAATGGCTGCTAACTTGGTAAGCTCCTTAAGGAGCATCCGGCTTCTATCCTGTCCAGGGGATTGAATGTTTTCGGTGTAACATTCATCTAGCGCGTCTATAACGAAGACAAGCGTTGGGACTAAGAGTCCATCAAACTTCAGTTCTTTCAGCGGTCTCGAGATCAGTCCATCAAACTGTGTTTGAAGTTTTTTCCCAGGTATATCAGGCTCCTTTTGTATAGCCTTCATGATCGGATCCCTTAGCTTAGGTATTCTTCAAATGAGTTGCCTAGCAACTGTAGTGACGAAAAGGTCGGCCCTGTTGCGTTCATTGCTAGTCCTGTCAAAGAAAAAGCTCCCGGCGAGCTGTTCCTGCTCGGCGAAGTATCGTGCGACGGTCCGAGAGATCGTAGATTTTCCAGTACCCGCAAAGCCCCTCAGCCAGAAAACGCATTTACCATCTGGATCATTAGCCCAGTCTATGATTTGTTGCAGCAAGTCTCTTCTTGTCTCGGGGTGGCAAAGTGGCTTTGGCTCGTTGTCATAATCATCAAAGGCTGCTCCTTTTGCGGCAGGAAGACCATTGAAGTCTAACTTGTCTTCTACTCGTAATGTAATATGCCTAGATAGTACACGTCAGTAGGAGTCTTGTTACTTGAATGGACAAGCGAAACCTTTGGCTGTACGCCTAAGTAGCTCGTATAAAGAATGACTCACAAGTGGTCAACCTGTAGTGCTGATGCGAATGACTGACGCCATCCTTGCAAGTCAATGATCGTCTGCTCAACCTCTTTGCTTGTAAAAGGCCACTTGAGGGATTCGCTAATGACCCTTAGTCGGCTAGTGTTTGACTTAGTATCAAGCTTCGCTACTAGCCTTTGAAGTCGCTGCTCGCATTGCTTTATATCGTCTCTGAACTTCTCCGATGCTATTAGCTGACGCTTCTGGCTTATATCTATGTTCCCTCTATCTAAGAGGTATTTGACTTGTGAGATGTTCCGACTCAAGGCGACACTTTCAGCCTTCAGCTTCTGTATGTCGTCTTTCGCGTTGCGGGCCTTATTAATGTAATCGCCGCACAGAACCCCGAGCTTGAACGACAAATCGACAACGGCTATGACGTTAGCGACGACGCCTAAAGCTTCCATGATGACCGGTGACGGTCGCCGCAGAATCAGGCCGGCAGCATAACATGCCTCAACTCAATGCGAGAGAGGATAACAAGTAGTAAAAGATGCTCCAAAATTGACAATAGATTCGCTTCGGCTCAACACTTTGCTTGTGGTGCCGGGAAGATTGTAAGATTGTGAAATACCGAGAACGGAGAAGAGGGCAGAAGAAGCGGAAGGGAAGGAGGGAAAGGAGGGGAGGAGAGGCAAGAAAAATGGGTCATAGCCAATGAATGTAGGCGTCTGCGTAGTGATCCTCTTACACAGCCCTGCCTCGCCGCAGAAAGGTGAAGATAATTATTGATCTCCACCCATATCAGACCACCCTCACTGACTGAACAATCGAGGAGTGAGCATCTCGCACGCACCTGGTATGGTATATATAACAAAATTTGCGGCCGTAGTTGAACTAAGCCTGCATTATATTGTAGGTAATACCGGGTTTAAACTCTTTCCTGTTCCCTCCTAGACCAACGACATGATCATAGCCACCCAAGAAATATGCTCCATGCCACCACAAGCTCATGGCGGCACCAGAGAATCTTAAACGCCGAAAACCATAGGTCAGCCGCTCAAGGAGCAGGTAGACAAGCTGTCAGACTTCTTCAGTCGCTCCAAGACTAGCCAACCCACCTAGCCGTTCACTAAATACCGTTGCTTCTACAATAACCCCGAACTCTTCCTAGGAGACAGAAAAGTCTGCTTGGACCAAAACCTTTGCTCATCTTGATCTGTGGAAGAGTGAATCTGAAAGTCCTGTCCCGGGTTTTCCGTGATTTCTCAGTTCTTCGAGTTCCAGCGTTCCATGTTGCGCTTCAATCTTCCAGCTCTTCCTTGGATCTCGAGTTTCCACGTTGCGCGTCAAATACGCGAGTTCGAATGAGAGCAGAGCGCGAGCAACGATTGCACTGCAAACGTATCTGAATAGACAGTTGCGGGCATCAGCCTGGTTGGTAAGCAGCGACCCAGACAACATGATTGTTCCCATGATGACCTGCAACGTCGGTGCAATTGACAGAACCCACGTTGCAAGCACTGATAACAGTATGCAAAATTTCCCCTCCCTCTCCTTGAGTTGCAATCCGGCCTTGCTGTTGTTTCTGTTGCAGTAGCTGCAGCAGCAATTGTTGTCGTTGCTGTGGTTAATGTTTTTGTTTTTGTTTTTGTTGCAGCAGCTGCTGCATTTGTCGTTGTACTCGGCAGTTTTCTTGTTTTCTTCCTTGTAAGCCGCTGAACGCCACTCGTGAGAACACCATCTTTGGAACCAGTTGTCCTTCAAATCATGGTCTCCTTTTGACTCATGCAACTTGAATCGTAGAAATATTCCGAGAATACCAATCAAATGAATGAGAAATGAGCAGTACGTCCACCACACTGGGTCATTGACATTGTTCGCCGACATGAAGAATGCCCAGTGGCCGAGCTGGTATGCAAGTAACGCCACATTTGCAGCCGCACCCAGCGCCAAAGCATACTCAACTAATAACACCATGGGTTCAGACCAACGAAGAGATCCCCTGAAAACTTCCACCGGGATCGGTGGGTCTACTGCAGTTGTGAAGATGGTGTCGTCCGGGTTGCGCGGCCAGGGTGACGAGATGGCGAGCAGCAAAGCAAGAAGAGGCCGACGCGTGAACAAGAGGCTCGTCTCGGATGTGCTAGGCCCAATGTTTTGGAGAACCGTTGGAGCGAGACCCAGCGTGAGTGCAGCGGCTGCCGCTTCTCCTTTTCGTGTCTCCGTGAAGTCCTCAAGTATACAGTCAACCACGTCCCATTTCGGTTGATCGTTGGGGTTTTGTGTGTAATTGTGCATTTGCCCGGAACAAACTCCTTTGAGGGCATCTTTTATGAGACCATCCCATCCTGGGAAGAACTGTTGAAATAATAGACTCTGTGCGGGAGCCAAGGAGACGTTTGCGACGATGATGAGGGCAATCAACCAATGCCAGCGGCTGAGGGTAGAGCCACGCATATTGGAAAGGGGGGCACGCCGGCACCGGCGAAAGAAAAGACTGCTAGAATGGCTATGAAAAAGCCTCAAATCTTGTTGGTGGGGGGCGACAAGCTTCTTATACTGGAAAGCCGCAGCCTGATCTATATTTAGACAGCGCAGCCTGATTGACTATCGCAACGCCTGCCCATCTGTCCTTGAAAACGGGGCCCTCGCAACGTGGGGATGTAGCATTCCCTTATTGGTATATTCATCCGCATCTCGCTGGAACCGGGATGTACGTCGCCATATGGTCCTTCGCAATCTCCACAAGACGTGACCACGAGAACGGTGGCAACGAATCAAGCATTGGTGAAGCTACGCCTGATCTCGGGTTACACGTAGCACGCACCGTATGTGCAATAGACTCGTGTGGAGTCCCGGCGGTTACGGTACCCCATGTAATGTCCTTTGAGAGAAAGCCCGCCATTCGTGAATCGCGGGCGTGGTGTTCTCGGCCTACGCCATCACCACACCAGCAAGGAGGAAACCCTTTTTTTAGCCCCTAAACAACTTCCTGAGCTTCAGCCTCATCACCTACGAGCCCGGCGACTGAGTGACTAGCGATCATGGGGCCCGAGCCTGCAGTGAATCGGCGTCTTCGAAGGTGCGACTATAAGGAGATTGACGTCTGGGGCGGTGACACCGGGTACGATGCCCGAATCGTCGATGACGACGGTATAGCGAACGAGCGGTTCAAGACGCTGGCTGAAAGACTGCCGAGCCCCTTCAGTTGGTTAGAAGTCAATCCATCCAACTACCCGCCGAACTATGTTGCTCTAACAGCATTCACGAATCAAAGGGAATTTTCATCTGGAAAACCGCCAGGTTTCTCATCCTCCGTGATTACATCCTCACCGAGCCTATCACATTTAGCGGCGTCTACCCCACGAATCAGGGCTATAACGTAATCAATTTGCCCCTTATCGTCTGATGAGACGAGAGCCCGCGCGCCCCACCCTACTTTTCCCGTCCTACAACCGTAAAGGGGCGGGGGGGGGGGGGACCGACGCGCGCGCGCGACTACAACCGGTAAGGAGCGGTCCTTTACGGCCGTGAAAGCCGTTGGTACCCTATCTCCATCCTATAACCGTGAAGGGTTGCCCCCCCCATCTCCATCTCATGGCCGTAAAGGGTCAACTCCTTATCACTATCTTATAGCTGTAAAGGGTCAACCTAGGCTAAGCGCTATTGGCGGTGGTATTCTAGCCGAATACTAGGGTTGGGGTCTAGGGTTGCCCGCTAAATGGTGATGATGGTCTATACGTTTTGCCGACTTATTTTTCGGCTGATTACCGTAGGGGGTTAACGCGCCTTACCCTATATCATCCACCTATATCCCTAACACGTATAGACTAAGTAAAGGTAGAAGCCAGCCAACCGTCGTCTCTTACCTATAAGTAACGTTAATCCCCCCTCCTCTTCCTCTAGTCTAGATTAATAAAATAAATAGATATAAGTAGATAAATAGATAAATAGATAAAATAGATAAAGCTATATACTATAGTACCTATTAATACAGGTAGAAAGGGTTAAGACTTAGAGATTTCTTAAATTTCTTAAGTCGCTATTAGCAACACACACTAGACAGCCTAATAACAGCTAATTACTTAATAGCTAAGTGCTTTATAGCTAAGTGCTTAATAGCTAAGTGCTTAATAGCTAAGTACTTAATAGCTAGATGCTTAATAGCTAAATACTTAATAGCTAAGTGCTTAATAGCTAAGTGCTTAATAGGTAATAGTTAAATTCTTTTAGTTGTTATTAGCAACTTAAACTAGACAGCCTAGTAATAGCTAAATACTCCTAATAGCTAATAGCTGGATTCTTTTAGTTGCTATTAGCAACTTAAACTAGATAGTCTAGTAATAGCTAAATACTTTTAATAGCTAATAGTAGAATAAGGCGGGGTTTAACCCATATGGCCTATATAGATATTAAAGTGGAATAGTAGGGATGGATGGATGCAAAACACCACAACACACCCAGCGACTACTACACACCCTAGGTTCCGCCTACCATAGAGTGACTTCCCGTCCGCAGAGCAACAGAAGTATTAATTGTCTGTTAGAGATAGGCCTGATCAGGCCTATTCTAAGCAGATAATCACACTTTCTAGGCTGTACGGGGAGGGTCGAGAGTTTACCTTATTGCTTAGTGGTTACCTCTACTACAGTCGCACGCACATACAAGTAAATTTATAGAAGATCTCTAGATTACATAAAGAAAGGAGTATTAGTGTAATAGTGTCTGCTAATATCTAATCAGGCTTAATCTGCTTTAATTAGGTCTAAATACCTGCTAATAACTAAGGAAAAGACAGGATGGTAATGCAGTTAGGGGTAAAGTAGCCCTACTGTCTACATGTCTGCATGGGCTGCGTGGGTTAAACCCCGCCCTATTCTAATCGTCCCCTAATTTATTTTCCTAAACGCCTAAAACAATTACTAAATAACTAAAGAAACTAATCCTACTATATCTAATTAAACCTAATTCAATATTAGCGTAGAGAATACCGGCTAGTAGGCTGCTCCTGCTGCATTCTGCGTTCCTCCTCGCGCTGAAGCTAGTCTATATAATTATTCTATTTAAGACCTTCCTCCTATCGCTTTAATTCTTCCTAATCCTCCCGACGTGTAGGCAGCAAGAAGGGCGCCTATACAGCTGTTTTAGAGGCTACAACCTTAAATAGGTTGTTAAATCTCTCTACCTATTCTTCCTTAGAGTACTAACTGATTCAGACTATACCGTAATCCTCTCTATCCTTTCTAACCCTAATCAGGCGTATATACTCCTCTACAAGCACCCTGTGCTTTCCTTTATTAACTATATACGCACTAGAAGATACGTTAGTAAGATCGCCTAGGTTGATAGGGCAGGCAGGGTACGTCAGGTGTACTAGAGCCGGCAGCTGAACTAGAGGCTGAGGTGGGCCTGGGGATTAGCTCTATAGTTGTAGAGGAGCTAGAGGATTCACTAGTCTAAAAGGTCCTTACTGCTTAAGTTGTAGAGACGATTTATAGATGTCTTTCTAAATAACGAGTTTATCGTCTGCCTGATTAGGTTAGCTTAATTCTATAGCTCTTTTTGCAGCGTCCCTAAGGAACTTCTAAGTATAGGGGTTAATCTTTATATAGGGCTCTAGGCGTAGTCTTTATCTCTAGTTAACGTTAGTATAGAACTCTAATATAATCTAGTTAATCTATTGCTGTCGTATAGGCTTAATGTTTTACACTATAGCCTAGATAGGCGAGTCTGTAAAGTCTAGTATGCCTTCTCAGCCTAGAGCCTAAACCTACTCAACTATATAGAGGCTACAGGACTATTTATCTCGCTGCTAAGGTCCTGCTATAATGCTAGCAGTTGCTTGTATACACCTAATTAGGTTAAAAGGAGCGTTAATCTACTTATACTACTTAAATAGGTTGTTTATATTAAAGTAGAATCTTATTTTAGACCGTTTAGAGCTCTACTAGCTGTTATACTAGAAAACCCCTCTACTTAACTAGTTAACCACCAGCCTAGTAAAATAGTTGCTATAGGTTGTAATAAATACAACTATATTGCTCTTCTAGACTATCTTCCTATTAGCTACGTATACTTATAGAAATAGGTTGGTAGGATTATTTAACTAGGTGCTAGTAACTACAGTTAAAAAGAATATATCTCTATTAGCTAAGCTTAAGTATACAGCCGCCTCTAGGTTGTCTATCTACAGCTATTTACACCTAATCAGGTGTCCCTACATGTTGTAGAGGGCAGCTTGATGCAGGTTGGGTATAGATGCATGTAGGAAGCGGGTCTTAAGTTATACTATGCTATTGCTGTTATTAAGAATCACCTAGGGGGCTGCAGGAGCATTACTATTCTCCCTAGGGTTGGGATTCCTCTAAGGCATATAGAGATCTATAGGTATACTAACAGGCTTTAGAAGTCCAGCTAATAGGTTAGTCTCTTTCAGTAAGAGATATTACAATTTCTTTAGGTCCTTTAGCTGCAGCTTGTTTTAATTAGGCTGGAAAGTATAATTACTATTACGTCTAGTATTACAGTAAAACTAGATAAGTCTCTCTAAATATCCTACATTCTAGAAGTTTATACAGCCATCCTAACTAGGTATCTAACATTATTCTATAGTAGGAGGGGCGTTCTCTTACTAAACTAGTAGCTTTAGGCTTGCTTTAAGGTAATTAGGCGTAACTATAACGTCTAGTAGAGGTAAAAGTTCGTTATTACTTAATTTATTACCTAGCTTAGGCTTACCTCTTATAAAGCTAAGTGTAGTAGGATTAGGAATAGTAGGGGTTCTATAAGACGAGAAGACGCCTGGAGTAACTCTATAATCCTAGGGAGTACTGTCTCTACTAGAGGGTTGTTAAGATATAATAGGTAGGTAGGTGTAAGTTGTATAAGATAGGGAAAGTAGTATTATTTCTAGAAAGGAGTAATTATTACTAATTACTATTAGGAGGTAATAAGGGAGGTCTAATTAGGTGTAAAATAAAGAAAAGAGAAGAAAAAGTTAAGAGGGTGAAGTGTAATAGTTGTAGGTATTAAGCGGTTGTTAGTTGTTAGTTGCTCTATTAGTTAGTTGAATTATTATATAGTTAAAAAGAGGGATAGGTTGACTAGAGTAAAAGGTCCCTACTTATATAGATCTTAAAAAGGGTTGTAATTTAGTAACTAGGCAGAAGGAGCCTATAAATTATTCCTCTTTTTTATCTAATTATAGGCATCTATAGTAAATAGGTTAAAAGTAAAGTCACTAGGTAATAAAGGAAGCAACTCCCTTACCATCTTAAATCTTCCCTATAATTTACTCTCTTCTCCAGCTAGAGAATAAAAGGGTAGATTCTTTCCTTAATTCTTAATTCCAACTTTTCCTTCTTCTACTAACTACTCTAAACGACCTTTCTTTAGCAGCTAGCTGAAATTCTTACATCTTCCTTAACTTCAGGCCTAATTAGATATACAACTGTAAATATATCTCATCCCTATAAGACTAGTAAGGTTGTTTATTACTAACGTATTCCTAAAGAAGCAGCCTTCCTGTAGTTCTTTTGTAATAAGCCTATTAATACAACCTTTATCCCTATTAGTCCCACTATAACTCTAGTAAGTTCCCTTTATACTATTCGACTTAGATAGAGCTAATTAGGTCTAGATTACTACTTCCCTCATCTAGTGTAAGCTGGAAGATCTATACAGTAAGCTCTATACTAAGGTCTAGTTTGCTAATATCGTTCTTAAGAAGCAGACTTATACAGACGTTGCATCTGCATTTTAGCAGGCTCTTCCAGGTGGTTAGTACGCTTAGTCTATCGTTAAGAAATACTCCTAATCAGGCACGTTTAAGCGTTGCATCTTTATTAGCGTTACTTATAAGGGTGGATTCAGCCTGCTTGCTTGGAAGCTTAACGGTTGCCAGCAAGCTTCTTATACTCTTCTTACTTACGCCTTTAGCAGCTGCAACTCCGTTCCTTACTACTACTGTAAGGACTACTAGCAAACTCTCTTAGTTAATCCAGCTAAGCCTGATTAGAGCTGAGTTATAGCTTCTTTCTAGGAATACGTCTCCCTTCTAAATGAATTTAGTAATACCTACTCTAACTGCCTGTATTACGAGACTACTGCTAACTGTTGCTTCCGTAACGACAACTTCTACTACCGCTTTAGCTATAGAGCCTGCCTTCCTAATAGCACTCGTCGTACTAACAGTAGTAGAGTTCCTTTAGCTCTTCTATACAACATCCCCTTAGTTAACTTGATTTAGATTCATTAAGCTAATCTCCTTCTTATTATAGAGCAGTAGTACGCTAAGTATAGTAAATCCAACCTTATCCCCTCTATATACATTAGTACTTAGTATAAGATAAACGATATCTAGGCGGTTAAAGGGTTAGGGTTAGATTAGGGTTAGATTGACTATCTGGAGCTTATTCGCTAGGCTAATTTAATCCTCCTTATATAGGTTTATAGTATAGGGTAGTGTTTTAACAAGATGTAGGTGTAATAGTTTAAATAGGGGTAGTAGTAGGGGTAGGTTGGTAGGTGTAGTAGGTAGGTTAGTTACTTATAGCCCTATAGGGTCTAATTTCACTAATAGAGGCTGCTGATGCTGTTCTTGCCTTTAGGAGGGCCCTACTAATAGAGCAGTCCATCCAAGAGGCAGCTATCGGCCCTACTAGCTTCTGTATAGCCTTATAGGCAACTGCTGTATCCTTTTCCATCAGCCCTCCAGCTGAAAAGATAAGTGGGGTAAAGAAGTCCCTTAGGACCCTATATTTACGCTGCTTATCTTGTGCTGCTTCCGATAGGGTTGAAAAGGGGTCTTCCTTAGCTGAATCCTTATTAACAGCTACTATTTGTATGTCGTAGAATCTCTTTCCGCCGCCTACGTCGCAAGCAAAATCAGCCCTTAGGCTGGTGGTTGTAGCAGTAGCCACCTGGATGAATGGTTCTAATTCCGCGCCTAGTAGACCTTTACTAGATGTTGCTTTATATAAGGCTTGGGTTACTAGGTTGTGGCGTTGGATCCACCCTCGTTGGGCTGCACGACAGACGTCTTGATGCCCTAGCTTCGGTAGGGCCCCACAAAAGGAGCATGGCTGCTGTATAGGCTGTATAGGCAGCAGCAGGCGGTTTCTTATAGCTTCTACAACCTCTCGATCCGATAGTTTAAACTGCTGTTGGGTTGGAAGTATTAGAATCCACTTTCTACCTAAGTAGCTAGCGTTTTCTAGTCTAGTAGACTCTTCTACTTGACTAAGTCTTGCTTGTAGTTGCTGTAGGTTCCTGGTGTAGGCTGCCTGTAGGACCCCTTTTGCTGTAAGGGTTGTAGCGTTGGCTGGAGGCGCTAGGCTGGGTGAGATCTTATTAATCTGCCTTCTAGCTGCCTCTTTAGCTGCTATATATAGCTCCTTAGCTAGACTAGCGTGGTGAGGTAGGCCTAAGCCACCCATCCGTATAGGTAGGCTTATTATTACTGCTGCGTGTGGAGACGGCGTCTGGCTAGGCCCTCTAGAGGCTATTCTAGTAACTGCCGCCTGGATCCTAGCGTCTGCTAACCGCCACAAGTCGGTTAGGCCGTCTGGCTGTAGTTGGCGTAGTAGGTGGCGTAGTAGCAGGTGTATACTACCTTGTAGTAGTAGAAAGGCGTGTTGTCTTGGGAGGTCTATTAGGCTGTCTAGAGCTTCTAGCAGCCTTGTTAACTTCTGTTGTAGAAAGGCCCTTCTACTATCTAGTAGGCCTATAAAGGTGCCTAGAATCTCTAGGCCCACCTGTTGTAGGTCCCACATTGTGTATTCTTTACTTTTAGTAGTATTAAGCTGGCATGGTGACTGTTAGAAGGTTCTTTCCACTATAGGTATAATAAGGTTGTCGTCATCCGGCGTAAGGATGTAGGTGTCGTCTAGATAGCTTATTATAGTAGCTGTTGGAAGGTCTTGTTGTAGTTGCTCTAATGTAGGGCGGTAGGCTAGTGAGAATAGTAGAGGGGCTAAAGGGTCCCCTTGTCGTACGCCTTCAGACGAAGCTAGTATAGTACCGTCTTCTAGAGCTAATATAGAAGGGTTATTATAGCTTCAAGCTGCTGCCCTATAGAGGTCTGGTGCGTAACGGGCTACAGCTGCTGCTATTGCCGGGCGTTGTATAGCGTTAAAGGCGTTGTAGAGGTCTAGAGAGGCGACCCTCTTGAAATTCCGGTTGTTTCTTCCTACTATAGCCTCTTCTAGTATAAATACAGCTGGTTCTACACCGCCTGGGGTTTGTACCCCTAGTTGGTTAGGTAGAAGCATTGTGTCGTTGAAGTTGGCTATAAGATTCGCCTTCTGGGCTATCCTATATAGTAGCTCGCCTACAGCAATAGGGCGTACGCCGCCTCCTTTCTTCTCTAGAGCTATAAGTCTAGAGGCATACAGCAGGTGGGACCCTTAGGCTGTCCCTTGGCGTATAGAGTTGGCGAGGTGAAGTAGTGCTTTATCGACTGGCGAGCTAGGCCTACCCCTTGCTGTATCTATAAGGGTTCTAGTCCAGCCGGATAAGCCTGGGGCCTTTTCCCAGCCTATAGACTTAACCGCCTTATAGAGGTCGTCTAGTGTGATGGCTTTGCCTGCTGTTGGCTGCGTACGGCGTAAAAAGGGGTTAGGCTGGCCTTGTGGGTGTTTATCTCTAAGCTGTTGAATTGTATCCTAGTTGATAGCAGCTAGCGGCGTAGAGTCTAGTAGAGCACTAGAGGCCCTACTTATAACCCCCCTTTCTAATAGGATTTTAGCCCGTTGTGGTTGGTTAGACTCTTGTTGTTGTTGGGTTGGGTGTTGCTGCTGCTGTCGTTGTTGTAGTTGCAGCTGGAAGTCTGTTGGTATATCCGGTATTATAGCTGGAAAATTCGCTAACGTCTGGGCCAGCTTGCCGTTTATTAGGCCTATACCTAATACTCTAGGTAGAATAAGTAGGTGTAGTAGAGGGGTTTCTCTAGGCTGCCTAAGGTAGGCTGCAGCCAGCCTTTCTGCTGCCTTAGTGAAAAGGACGGCCTGTTTGGCGTGTAGGCGTTTTTCCGGAATAGGTACTCTAGAGAAGGCTAACAGCTGTTTAACTGCCGCCTTTTCTAGGATCTCTTCTAGCTCTTCCGGTTGGTTGGGTTGGCCTATTAGGCCTGTTAGGTCTATAGGGTCTATAGAATCTAGAGGCTCTATAGAAACTATAGGCTCTATTGGTTCTATAGGCTCTATAGAGGGCTGGGTTTTATCTTGTTGGTTGGTTGTTGATTCTTGGGTGTCCTGGCAGCTGTCCTGGCTCTGTGGGGACCCTATAGGCGTCTCAGTTGAATCACTAAGCTCTATAGGGTCTGTAAAGTCCCCTTGGCCACATGGTGGAGGTGTAGGTGAAGCTACGCCGCCTAGACCTCTAGGTGAGAGTATAGGCGGTGTAACGGTCCTCTGTGGTCTAGAAGACTGTATAAGAGCGTCTAGTGATGGAAAAGAGCTTATAGGCGAACTAGGTATCTCTCTAGGCAAGCTGGAGAGATCTCTAGGCCGTCTCGTACTCCTTTCTACGCCTGGTGAGGGGGTTCTTGCTGGTCTCTTTTGTGGTAGACCTTGTCGAATCGAATCGGGACTCCAATAGCTGCTCCTTATGCCTCTTGGGTGTATAGAGGAGGTTAGAGGTCTTGGTAGTTGTTGTATTTGTTGTTGGAGGGCTGGTTGGAAGCGTGGTGGTAAGGTAGGCCTTCTAGAGCCCCTTCTAGGTAAAGTAGAGGTCTGGCTGGCGCCTTGGACGCTGTGGACCAACGTGAGGTGGGTTTTAACACCGTGGTTGCTTTTACAGGCTACACCGCACGTAGGGCACGGTTGGAGGCCTAGTGGCTGCAGCTGTAAGGCTGTATACCTTTCGGTTGGGTGTTTTTTCCGGATATGCTCGTATATAGCTGTATAGCTGCCGTTACAAGTAGGGCAGGTATAAGTTATGGTTGTAAGGCCCTTAACGGGCTGGTTGAAAGGCGGTAGTTGCCTTAGTTGGTGGAAAACAGTATAATAAAAGGTAGGTTGAATAGAGGGGGTAATAGGAGACTAACTAGCCTAGTTTGAGATTTATATAGGCAACCTTATAGGCAGCTTTTATATATTTCAACCTAGACTTAAACAGGTTGGGTTGGTGTAGATAAATAAGGGGGGAAAGATAAGGTAGTAGAAAGGGGGGAGGGAAAACCAAGATAAATAGTAGAGATAAAGGAAAAACAAGGTAAGTAGTAAGGGGAAGAGGGAGGGGAAGGGGAAGGGGAAGGGGAAGAGGAAGGGGAAGGTATAAAGGGAAGGTGTAAGGTGTAAAGAGATAAAGAGAAGAAGGTAGGTTAGAAAGGTAGAATAATAAGAGATAAAAGGTAGGTTAAATAAAAAGAGAAATCCAACCTAAGGTCAACTTAAGGCTAGCCTAAGGCCAGCCTAAGGCTGTTTAAAAGGGGTGTCTTAATAAAGGGAGGGTGTCTTACTAAAGGGAGAACTAGTAGGTACTAGTTGGAATAAGGGGGGGGTGTCTTAATAAAGGGAGAACTAGTAGAAACTAGTTAACCTAAGGGTGGCCTAAGGTCAACCCTAGGTTCCAGCCTCCCTTTCTAGACGTCTTCCCCTCTTTCTCTCTTTTCTCTAAGACCTAAGGCTAGCCTAAGGTTAACCTAAGGTCAACCTGCCTTTTTTTCTACTTTTTCTCTAAAAACCTAGGCCAGCCTAAGGCCAACCCTAGGCTATCTTTTTTCTAGAAAACCTAGGCTAACCCTAGGTCTCTTACTCTTTTTTCCTAAAAACCTAGGCTAAACCTAGGCCTCTCTAGCATCCCTATAGGAACGCCATCTGGCATCCTTATAGGAACGCCATCCCTATAGGAACGACATCAACCCTAGGTTTAACCAGAAGGAGCCTAAAGCTAGGTCCAACCCCAGCCTAAGGGGTAACCCAGGGCCAGCCCAAGGCCGACCTAAGGCCATTCAGGGTTACACCAGGGTTAGGGTTAGGGTTAGGGTTAGGGTTAGGGTTAGGGTTAGGGTTAGGGTTAGGGTTAGGGTTAGGGTTAGGGTTAGGGTTAGGGTTAGGGTTAGGGTTAGGGTTAGGGTTAGGGTTAGGG